>NW_016107346.1:831724-866446 GCF_001604975.1 Cebus imitator
GATGCCAGATGTAGGTGATGGGGAGGAAGGCAGCAAATCACACTGCCACGTGTGTACCTATGCAACAATCTTGCATGTTCTTCACATGTACCCCAAAACCTAAAATGCAATAAAATAAATGGAATAAAAATAAATAAATAAATAAATAAATAAATGAAGACACATGCATGTGTATGTTCATTGCAGCACTCTTTACAATAGCAGAGGCATTGAGTCAACCTAAATGCCCATCAATGATAAACTAGATAAAGGAAATGCAGTATATATACAACATGGAATACTATGCAGCCATAAAAAGGAGTGAGAGCATGTCCTTTGCAGGGACATGAGTGGAGCTGGAGGCCATTATCCTTAGCAAGCTAATGTAGGAACAGAAAATCAAATACCACATGTTATCAGTTATAAGACTTCTAGTTTAAAATAGCATCTTGTTACAACTTCTTATATACCACTATAACACTTGTAAGTGAACAGAAGATAAAATAACCAAAATAAAACAAACTGATCACATCACCCAAAAGCAAGCAGTGCTGAGTAATCCAGTTTCAGAATTTGGAAAGAATGTTCTCTCTATGAAGTTATTATTCATGAGACAAAGCAGCTCTATTGGCTGAGAAAGTTGAAGACGAAAATGCCTTCCACAAGTTTGACCTTGACTCATAGAAGTTTGATATCTAAACTCCCCCTCCCTGTGAGGAAAGTTGGCAGCTCTTCCGTGCATGGGTGTTCTTTAGTAAGAGAGGAACATCAGGCAATTTGCAAAGCAGGAGACATGGTCCAGTGCAGCAATGTCACACTAGATGAACATGCTTCAATGGCATGATTGCACTGGAAGCTACACACATTGGCACTAACTCAGTTCGGCTTTGATATGGGACAGGGTTTCCATTGTCACCAAAGTTGGCAGACAAGCTCTGGCTGATTCACAGGCCTTGTATCCTGACCAGGGCCCAGAGAAAAACTCCTCTCAACCTAAGCAGAAAATAGCAGTACAGAATCTCCTTTAAAAACAAAACAAAACAAAAAAACTGTGGAGATTAAGGGAAAGATGATTTCATTCTGAAATCTCGGAGACGAATTCACAGAAGGAGGCAGCATTTTTGGCTTTCTGAGACATACTGCATTCTTTGCTGAGAAGCACCTCCCCCACCTCTCTAACTGGCTCATTCTGCTCTTTATTCAGGTTTTAGTTCAAATGGTAGCTGCTCAAGTAGTCCCTCCCTCACCTACCAGATTAAAGTGGGACTCCTGTTACATCCTCTCAGGTTACCCTACGATTTTGTCAGTATACAATTGTTTGGGTGATTATTTTGCATAATGTCTGTGCCTAATAAATGTGCCCCTGAGCATAAAATAGATGTTCAGCAAACACTGTTGATTGAACGTCTGAGTCCTATTGATACAGAAGACGTGTCTTCATCTATATAAAACAGACAGAAAGCCATAAGAAAAAATAATGAAGATGAATATAGAACCTCAGGGCAAGGTACAAAACAGTGAGCTGAGATGAAGGTGACTGAGGAGACAGGGGAGGGTTTTAAGGACACTGATGTTGTAAAATCCAATTAAAGTCCTCACTAGAGCTAAGAAAAAACAGATGCAGCATTGCTGAAAATCTAGTCCATGATGGGGCAGAGCCTGTGAAGGTCAGAACTGAGAGATTTTACCAGAATTGAAAGGAAAAAGATAGAGACAAAAACAATGCAGTATAAAATTAAATATAAAGTGTTAGGGAATGAAAATTTAACTTAAGACTTATAGGCATATTTGATGAGAGACAAAACAAGGAAAATCAGAACCAAAGGCAATAATGATCTAATGAAATTTTTTCTCTTTTGAAAAAGAGAAAAAAGTTCAAGAAAGTACTCAAGTATGCTGGTTAAAAAAGCTCACATATTCCAACAGACAACCAAACAAAAACAATAAGAAAAAACACTGCAACTTGACAACTACTGGATGCATTTTTGAATTAGTAGAACACAGAAAAAAAAAATCCAACAATGACATGGTAAGAAAACACAAATTACTTCAAAAAAAAGAAAAGAAAGGAAAGAAATGTCAGGAGATAATGAAGCAGAGTCAAGAAAAATGCAAAAAAAAGGATTGTAATACAGTCATTTTCTATACAGTCAAATGACTGTTCCTTGGACAGAAGAAAAATAAGGTCTTAAGTATGCAAGTCTTTTCTTAAGTAAGAAATAGTAATTTACAAAAGTTTACATTCTTGCTGAATGAAAGATGATTCAAATTAAAATGTCATGTTTTAATGTTAAACTATATACTTACAATGTAAATTTGGCAGTCATAAAATGGCATGCATAAAATCACAGCTTGCCAAATGCATAAATTAAAAGCTTCAAGATGAAATGGACAAAATTGCAACCAACGAAGAAGCCTTCATTAATTTTTATAGCCCTTGATAGATGAGGAACACAAGAGATAAATAAATGCATAAAGAGTTTAAATAATATAAAATAAAACCTGGGATTTGTAGGGAAATATATCATCTGTAAACAAAAAATATACCTTTTCCCAATTTTTCTTAACATCTTTATAAAAATTGATCATGCATTACCATCCACAAAAGAGTAAAATTTCTAATTAACAAAAATTATATTTGCTGCATCTTCTAGTGTTTTGAAACTAAAAATTACTAGGACAACTTTAAACAAAACAAAAATATAACAGACTTTTGGAAAACATAAATTCTATCATAAAATAAGCAGCCACATACAGTGTCATGCCAATAGTCTCAGCTACTTGTGAGGCTAAGGCAAGAGGATCGCTTGAGTCTAGACTAGCCTGGGCAACATAATGAGACCTTTGTGTCTCTCTCTAAAATAAAAAATAAAAAATAAAAATTCTGTCTTTTGTAACAACATAGATGAGCCTGAAACCTGAAAGACATTTTGTTGAGTAAAATAAGCCAGGCACAGAAAGGCAAATGTAGCATATTCTCATATGTGTAATCTAAACAAGCTGAACTCATAGAAACAAAGAGCAAAAGGGTGGTTACTAGGGTCTAGGGATGGGGAAAATAGGCAGATGCTGCTCAGTTGCATGATCTATAAGGCCTGGAGACATAATATACAGCATAGTGACTACAGTTAAGAATATATTCGCTAAGAGAGTAGATCTTAAGCATTCTCATCACATATTCATACCAAAAGGTAACTATGTGAGGTGATGGCTATGTTAATTAGTTGATTGGTACAATAATTTCACAGTATATATGTATATCAAAACATCACACTGTATGCCTTGAACATATAGAATTACAACTCAATAAAGCTGAAAAGCATGCTGAAAAGTAGAAGCAGGGTCTTTACTGAGCTTGCAGAGCAGGGTATGTCTCAAACAGACTCTAAAGCCTGTTTGCTAATAAATGTCTACGGGTAAGACAGAGCAAGGTCTGAAACTTGGTTTCATTGCAATTTTTTTTAGCAGGTCTGTGGAGAGGAGATATATCACCTTCTCCATTACAGTAAGCTGCTAAACCTTCCCCAAAAGAATAAACTGGCTGAGCATGACCTAATCAATTTAAGTCACTTCCCAATAGGACACAAAAATGTCTCAAATATAGCAAATTAATGTTCCATTTTAACTTACTATGGAGACTTCCAGGTTCACAATTTACCTCACTGATTTAAGGTAAAATATTAGAAATGGTTATTCGTATACTACTAGCTATTAAGACATAAAATGCAGCTATTGTGACTAAGAAACTCATTTTCTCACTGTTATTTAAAGTTAAATTTAAGTTGTCACAAGTAGCTAGTGGCTACCATATTGAGCAACATAGATATAGAACATTTCCATTATTACAGAAAGTTCTGTGAGGGTGGCATCAGAATCAAGAAGGTAACACCGTGACTCTGCTGATGCATTGCTTCTCCTGGCTGCATTCATAGTCCCAACTAACAGGATCCCTGAATTCTCCCTGTTCTATAACTGCGTATTTTCTTCTCAGTTTGAATCTGGGCTTAGCTATGTGACTTGCTTTGGCCAATGAAACAAGAAGAAATGTGATGCATGCAAAGACTTTCTTGCCCTGGCAGTAACCATGAAGACGTGCCCACACTATCTGATGGAGACAGCTGAGATATGTATGGAAGAAGGCAGCCTCATCCCATCTGAGGCCATTCTGACCAGCTGGCCTCTAGTTGACCCACCAGTTGACTGCAGATGCATGAGTGATCCCAGCCAAGATCAGTAGAACCACCCCACTGACCTTGAGATTCAAGAGAGACAATGAATGGTTATTTTAAACCAGGAAGTCTTGGGGTGGCCTTATATACTTTTCCTGAAATATTAGTCACAATCAAGCTCAACTATTGACCCAGCTGTTAAACATAATTGGATAAATGGAAATAGAGCCTCGGGAAGATAGTGCAAGTGAAGGATGATACGCTCCAGTTCTCATTTAGCCATACTGGCCCACCCCAAGGTAATTTCTTCCCATTTTTCCCACTCAAAAGGAAGGTCCACAAAGGACTTTCTGGCCTCTCTCCACTCTGTTACTTATTTCTTCCACAGAAGGAGGAGTTGATAATCAGATATATCCAAGGATGAAACATTTGAACAGATATTGTGGTCATGAGAATCTATAAAAGGGCGTGCATAAAGTCTCACCCATTCTCTTTTACTTCCTGATCACCAGGAAGCTCATTCTACTTTGACACTGTGCTATGAGCATATCTGCAAGGGCCCTAGGCCTGCTTTCCAGAGGGAAGCACCATCCTTGTCCATGCAGCCCACTGGAGGGGAAGTTTCAGAAACACTTCATTGCAGGAAGAAGTAAAAATTGTCAAACGATATCATTTAGATTCTGGGTAAGAGATGGGTGACAACACCCACTGGCCCCAGAACTAAAAGCAGCTCAGCTATTACTTAAATATGGGATAAAATTGTCCAAAACTTAAGTTCCATAAATTAACAACAGTGTGATTGGCTTCTCTTTTGGCTACAGATCCTGTGTGCATTTTTTGCATGGTCAGACTCTATAGAAAAAAGACAGATGAGAGGGAGACAACACCTCATAGCTCATGAAAAAATAATCTGAGTAAGTCAATTTAAACCCAGTTGTGGATGGCTTTCTTTATTCTATATACTCCTGAAATAAATGTTCAACAGGTGAAATTTCAGACATTATAATTAAAATAGGTTTAGGAAATCATAAGGAGATGTGTTGGGAAAAGAGGATATTAATAAATTACTACATTTATTCTTGAAGAGCAAAAACTTAGAATATCTACAGTTTGAGTTGGTAAAGTGATTAACATAAAATAATGGTATTATAACAATGATAGGAGCAAAGGAACAGAGATAAAGCCAGTATCTTAAATGAAAAACTCAAGATAGGGTTTATGCCTTTAAATGAACCCAAGTTGCCTAAAATCAAAAGACAAGGTGAGAAAAAATCAATTGGAATCCCATATAAAATGTCGGCACTCCAAAGAGTGCAATATATTAGACATTAGTGGAGTAAATGAAAGAGTTTGAATTTTGTTATTTTTTACTCAAATGTGAGAATGTAAATTTGGAAGAAAGATATTAAAAGGTACAAGAACATGGAGGAAGCTGGAAACCATCATTCTCAGCAAACTGACAAGAACAGAAAACCAAATACCGCATGTTCTCACTCATAAGTGGGTGTTGAACAATGAGAACACATGGACACACGGAGGGGAACATCACACACCAGGGCTGGTCAGGGATTGAGGGGGCTGGGGAGGGATAGCAGGGGGTGGAGGCTGGGGAGGGATAGCATTAGCAGTAATACCTAATGTAGATGACGGGGTGATGGATGCAGCAAGCCACCACCATAGCACATGTATACCTATGTAACAAACCTGCACCATCTGCACATGTACCCCAGAACTTAAAGTATAATAAATACATTTTAAAAAGAGAATATAGTACCATGACAATAAAAAAAAAAAGAAAGATAACATTCTGCCTTAGAGCTTAAAAGTGTCCTCCCATTGGCAAATCAAGCCCAAAGTTGGTGAGCACAAAGAACTTGGTGAATGCAGAAAAGGAGCTTATATCAACAGAGATTTCAATACCATACAAAACAATTGTTTCTTCAAATAAATTACAAATGGGTCTGGTCAAAGCAAAATCATGAAGCAAAACAATTGTTTCTTCAACTGAACTATAAATGGGTCCGGTCAAAGCAAGATCGTGAATCAAAGCCTATCTCCATTCTTGCGCCAACCTCCCAAAGCTTGCTTTCTAGTCATCTTCATTCTATTTTAATGCACTGAAACCATTATTCTCGTTTACCCCAAAGAGTCGGCATTTTGAAGACTTGCTACTCAGCATAGGCTTAAAGAAAATCCACTGTTTTTCCCCACAGAGATATTAGCTTTCTCCCACACCTTGAGTGTTTCTGATATGTAGCCCCCAAGACGTAACTCAGTTCACCACTCTCCACAGCATTATTTCAACTGTATACCTACACCTTGTTACTTATTTCTCCCACAGAAGGAAGAATTGACAATGAGATGTATCAAAGTATGAAACATTGGGTCAGATATCGTGGGCATGAAAATCTATAAAAGGTGTATAAAGTATAAAGAAAATCTACAAAAAGTGTGTAAAGTCTCACTCATTCTCTTTTACTTCCTGATCACCAGGCAGCTCATTCTATGACAATAGGTGATAGTCACCCAACGCTCTGTAGCAGATCATCTAAAAAAATGAGTGGCTTAAAACTACAGTCATTGTTCTTTTATCTCCCATGGTTTCTGTGGGTCAGAAATTCGGGATCAACTCGGTGAGGTGGTTCTGGCTCAGGGTCTCTCATGAAGTTGCAGTGCTAGAGTCATCTTGATGCCTTCATCACTTACATTTCTGGTGCCAGGGCTTCAGAAATGTAAAGAGCTAGGGGCTTGAACATCTGAGGCTCCTCAGGCTTTAATTTTGATCTCTATATGGTCTGTCCAGGTGATTTTTCCAGCATGGTGGCCTTAGTGTAACCAGACTTCTGACGCTGAGTGTAACCAGACCCTGACACTCAGGGTCCCAAGGTGCATGTCCCAAGAAAGAAAAAACCAGTAATTTTTTAAAGTAATGTCACCACTAATTTAGCTTTCAGAAGTCACAAAGAGTTGCTTCTACCCTACTTTATTGATTAATGAAGTTTTAAGAATCTGTTCAGGTTAAAGGGAAGGAAAATTAGACTCCATATTTCAATAAAGGGTAATAGCATCACAGTATAAAAGAGCATTCATTGGTGCAGCTATTTTTTGAAAAATGCAATCTATCTCAACTTCTTTTCTGATAGCCCGCAGGGTTTTCTTCATTTGTCATATCTGATTAATCACTATAATAAATAAAAATAAAGTCAAACAAAACATTTGTCAAAGCTAGAAGATAATGTAAGATATATCAAAATCAAGATCCAGAATTATCTCTTGGCAGACTTGGACTGTTGAGCTTAAAATAAGATGAAGTTTATAAAGGGCCATGTGTGGTGATTTAAAAATAATTCTATGAATACATAATAGGGAACTCCTGGCTTGGTAGGAGTTCCCATGAAAAAGATCTGGGAATTGTAGTTGATCATAAGCATGGTATATATCAAGAGTAGGAAGTGATTACTTAAACATAAGAGAAGCTGATCTACATTTAGTTTGTATTTATGGAATAAACTATTCATATCATAAGAAGTAAAAGTCCAACATCCCCCTGCATTCACTTAACCATTGATTTACACAGTAAGTGTTTATTGAGTTCCTACTGTGTGCTAGGCAGTGTTCTATGTGCTGGAAATATAGTAGTAAACATAACACACACCAAATACTACCTTCAGAAAACCCACAACTAGTAGAAAGGAAAAATATGGAATGAAAAAAATTTCGAGAGGAAAAAATGATAAGAAGAAAAGGAAAGCAAAAACAGGAATATATGTTGGGAATGGAAGGGTTACAATTTTAGATAAGTTGGGTAAGGAAGTCCTCATTGAGAGAAGCTATTTGAGAAAAGATATGAAGGATGGACGTGAGCAAGCCATGCTGATCTCAGATGAAAGTTCTAGGGAGAGGGAACATCTGAAGCAAAGGCCCTGAGTAGGCAATGCCTGGAAGTGAGGAGCGCAGTGTGACTGAAGCAAAAACAGGACTGGGAACAGAAGGTGATGCAGTCAGAGAGGTCATCAAAGGTGAATTGTCTAGGGCCTTGTGAGTCACCATTGGAGCATTGGATCTCATTCTGAGTAAAGAGGGGAGACATCAGCTTAAGCAGAGGAATTACATGATCTGATTCGAAATTTAACCAAATCAGCAAGAGTAGCCACTGTATGAAAGGGATCCAGGGAGAATGGTTGGAAGACATTGTCAGTCATCCAGGTAAGAGATGATGGTGGCTTAAACCAAAATGCTAACAGTGAAAACGATGTGATGTTCTCAAAATCTGGTTACACTCTGAATAGATACCAATTGAATTTCCTTATCTATCAGATCTGGTTGATCTGCTGGAAGAAGTTTTTCTGATGGAGGTTTATCAGAGGAATCAAGAGGAATATCAAGTTTTAGCCTGAGCATTTGCTGAGATGAAGAAGATTGCAAATGAGAATGTTTTCCATCAAATAATAAGAACTCAATTTTTAATGAATTTATTATAAATACCTTTAAGTTCTATGGTACGTAGAAAGCCAAAGGGAGAAGACATTTCAAGTAAGAGAGAAGCTGATGATCTACTGCTGAAAAAGTAAAATAAGAAATTAGAATGAATTTAAAATGAGATCTGTAAATGTAGGAATCATTCATGACCTTAACTGAAACAGTTTTAGTGGTGTAATGGGGACAAAACTGATCAGAGTGGGCTCAAGAGAGAGTGAAAGAGGCAAATAGAAGAGTGCACTAGTCAACTCTTTCAAGGAGATAAGCTATAAAGGGAAGGTAAGAAATGAGGTAATGGCTAGATAGTGTTAGGAATGGAAAAGTGCTTGCATGTTGTTGGGAAAATACCAGTTTTAAAAAAAAAAGAGAGAGAGAGTGAGAGAATTTCTGGACTGATATCTTTAGAAAGTGAGGAAGGGATGAAATCTAATGGACAAATGGAGAAATTGCCCTTAGCTAGGAATATGGGCAGTGCTGAGATCCTAATAGGAGAGAAGCCAAATACAGGGCATGGTTGGAACTAAATGGGACAAGTGGCAGTGTGACAGTGCAGGAGTATTCTTCTGCATGTTTCCATATTCTTTATGAAATAGAAAGCAGGGCCATCATCTGAGAGTGAGGATGAGGAGGGAGATGTGGAGAAGTAGAGCAGATATTAAAAGATATAAAATAGTTTTCTAGGAGATTGGAGAATAAATAGATGTGGAACATGTAAGTACCATATAGTGGTAAGACCCACTTGAGGTTGATGACAGTAAGGGAATGTGAGACAATCACAGCTGTATGATTTTTTTTTCCAGCCACTTTCAGCTCTAGGTGAGCAAGTATAGGGCAGAAAGAAAGTTGGATTTAGCAAAGGCTATGACTTAGTTTCACAAGTACTTGAACAAAATGTTGAGTTTGTTGGCAGAAATGTGACTATAATGGCTGACCACAGAATTTAAGATGGGAAAAGAGAAAGGCAATTTTATATGGTTTTGAGGGACTAAGAAGAGGTGATAACATCAGTTGTTTGGAGTTCTCAGTGGGATTTAAGATCTACTGCAGGTGGTGTATCAGAGGGAGCGAGGAGGAAGGTGTGCAAGTGGTAGTGATAGTGTGAGATGTTTGACACTGAGAGAATGGAGGAGGGTACAGTTATTAGCAATGGCAATGTCTCAGGCATGAAGGTTCAGTGAGGGTGAAGTAGGGTGCATCAAGAGTGTAGCCCAAGAAACAAGAAACTGAGCCACCAAGACATTAGAAATAGAGTCTATTAGATATCTAGGAACTAAAGTGTCCAAGTAACAGAGTCCATGACCCATTCAGTTGAAACACAATTGCAATAAGGAAGGAGTAGCAGGTGGACTATGGCAATGGCCTGGGATTTAAAGTTGGGGGGGCAGTATTTAGAGAGGAATTTGGGAGATGATTCAGAGATGGCACTGAGGAGTGAACAGGACAACCACCCCATCTTCAGAGTAGCCGGCACTGACAATATGAGAAGGAAAACAACCATCAGTTGATCTACAAAGGAAGCAAAGTGCTAAGATTTCCAATAGAACAAGAAGTGAAGGGAATGTTCCCAGGAAAGGGTGAAGTTGAAGGTGGGTTTTACTAATGATTGGGGATTCCACAAGTACAGTGGAGTGTTTTAGAAGCTGGAGATGGAAAGGGTGGGCATGAGGGTCAGAAAAGGTGATGTACAGAGTTATGAGGGACATAAAACACTACTTAGGAAATCTGGGCTTCTTATAGTGACTGACATATTGTCAGTCACTTTCTTTAAGACAGTCCCTCAACATGGATTTTCAGGCCATTGCCATATTCCACCTGCTACTCCTTTCTCGCTGCAATTATCTGTTGACTCAATGGCTCATGGTCTCTGTTACTCAGACATTTTAGCTCCTAGGTAATTATCAGATTGTAGGCTTTATCCCTTCAAGGGATAAAGGACATAGTGAAATTTGTCCTCATAGACCCAAGGCCAAGAATGGCCAATAAATTGTGAAGATTAGAGGGAGAAGGAGATGAGGACTTTCAAAAGGAATATGCACCTTCACATTTAGAGTTCTGTGTTCCACTCCTGATGCTGGTTTAGGAGAATATAAATGAACTGGAGTCTGTTTAGATGAGAATGCCCAGGATAAGGAGAGTACAAGAGAATTCCATTTTAGGAAAGTCAATAGAAGAAACTGGGAAGGTTTGGCTGGATCTCTAGGAGACAACTGTCCTCAAGTGTCAGGAGTGTTATAATGTAAAACAATTAGCTTGTGACTAACTGCTGCAGAAAACAGAACCTGAACCTGTCAGCTGGAAGTCATGGGAAAAGAGGTTCCTAAAAAAGGGCTGAATTCCCCAATAATGAAGCAAAGGAAAGCTACTGAACATGTTACCAGTCTGAGATGAGAAAAGTATAAAACCTGAGTATGAGCATTTGGAAACGTTTATGAGCAATTGTTCTATGGTATATTTACTCATTTTTTGAAATGGTATTTTAAGTCTCTTTATGCAAATAAAAAATGTGGGCTTGTGTTTTATATGCCTTTGTACTTATTTTCGTAGCTTTTGATGTTTTGTTGTTTTGTTTTTGTTTTTGTTTTTTTGAGATGGAGTCTCGCTCTGTCACCAGGCTAAAGTGCAGTGGTGTGATCTCAGCTTACTACAACCTCCACCTCCAGGGTTTAAGCAATTCTCCTGCCTCAGCCTCCTGAGCAGCTGGGACTACAGGTGTGCACCACCATGCCTGGCTAATTTTTGGTATTTTAGTAGAGATGGAGTTTCATTATGTTGGCCAGGATGGTCTTGATCTCCTGACGTCATGATCTACCCACCTCAGCCTCCCAAAGTGTTGGGATTACAGGTGTGAGCCACTGCGCCCTGCCAGCTTTTGGTTTTTAGTGTGTTTTATAAACATATTGATCTCATTCATTAATAAATAAATATTTTTTAAAAAAGCAGATTTATCACCAGAGGTAGCCAGAGAGTGAACTGACCTAGGGATCACAGGAGGCACTTAACTATCCTCAGGAGAAGTCTTCAAGGAGAGGCAGGGCTTATAATTTACAATGGCAGAGTAAAACAAAATGCAGACTAGGAGACCTGGCTCTACTCTCACTGAGATAAAGATAAGTCTCTTAATTTCACTTAACTTTAATCTCCTCATCTGTAAAAAAGAAATGATATCGCTTTTACTGCCCTATAGGATGAATATTCAAATGACATAATCAATGGAAAGGGTCTCTGAACACACATCACAGTCCATATTTAGACTAAGTCTGCTTCCTAAATGCCACACGTAGACAGCTACAGAGTGATCACGTTGTAATCACTTTGGAGTGCATATTTATAAGAAAAATTAAGGTACTCCTCATCCCTGGGCCCTACTCTCAGAGGCTCTGATTCAGTCAAAGAAACAGCCTAAAACTATTTTTTTTTTTTTTTTTTGAGATGGAGTCTCCCTCTGTCACCGAGGCTGGAGTGCTGTGGCATGATCTTGGCTCACTGCAACCTCTGCCTCCCAGGTGCAAGTAATTTTCTTGCCTCAGCCTCCTGAGTAACTGGGATTATAGGGACCTTCCACCATACCTGGCTAATTTTTCGTAGAGATAGGGCTTTTCCGTGTTGGCCAGGCTGGTCTGGAACTTCTGACCTCAAGTGATCTGCCTGCCTCGGCCTCCCAAAGTGCTGAGATTACAGGTGTGAGCTGATACACCCACCCAAAATCTGTATTTTTAACAAGCTGTGAGGTGACTTCTTATACACAGATAGGTTTAAGAACCACTAAGCTAGCTGTTTTTAAAATAACCGTTTACTCTTTACCTACCAGGGTACCTCATCATGTACATGTTTGTGTTTGTGTGTAACTAAGTTGAAATGTAGCATTCATACAATAAAGTGTACAAGCTGAGAATCTTAAGTGTACAGTTTCATGATTTTTATGTATATATGCAACCCACATAATTTTCACCCAGATCAGAATGTAGATCACTTCTAATATTTCAGAAGGCTCGCTAAGGTCCTCCCAGTATACACTCACCCAGAGGTAGCCACTCTTCTGCCTTCTATCACCATTTATTAGTTTTATCTGTTCTTGAACATCATATAAATGGAGTCATGCCACATGAGCTCTTTTTGTCTCACTGTTTTCTTCACTCATTGTATTATTCATTCTCACACTGCTACCAAGAGTTGCCCGAGACTAGGTAATTTACCAAGGAAAAAGTTTTAATTGACTCCCAGTTCAGCATGGCTTGGGAGGCCTCAGGAAACTTACAATCTTTGCAGAGGGCAAAGGTGAAGCAAGGCATCTTCTTCACAGGGCAGCAGGAAGGAAATGAATTAAGGAGGAACTACTAAACACTTATAAAACCATCAGATCTCATGAGAAGTCACTTACTGTCATGACAACGGCAAGGAGGAAAACTGCTCCCATGATTCAATTACCTCCACCTGGTCTCTCTCTTGACATGTGGGGATTATGGAGATTACAATTCAAAATGAGATTTTACATAGGGACACAGCCAAACCATATCCCTCAACAAAATATCTGTGAGATCCACCCATGTTAATAAAAATACCCATAGTAAGCTGTCAGTGGTCAAGGTCAATATACACTCCATCCCACCAATACATAGAAAAAAATCTGCATTTTAATCAAACTGTTCATGAATTGGGCATATGATAATGGTGGAGAATCACTGCTGTGTACTTTCATACGTTTTACAGATAAGAGGCTTTTATTAGTGGAGTTGTCTATAGGCTGCTTACCAAAAACTAGAGTTTGAAATTTGACTTCAGGAATTATCATC
Organism: Cebus imitator; assembly: GCF_001604975.1. Classification (NCBI taxonomy): domain Eukaryota; kingdom Metazoa; phylum Chordata; class Mammalia; order Primates; family Cebidae; genus Cebus; species Cebus imitator. The sequence continues at coordinate 845,142 of NW_016107346.1, forward strand.
TAGAAGGTTTGAGTTTGATTTAACAGTGAGTTTAACTCAGCACTTTTCAACCTTCTTCACTGAAATCTGTCTGGCCTGGGGTAAAGCCTTTTTTTTTTTTTTTGCATATGACTTAATAGAGCAACTTTAAATGAGAAAGAATACAGAAAAAAAAATGGGCCAAACAAAAACAATGCTGATTTCTTTTCAAGCATATTGTGAGAGTAAATCATCAAAACCATTCTCAGGGGTTCCAGAGAAGACACCATTCCTGGGGGTTCCAGGGGAGACACCGTGCAACAAAGACACCAGACCTCTCCTGTATTCTCTGTGGCCTGTTATATAGTTAAACAGAAACACACAAACCCACAACAAAGTCACTGGGCTCTTTTGAACAATGTAACCAAAAAAAAATAAACAGTAGTCTAAGATACTTTTTGTTTTACCCCTTATTGTAACAAACCATTGTTGCCCTTCCTGGGTTAGTCTGCACTCATTTGCAAACACAATTTACATGTACTGAATTTCAGTCAATAAATAATCAATATGTTATTACATTGACAATCCATTTTTGTGGATTTCTAATTTCTGCTCCTTAGCTTTATTGCACATCTCACCGTATCCATGGTGGTCTTTTGCAGCATGGAGGGGCACTGGAAAGTAAGTTTGCAGAACTCAGGTTCAGAGACCGTCCAAAAAGTCACACTTAGGGAAAGTTTTAGTACTACTTTTAATGATATTGACAACATTGGTAGCTATGACTTATAATGCTTTTTACTTAATTGATTTCATTCAATCTTCAGTAGAATACTTCGAGACAGAGTAAGCCATACTCATTTCACAGATGAAGAAACTGAGCTAAAGCATTTTATTTTTGCGTGGTGTTTCTCAGTAAGTAGATACCATGCTCAGTATTCAAATTCACAATTTCTATTCCCAAATAACTTGTTGTTTGGTTTTTATAGCATAAAATGTTTCTATTTAAGAATAATTTCCAAAGCCTTAGAGAAACTTTGTTTTATTCTCACATTAATATCAAAATCATGTTTGCAGCTGCTCCACATTCCAGGCTGTCTGGCTATACTCACACATTCAGTGTGAACAGATATCCCCTGGAATGAAGGCAAGAAATTTCAGTTTCTTATCTTTCTCTACCAAAAGTCCATGTGTGGTTTTAAGTCACTCCTTAACTTCCCTCAGCCTCAATTGATCATCAGTAAATAAGCCTATTGCTCCAATACCATCTTCAAGAGCTTTACTAGCTTGTGTTATGTCCCTGTAGGGTGACTGTATAAAGAAAATATTTTATACGCAGAAATGTTGGGCTGCTGCAGCAGATGCTTCTGCTGCATTGTATCTCACTGCCTTGGGCCACCTAATTTCTGCACAACTGGGGTGGGGGTTGGGTCAGTGAAGTATAGCATCTAAGCCAAAAAACAGTGCTAAAATGCAAAACCCCAACACTCAGGCCATTAACACCCTTTGGCACAACTGTCAACTAGGGATTGAAGAGAGCCACCGGACAAATATTCCTACATCTTCATCTTCCTGTAAGTCTGAGAAAATTTCTACGCAATTTCTCAAATTCTCAGTGGGATTGAGCCCCAGATTTTTACAGCAGCAACCAGATGATTAATAGACCCATATTGGCTTTTCTCTCTTCCCTATTCCACTTTCCACACTCCCCTACTTTTACGTCTGGGGCTCACTTCCAAATAAATGACCTCCACTGATATTCTTGTGTCAGGCTTTGCTCTGTGGAAAACCCAAACCAAGACAGGCTTTAGAGCAGTGTTACCATCTGAATGCAGAAATGGGTGGCATACAACATATTAGCAACTAATGTAGATGCAATTAACCCTTTTAGGATATTTCTTTACCATTTTCTGCAATACCTCACTAATAGTTCTGTATGGGTACCTGCAAAGTTTAGGGAGAGAGATGAGGATATGGCATAATTAATGTGTGATGTGACCTTTTTGCTAAATGGGAGAAATTTTATGAAATCTTATTTTTAAGTAGAGAATATTAGATGTGCCCTTTCACATTTTATAAAATTATAATCCCTTATTCAGTATCCCAACTCATATGCTTGTCTTAACTAAATTGGTTTGAGCATGAGGTATTAAAGCAAAGACCTCTACCAGATTTCTCATAAAGTGACTTTCATTGGAAAGCTGACTAATTTGACTACAATAGTTTTCTACCTTATTCATCAAGATAAGTTTGATTGTGAGCTACAGAAAGCTTCATCTAAACTGCCAAGTGTACTGTTTTTATGGGCTTGTCCTGATTTTAGCAGTTAAGACCCCATTTCCTTAGAAAATTCTTTAGTCATGGGAAAAAAAGGACAGTTGGCCACTCTACAATGTCTCATCCATCTTGGTCTACATCATTTAAACACCACTGTTTAGCTTATCTTGGGTAGTATACTCAAACCTCCTGTTGATTGAGGTCTTAGCATTGCCCTTCTCCTGTAGAGTTACTCCATGGGAAACCAAGGGAAGAAGAGTTACGCTAAAGAGGGGAAGGGTACTGAGTTTTCCAAAATAAATGTGGAGGAGGCTTAGGTGGACAAATATGTTGTCCATGATACCCTGTAAGTTATCTTTCTCTTTCACCCTTCAGGCCTCATCATCAACTTTTTTTTTTTTTTTTTTTTTTTGCTCCTCTTTTCCTTTACCATCTAAATAGGTCGTTCTTCCTCATTTTATATTCCAGCCCCAACCCTCTCATTTTCTCAGCACCCCAAGAGACTCACACTTTCCTGCACCATCTGCACCACCAGATCCAAATAAAAATATGCTCCAAGAAACATGCTATTCCAAGAAAGAAATGCATAGATGCATTATCAACTAAACATTAAAATATGTTATAGAAATTGAAAGTACCTCTTCTTTCCTTTGGTTCATTGTTTTGATTAACACCATTGGCTCTAACATTTTTAAATGCCCTTCTCTTCTTGACTCATGTAAAACTTTTTTATTTAGAGTATCCGTGGCCATGAAATAGGCATTTTGAATATTCACCAGGGCCCTGTTTAGTGTCTAAAGTAGTTACTCACCACAGGCTTAAAATCCCATAGGAAATATTGTTAAACAAAAAGTTACTGACTGGCCAACTGCTGAATCTTTTTAATTCCTCAGTTCAAGGTAGAAGTGGGTAAGTGCATAGAAACCCTACGAGATTTTCTTGACAAACAAGGCCCTGACATTCCCTCAGCTTGACTACAATTTAATCAGGCGTCCTCCCAGCTCTAGTCCCCTGATCTCCCTTTTCTTAGAGCATTTACTTTATAAACCTTGTAGTTGTAAATCCTTTCACTGTCCCTTTGGCATTAAAAAAAAAAAAGAAGAACTTTTTAAAAGCATCTTGCCAGTTTTCCATCCCAGGAATGTTTTTCTCAAGGCCTTGGGAACCATTTCTTTGAAATGTGATCATCAAGGAAAATAGGCCCCTGTCTCCCGATTCCTCCGGAAGTGAAGAAGCCTAATTTCTCAGTTGCAAAGCTGCCTCATATCCCAAAGACACAAGAGGATTTGTTGATCTTGTGAGAAGAGTTTTTTTTTGTTTGTTTGTTTTTTTTTAATAAAATCAATTAGCACACGCAGATGACTTATGATCTCCCCCTCACTGCAGCTCTTAGGAACTCTTCAACTTTTGTTTTAGAGATATTTAGTTTAGACTCAGATCTGGCCTCCCTCCACTAATGCAACAGCCTTGAGTAAAGTCTTCCTTGACTATTTAACTTTGTCAAGAGAAATTTGATTTTGACTATCTATAAAATTGTCACCAGCTAATAAAGGAACTGGAATTGTAATCTAGGGCAGCTTAAGGCAAAATGCCCAAGGAGACTTTGGAGAAGTCTTTTTCTAAGATACCTCATCTTCCTACCTCTTTCTGCCTCCTTGGATATACCTATGAAAACGCATTCACTTTACAAATTTCTAAAATTGACCTGGCAATTACTAACATGTATACAGAGAGAACTTAACATGTGCCAAGCACTGCTATGAACACTTTACATATAGTGACTTATCAGATCCTCAAACACTTCTGTGATATGATTGATAGTTTATTCCCATTTCTCATATAAGAAAACTGAGGAACAGAAAATTTAAGTGCCATGCCTAAGATCATACAGCTGGGATTTGAATATAGGTGTTTCTAGTTTCAGAGTTACTTATTCACATTTCTGAGTGCATATACAAATTATGGATATCATTGGCATTAATAGTCCCAATTTTGCACACTTCCATCTACTGGTACCATGTGGTACACCCTCTCATACCGACTCTAGCCTTGATCATGACACTTGCTTTATGCAATGGAACAGAAGCCAACTGGATGGAAGCAGAGACTTTGAAAAGTACCCATACAATTTGGATTTCTCTCTTTTGTCCCCTGCTACTGATATAAAAATAATTCTAGGTTATCACGATGGAGAACTTAGGAAACAAAGATCAGGAACAATTTGCAACAGATGAGGTCATCCCAGGTCTGGCAGTCTCTAGAGACCCTTTAGCTCAATGCCAATAAACCCAGTCAAGATCAGCCAAGCTTTTACCGTAGCAGAAAAACTCTCTGAGGCAAACCATAGACTACAACAAATAATAAATCATTCTCTAAATTTTGGGGCTACTTGTTCTCTGGTAACAGCCACCTGATTAAACCACACAGTTTAAAATGCAATGTCCTTAAAAATTTGTTGCCATCGTTTTATTATTCTTCTTGATTACATTGCAAGAGGACTCCCGAATCCTTTCATTGTTTCATTCATTCCTACATGTGACTGACTCTTATTCTACCATCTTAGCTTATAAAAATACTGATCAATCCTTTAAGGTTTTAGTAAGCTGCTTTTTCTTCTTTGAAAGATCATCCATGCAACCAGAAATGTTTAATTGCTGCTTCTAATTCCAATAGAATCTATTTTCCTGACCTCTCCTCATGTGTTCATGTCTTTTTTCACTGGCAATGACACAGGAGAATACTTCAGAACAAGGTCATGTTTTATTTATCTTTCGGTTTCCTACTATATCAGCCTGGCACCTTAGAGTGGCTCAAAAGGCACTTGATACGGTTTGATGAATCTCGTCAATTTTACATATTACTAGGGGTAGCTAACTGCTGTAGCAAATCAACTCAAAATTTAAGTCAGTGACCAAAATAAATGTTTACTATTTATTTGCTCATGTTATAGTTCAATGTGGGATGATCAGTTGAGCTGGGGAGGAGGAGGAGTTGAGCTCTACATAGTTCTCCAGTGATCCAGAATCCTGTCATTTTGTTGACCCACCTTTTTCCATTTCCTTGGAGCTCTCTTCATTATGGCCAACATAGGGAACACAAAAACATGGGAGCCCACCTGAGTGGTTTGTGGGTAGGCTTTGAAGTGGTGCTTCTAGGTGTGTCATCTCTATTTACATCCCTGTATTCAATCACATGGCCACACCGAACTGCAAGGTAGCTTGGGAAACATACTCAGGCTGACAGCAAAGGGTCAATGCATGGTTAGTCAATTATAATCTCAGTAATTAAGACAGATGTTGTCTTTTTCAACTTAAAGTTTGAATAGAATGCCTCCTCAGCATTAAAGGTGGGGGATAGAAAGTAATAGGATATAAAATAGACTCAGTTTGGAATCAGGAGGAAAATTTTCTATTTTTTTTTTTAAGGCAAAATACTCAAAGAGACTTTGCAGAAGTCTTTTCTAGGATACCTCATCTTCCCACCTCTTTCTACCTCCTTGGAAACACATATGGAAACACATTCACTTTACCAAATTTAAAACTTAATTTTACCAAATTGACAAACTTCTACTAATTATATGAATGTAGTGATGTCCTTGGTTGTGGTTTCTTTATCTACACACAGTCCTCAGGCTGGGTAATTTCTAAGCTTTCTTCTGATTTCTGGCCTAATCTCCCATGATCCGACCAGCTTTTTGTCTCTGCCTGTGTCACTATCATTGCTACTTTTTTTCCTGGAGACTTTAACCTCTTTCACTTCAAGAGTTTCAATATCTTTGAATAGATACGTCTATTCTAATGACAACCATTCTAATTGAATGTCTATTCTAATGACATTTATGGGATTACCAGCTGTGGCAGATATTGATGTTCTCTGTCCATGCTCTGTTCACAGCTTCCCAGTTTCTGCCTGCTTTGCTGATCAATGAATGACTGCATTCTGTAACCTTTTCCAGAGGCCCATCCTTGGGTTACTGAAGTTGCTTCACCCATAGTCACAGAAAACTGGAAGTGTCTGGGAGTTTATATCTCTCTGGGACAGTAGGAATCCCAGTATATTTGCTTTTATGCAAAATTTACTCTGAGATGTATGCTATACTCCAGAGTTCCCATATGATATCAGACTGAGACCAAGAGTCTACTTGAAAAGTTCATCCTCGCTTAGCTTCTTTTCCTTTCCTGCCCTTCTTTCCTTATCCAGTTTCTCCTGGAAGTGCTGCCTTAATAAATCATTTATAGCTGAATGAATCCTTGTTTCACAGTCTGCTTCTGTGGAACTTGCCTTAACATATCACCTTCCCCAATAATGGCAAATACCTATAAGCAAGACATGCCAGGCCCACTGGAATCTTGCTTGCTTTTCCAACTTTATCTCTTGCCTCTCTTCCCAGCTTACTCAGTGTCCCATCCTGAGCTAACTGCTATTTGCTCTTGTTGCTGTGTTTCTGCATAGGTTCTTCTCATTGCCTCCAGCCATTTAATCTTTAAGATTAATCTCAAATATTCTAGTGCTGGAGAGCCTTAACAAATTCTCTTCCTTGCCCTCGTCCCCAACTCCTGGCAGGCAGGGTTTCTCACTTCTTTTGCAAAAATATAGACTCTAACATAGCTCTTAAATAATAGACAAGTAGTATGATGGTTAGAAGCCTAACATTAGCGGAGGAGACCTTGAGCAAATTATGTAACTTCTCTGAACTCCTATAATTAAGAGCCTAATTCAATAGTAGTAAGCCACCTTCTTCATAAATCCAATATGTGGTGTTTAGTAGAGTATAAAACATATTATATACTCAGTATTATTAGTATTGATGTGAGAGATGTATTTGTTTGTCACCTTAGATTACAACTTGTGAATACTAAACTTATCTCTGTATCCCTGATATATCTAGCACAGTGCCTGACACAGGGTAAATATCCAGTAGTTGATGAATCAAGAAATATTGTATAGGCATAGAGTAGTAAGACCAACTTTCTGCTTTAAAATAAAGCTCATCTACACACAGAATCAAGACTCATAAAAATTTATTGCAAATCTCAAAAGCAAAAAGTATTATAAAAGTAAAAATACTGGCATCTGTTTCATATTTTTATTCTCTCCAATATATACCTTACTTTTATCCTCAAACTAATGAAAGTTTTTCCTTTTCTTTTTGAAAATATGGCCAACTATGTAAAAGCATAAGGTCTTCTCTAAACTCGTTAGTAACTGTGCTTTCTCTTCCTTTCACTCTCCTTCCTTCACTCTCCCCCTCATTTCTCAGTGTTTCAGAAATCCAGAGATGAGATGTGACTGTATTTTTTTTTTCTTTCTCTCTTTTGGTTTTTGATGATTTTCAGAAACCTCTGACCCTGACAACCTTGGCGCCTCAAAATGAAATTCTTCACTCCGAAGTGGTTCTGGAAAAAAGCATTCTTTTACTAAATCGATGTCATCAGAATTCTTTTCTTTGGGACTTTGTCTCCAGAGACTTTTGTAAAGAGCTTTCTATTTAGTGAGTCATTTTTTTGAAATCCTTGGAAGTTTTCTGAAAACTATCTCCTGGATTTTCAGTCTTTGTGAAAAATTTCTAGCACTTAAAATAGTTAGAAGAGTGATTTTAGCATATGAGAGAGATTATCTCATTAATCATAGCCCTATTTATTTCTAATTAACATGTGGACTTTCTTAATAACATTCATCATCATGCCTACATAGTGATTTCAGATATCTGCCTCATTTTCCTCCAGTGGTCACAGTAGTAGCTAAAGATAGTCTTTTCTATTCTTAATCCTCATGGCATTTCAAATGTTTGTCTTTTAACATACATCTCTCTCAATGTTGGTCTGGAATTTTATTTGTATTTTTTTGTCTTGTGAAGTCATAAGATCTCACCAAAGTCTCGCACTAAATCTTGAGTATAGTAGGAACTTTAAGGTATTTGCTGAATGAATAAAAATAGCCAGGGGGGTGCCAGGTGCAGTGGCTCACACCTGTAATCCCAACACTTTGGGAGGCTGAGGCAGGCAGATCACCTGAGGTCAGGAGTTCAAGACCAGCCTGGCAAACATGGTGAAACCCCATCTCTACTAAAAATACAAAAAATTAGCCAGGTATGGTGGTGCATGCCTGTAATCCAAGCTACTTGGGAGGCTGAGGCAGAATAACTTGAGCCTGGGAGGCAGAGGTTGCAGTAAGCAAAGATAGCGCCATTGCATTCCATCCTGGGCTACAGAACAAGACTCCATCTCAAAAAAAAAAGAGTATGCTTTTGTGAGAGTAAATTAGAAAAAGAAACAAAACAAACAAACAAACAAACAAAACTCTAGATAATACCTCCTTTATCTTTACAAGATAGCCTATAGACTCATCTGAACTCACATAACAATACTGATAATATTAATGACCAAAACAGTAGAGCTGCCCTGCTCCAGATACATACAATTTATTTTTCCAAAGAACATAAAACCTATAACCTACTTTCTCAAAATATTTTAAGCATCTCCATGAAATTAGGCAATGTAAAAAAGAGAGAGCACAGGAAATGCTACACAAAACACATTTAAATCTGGCCCATATCCATAGTTCTCCCTTGACTAATGGAAAAAAACCAGCTTTGACTACAATATCTAATGCAAATGAATAGGAACTTCACCCTTCAGTCAGATCCTGAGGGGACCATATTCATTTCCTTTTCTTCCCATTCCCTAATTAGAATCTCTTACCCAGTCACTCTGCCACCAGAATTCTGTGCCTGACTCAGTAGCAGAAGTCGAGTTATGTTTTTCATATCTACATATTGATTTCCTCTGGGCTCCTGGCTGAAATTACAAAGAACTATCCTTGCTAGTTCATGCCCCTGTTGAGCCTGAAATCAATTTTGTGACAATCCCAAACCCCTTTTCCATCTATGGTCCCTCCATTCTATTCATTAGAAGTGCAGCGAAGTTAGTTTTAAAGCAAAGGATATTTTACTTAGTTTTAATATGCTGCTTATAGGTGGTTTAAATTTTTGAGTTAAAAGAAGATTCAGAGCAACACAAGATTATGTAGGATTTGGCATACAATCTTACTTTCACACAGTGGAATAGCCTTCCTCCTTGTATAAAGATTAGCTTCACGAATTCTCAGAATTCATGAAGAATTATCTGTTGAAGCAGAAAATACCTGTTTTACCAATTTATTTAAAGAATTGGTAGCTATTCTGAGGTATTGCTAAAAACATTGATATAATGTCATTAACTGCCCTTATACATTTTCTTCATGATTAGAACAGAGAGTATCAACTTCTTTTGAAAATGTGTCTTCAGTCAGATTTTCTAGAAGAGCCTGAGGCAAGGGTTCTTGTCCAAGTGACTTACTGAGCAAGAGCTCTCTGGAGAATGGAAATAAGAAAAGCAGACAGGGCAATGATGTGGAGCCAAGCTATGATGTGGTCTTAGCTATAGTCCAGCCTAGGTCCCACAGGGTGCTCCAGAGCATGCATGGTACCATAGAGTTGGTTCTACTTGAGGCAAGAGAGTCAACCATTTTTTCTTCCTTACAGGTCACTCATGAGCTCTGGGTTGTTCCCAAAGGGAGGACATAGAATCTCTAAGGTATTTCTGGGTGAGATGACTCTCATAGGCTGACAGAAATCCTCTGGAGAAGGAGGCAGCTGGAAGCTGTTAACAACTTCTGCTTGTAGCAGCAGATATTGGTACTCTAATCCTGCAAAGTGGACCTGTGCAGAATAGCAACAATGTCTGCTACACATACTTTCAGGACTAGCCTAATCCTCGAACAGGCATACCAGGATCTCAGGAAAGATAAGCTCCTACCCTAGATTTTAGAAACCAATCATGATAGTTCTAGACCTGTGCTTATCCAACACACAATCCTTTGCTTCTTGTAATGCCAGAGTAATTGAAATGTGAGTAGATTCTGAGACATGTTCCAAGTGTAAATGTAAAGTACCTTGTTAATTTTTTTAATGTTGATTAGATAGTGAAATAATTTCACATATTAGGTAAACATAAATACAGAATCAACTCTTCATAGAGAGGTGAAATAATACTGAGCTTGAGTGAAGATAACTAGTAAACTGCCCTAGAGTAGTGAATGAAGACCGTTTTCTAAGATTAAAACTCTTTCAAAATGCCTTCTTTAAATGGCTTGCCATTGAGTATGGTTAGTGGAACTGGAGGATGATGGAATGGCTCTCTGCCCTTAATCTGCCATTTATCTGCATGTAAATAAAACCCTGAATGCTGAGCTTAAATTGATAGAGACTTACCAAGAAGTCAAGAAAACTACAGTCCAGTGTTGATCTGGTGCTCTACAATACTATCCAAAACCCAATACCTTTCACACTGAGTTATTAATACGTTCCTTAAAGTTGTTGACTTATTCTTGCCTCACAGCCACCATATGGCTACCACACCACCAGGCATCTCATCTGTGTTTCAGACAAAAGTAAGAGAAGAGAGCAAAAGAACAGAAACATGCCAGCCAAGGCTGTTTATTTTTATCAAGAAAATAAGAACTTTCTCAGGAATTACACACAACATATTTATTCTTAGATCTCATTGAGAGAACTGGGTCACATTGCCATCCCTAAATCGATTACTAGCCACAGGAAATGAGATCATCATAATTTATTTAGAAAAGCACTGTCCATTAGAAATATCATGCAAGCCACGTATGTACATTGTAAATAATTTAGTAGCCATATTTAAAAAATAAAAAGAGGTGCAATAAATTTTAATTTTTCATTAATTATATTATCGATATATTTATATAATCTAGTATATCCAAAGTACAACTGTTTCACTATGTTATCAATATTAAAATTCTTAACAAGACATTTCACATTTACACTTGAAGTACATTTCAACGGAATCTACCCACATATTAAGTACCCTATCACTACAAGAAGCAAGGGACTGTGTGTTGGACAAGCACAGGTCTAGCCCAATCATGATTTGCCCCTGAATACTAGGGTAGGAGCTTATCTGTCTTGGGATCCTGATATGTTTGTTTCTATCTTGGGAAATGAAGATGGAGAGGGGTGTGGATATAGGGTAGGCCAGAGACAATGTTTATTCCAGGGCCCAACTAGCATCTCTATTGACCTATTTTAATGGATAAAGTCTCACCATTTCTAGATTTTTCCATGGTTGGCTTTTCCTAATTAGAACTCATATTCTTGAGGAATATCACTGAATAGGAATGCTTTTCATGATATTATAGCTCTTCTCACATCTAATATCAGAATCCTATAATAATGAGCTTTCCAGAAAACAATGCATTTTGATATAGCAACATAGTACAGAGCATGGACCACTTAGTAAGAGCAGATATGAGTGAAGTGCCTGTACTGCAGCTGATGTGGGCTGGGGTGAGCGGGGAAAATACCAGGGGAGTCTGAACACAGTGAGCTCCTGTTGGGAAGAGGATAAAGAACTGTGAGGTCAATTGGACACTGAGACTCTGAAATAAGGGGGGAGACAGAGCTTCCTATTTCATACTTTGCTTATATTTTGGTTAGGTATTTACACTGAAGGAAGACGAGCCCCCACAATGAGACCAAGGATGAGTTTTATGATATTATTTCACATTTTAGCAGATACCATTTTTAGCCCATCGTGGAGGTCATCTGTAGCTCTGGAGGATAATTCCTGACCATGCAGGAAGCTTCCTACTCAAGCTTCCATATCCACCTCTGTCTGAGGTCTTTTCCTTGCAAATAAGTAGCTCTGGTTTAAAAATCTGAAAGTGCTTGGATATTAATGTCCCTCCAGGATTACCTTTTAACTAATCGGGCATATGAGTAAGTAGCTAAATATCCCTTCTTCTTCAATCCTTGGGGGAATCAATGATAACTATACTTTGTACAATCTCTCCAAAGGTCTCAATAGGATTGAACCTCAGTTACCCACAGAAATGGCTTACTCATGAATCTACCCCTCATTGTCTCTCCTTCTTCTTCCTTGTGCTTCCTCAAATCACATCACCAAATGCATCCCCAGTCAAACCCTTATCTTGGTGTTTGCTTTTAGGTAAATTCTAAAATCAACACTTTGTATAGGGGATAATGTCTTAGTATAGTAATTACATCTTTAAAATCATGAATTTTATTAATTTTTACTAAATTATATTTTGAAGCCTAAAACTAGTAGGAATACTTTCCTCACCCTACAGTCTCAAGAAATCCAAGAAATAGGCCATGTTCACAAAAGAATCATGTTATAAATATTACTTTTGATTATTTATTTTTTGGAAGGGAGAAAGAACTGGTTAAATATTCTTCTTAGGATCTGGGTGCTCTTTGTTTCACCCCCTAAATCTAGAATATGTATGCAAATAGGGTATGTGCTGTGCTGATCAATATGGCAGGCATAATCCATACATGGCTAAATCAAGATTATCTAAAACTAACATTTCCATTTTTTTAGTTGCACTGGCCACACTTCAAGTACTCAATGGCCACTGGTGCTAATAGCTACTATATTGGACAGTGCATAAAATATCCACTGGACACCACCACGCTAATGTCTCACCACTGGCGAAGGCAAGGACAATTCTTCCTCTTGCTCATGGTAGGTAGGCTAATTAATCATGCCACACTTACCCTTAAGATTGTCTTTAGCCTCAGTTTTTTTAAAACCATAACTCCAGATTGTCACTTATTGGCTTAAAAAACAAAGGTTTAGTTCTTCCTTGGAAAAATTTTGAAATGGGTCAAGTGACCCCCATAGCACAATCATTCTCTAGGTTCAATGCTCTCTAAGCTACCGCCATCAAATGGGGGCTCAAATAGTTTTTCTTAAAGGCAGGACTTGTTACGAAGAACAGACTGTTTTAGAGTATTTCGAACTGGCTACATGCTGGGAAGCATGAGGAGATATTTCTCCAGCCTTTACTGAGTACCCAGTAGTGCTCCCAGAGTTAAAACTTACAAAAGCATGAGTGCCCTCTACGGCTGGGTCCCCATGGACTTTTTACCTCTCTGACCTATTCTCACCAAGCCTCCAGCAATTCATCAATGACAATTTTGGCTTTTCTACCGTGGTGCTGGTAGAACATGAACAGCAGTTTCTCTTTGTGAATTTCTGCTCCGGTAAATTATAATTTTCTGAATCTGCCTGGCTGTCTCTTCAATTTTTAGGGCAACAGTTTGTCCTGTGACCTCAATTCCCTGATATCTAAGAAGAGTTGTTGATTTTCAGTTTCTGTTTTGTTACATGTTAGGATGGAGTGACAACTTCCGAGCTTCTTATCTGATGTTTGGAAACCAAGAATGCACTTTCTTTTCTTTAATGAGTTTTATGTATCTATTATAAGGTACATGGGCTGCACTGCTTTCTGCCCTGCCCCTCTAGTTTTCTTTTCCCACTCTGGACGTTCTGAGCCGAAATCTTCTCTGCTGTTCTGATTAAGAATGGCTTATTTTACTAATGCCTTCTTTCCTGTGGTTATTAACTTTCTCCACCCCAAGTGCATTGGGCCTAAAACTCATTACCTCTCAAATGTTCTCTTTACCCCACTTAAAAAAAGAAAGCTGCTACAGCGACTTAGAGTCATCACGAATTGTTTCTGCATACAGTGATATTCCGCCTCATATCATTTCAAAGACTTATTAGGTATATGCTGCAATTTCAGGTCAACAACAACAACAACAACAACAAAAAAAAAAACTGTGAGAAAATTGCCATGGCTATTTGAACTCTGATATCTGCTATTTATTTGAATGTCCCCTGCTGGCTCAGCTCTCACAGTATAGTTTCCATATTCAAATTTTTATGACCTTGAAATTTTAAAAAAAAGATATTGATTGGCTTGCCACGCAAAGTGCTGGATGTTCCATTTGGTTATTTCTGGACAGCCAGGAGCAATGTCAATCTGCTCACTGTCTTTCTCCAAACCCTATTCTTCCCAAGTGAGGCTCCATTAAAGAATCTTCTCTATTAACTTACCAGAAGAAGGAATAAAATTCAGCTAGAGGTGATGGGTAATAGCAGATGGCCAAGCCTTCATTATCTGCAATTTTATAGTGTTATATTGGATATCTGTAGTACTGTGAACCACCAAAGATCAGTCTGACCATTTTTTTTTTTTGATATCAATTTTCCCTACAATTGGCTTTTACATCAATTCATGAATAATTAAAATATATTTGCCTCCTGCTTCCTCCTGGACACTTTTACAGACTTGCTGGCTTTAAGCAGTCACATTATAGCAAACCCAGTGTTGCCCTACTAGGCCAGGGAACACGCTCTCCCAATTAATCATGTTGCTTGATTAATAGAGACTCACAGATTTTCAAATAATTAGGAAATACGTCTAACAAGTGTTCTGTGTTTAACAGAATCTAATTTTCTTTGATGATGCAGAGAGCATTTTTACATCTTATGCTACTTAATCATCATTGCTAGGAAAATCAGTTGCTAGCTAAGCAAGATTTCCAATTGATACATGCTGATAAAAACAGCTTTTAGAACTCTACACACCAAGCTCTGTTCTTTTTAGGAGTGTCTTGTGTTTTCTACAGTTTGAACCAAAGCTGCATGGTGTCCTCTGTGATATCCCAGGTGACAGCGCTATCTAGGGAAACTCACTTGTACCCATTATGCATCTGTGCTCTCCTTCGTCTTTCCCTTTGCTTGTTCAGGAAACATTTCCCAACTATCAGCTCTGTGTCTGGCACTGTCCTGGGCAGTAGGGGCACACAATTCCTGATCTCATGGTGCTCAGATGCTAGGGAGGACAGACAGGGAAGTATTAATTCACCAAATGCACATGCCACAGAGTTATGAAGACAATAAAGACAGGCCACTTGAGAGAGAGTGACCACAGATGGGGGGCTTTCTGTAAAGGTGGCATCTAAGTAGAGGAATGAAGGGTTGATGGAACATGGCATTTGATTATCTGAAAGAAGAACATGCTCAGGACAGAGGAGAAAGCAAGGGCAAAGGTGCTAAGAAGTAAGGTTCAGATGTGCTGGCAACAGAAATGGTGGAGATGATTGCAAAGTTTGGTGGGCAAGTGGAAAGCTGAGTTTAGAGACAGAGACCAGCATCAATCAGGCAGCGCCTTTCCATCACTCATGTTTGGTTCTCTGAGTCTTGTTTCGTGTTTATAAGAATCTCATATTACAGACAGCCAGATCCTACCCACACCTTGACAGGTGGCAGATCTGGGCTTTCTCCAAAGACTGACCTAGAAGACAAACCTGGAAACCATTAAGGGCTTGCCTCACAAGTCAACTAGATTGGGACCTCAAATATAAAGAACCTAAAGTCACCTTTGTCAAGATACCAAAAATGTCACTGTTATAACGAGTGATTGCCACTAAAACTGCTTCAGTAGGCTGGGCACTGTGGCTCATGCCTGTAATCCCAGCACTTTGGGAGGCTGAGGTGGATGGATCACCTGAGGTCGGAAGTTCAAGACCAGCCTGACCAACATGGAGGAAATCCCATTTCTACTAAAAATACAAAATTTGCTGGGCATCCTCCAGTCATCATTGTGGGCTCCTGTAATCCCAGCTACTCAGGAGGCTAAGGCAGGAAAATCGCTTGAACCTAGTTGCAGTGAGCCAAGATTGTGCCATTGCACTCCAGCCTGGGCAACAAGAGCAAAACTCCATCTCAAAAAAAAAAAATGCTTCAGCATATCACATGTCACTGTGTGTGTTGCCTAATTGAAGGTAATATCCATTAGCTAATCCAGAATGCACAGTCAAATGTTCTCAACCAGCACAAGTCAGGAAGCACTTTACTCTAGACACGGATACTTCAAGCCAGCCCCTTATTTCTGTCTCTGATTAACAGAAACATGGTAGTATATTAAATGCCAAAAATGGGTTTTATTGCTGAAACTAATGTATTAAAAATAATGGATATTATAAATATGCTTTTACTGGCCAAGTGGAGGTACTCAAGATACGTGGAGTCATTCCTGGGAGTCTTGTTTCTATACATATTTACTCCAATTATGCGGGCTTTATTAAGTCATTAGAACAATTTTTTTTCCCTTTTCCATGGCAAACCTTGTCAGTTTGACATCTTCCAGGACAAAGGTTGGCAAACTCCTGCCCATAGGCAAAATGCAGTCTGTTCTTAGTTCTTTAATAGCCCAGGAGCTCAGAATATTTCTTTTTATATCTTAAAGGTTAATATAAAACAAAACAAAAAAAAATGTGACAGAGACTATATATGGCCCACAAAGTTTAAAATATTTATATTCTGCATCTTTGCAGAAAAAACTTTTGTAGACTCCTACAGAAGGCAGAGAAAGGGGTGTTTAAGAATTGCTATGCAAAGGAGCACCAATTTAAGAGTGCAGTCTACTCACACCACCCTCCTAACTCCCAACATCCCTGGCCCTGTCCTACTTTGATTTTCTTAGAATTTTCCATCTTGTAATACACAATAACACTTGTGTTTTATATTTATTATCTTTTCTCTATCTCCCCTTCCAATTCTATGAATGTAAACTCCAAGAGGACAAGAATTTGATCTGTTATCTTCCATAAAGCAAGTTTCAGGAAAAATGCCTAGCACACATTACAAGCTCATAAGAAAGCGTTAAATAAATAAATGGATATGTTCATAAAATATTTTTGAAGTGGCATTCTTACTCGAGGTAGAACCGTTAACTCTAAGAGGCTGCCAGTTTCACATCTCTCCAATCCTGCCAAACTGTCTGAGGGTTCTTGGAAAATACTTCTTGCTAATTGTCCTCAGACTGTTTAGAAAACAAACATCAAAAAATAGTATAGGATATCAAGTTATTTTTTCTATAAAGATGGTTCAACTCAATTTATAAAATATCACTTCAATACCATATACTTTCCAAAGATTATCTCATCAGTAGCTTTTTCATGATCAATGTTACAAAGAGCAGCCTTTGCAGAAGCAAAATTGAAAGTGTGACATGTCCCAACTGCACTCCACTCAGCAGTTATGGTCTACTCTATGAGGTCTGAAATCCCTTAGACAGGGAAATAGGCTGTTTTACTCTTGCAGCAAAATGTCTAAATGCAAGACCCCAGGCAGAAGAGAACACTGGCTTACATTCTACAGATGTGAAATGTTCCTGAGAGTAGCCTTGAGTAAAGATAAATGTGAGCAGGTGTACACAGAGAAATATGAGCCAGAGAGAGGAGACTTAGAAGCCTAGAGGCGGGACAGGATTCAGTACAGAAAATTCAGACTCATCTACCAGTTCAGAGATAATACAAAGACAAATTTTTAACAAGACTTGAAATTTTGCTCTTTAAATTTTCAGTTACCACCTTTCTCCAAACTGACATGCAAAATGGAAGATGTATTTTACAACAGATAATATGCCTTTTGTTTCTAAATTTACATTTCACTTTTGAGTGTAAAAATATGTGGATCAAAACTATCTCTTTAACATGCATAAGCAAGAATGCATTAGATAACACATAAAAGTTTGTATCTCTAACTTTTCCATCTGAAATTTTTCTTCATTTCTGCTTATATGTTGACCATAAGGTGTCTGATCACATTAAATAAGACAAAATGTACCTCTGGTATTTCATTGTTTTCCTTCCATATATATTTTTTTAATTCTGTAAACACATTATTTTCCTTCTGTTTTTTTGTTTTGTTTTAATTCTGCATCTTAGCCTACTGGAACACCTGTTCCCCATAAGGTGATTCCATCTATTCCAGCTTGAAGTGGTTGCAACTATCTTAGCTTATGAGCCTGAACTAGTGACAACTTACTAAATTACACGTAACTTTTCTTCCTTGCATTGAAGATGTATTACCTGTAACAAGCCAATGGTCTCTAAGAACTTTACTTTAAACATATAATACACACCCTGATCTTATCTTTAGTTAAAATGTTGAGATTCTATAATGAATTTTCTGCATTTACTTTGATTTCTAAAAATATTTAATAGCAGAGCATCCAGACAAGTCTGCAAGATGGCAGACTAGGGAAGCTACTGGCCCTTCTTCCCCCACAGAGACACCAAGTTAACAACAACATATGTACCAAATACCTCTGAAAACTCTAAAGACCAGGCAGGAGGCTACAGCACCCAGATCATGTAGAATCAAGATGAAATTCCAGAGAAATGTGTAGGAAAAATTAGGGCATTTGGTATACCTGTTCATGTCTCTTCTCTTACGCACCATACCATGAAGCAACTGGGAGGAAACCTATCTTATTAGGGTTCCTCCTTCCAAATGCAAACAAAACTGTGGACCGTGTATTGTCTTGCCTGGGAGCAGTCTGGGGGACTGGTTCCTATCTAGCTTGACTCAGAGCACTGAGGCATCAGGTGCCAGAATTTGGAAGCCGCTGAAAACAGGCTAACAGCATGCTAGAGGCGCAGTTCCAAAGGGAGACACAAAGGGGATGAAAAGATTAGAAAGTGTTTGAGAGGGTCTGGAACTCCCAGCCAGGCTGACTGATGAAACCCCTTGTCTGTGCTAAGCCAGTATACAGATCAGAATAATTAATCAACAAAGAAGCAGAAAAACATGATTCATGTTTTATAAAGTAAATAAATTGTGGCCCAATCAAAAGACAGAAATTGAGCCTAAAGAAATGCAGATCTATGAACTGTTTTTATAAAACATTTAAAACCATTGTCATAAAAATGCTCACTTAATGAGTAAAAGAGAACATAAAATAAACAAAATTAGATAATAGCATAAAAATGTCTAGAGATAGAAACTATGAAAATAATGAACAGAAATTCTAAACTGAAAAATACAACAACTGAACTGCAAATGTATTAGAAGCATTCAAAATCAGGTTCGATCAGGCAGAAGAAAGAATCAGGCACACTGAAGACATTACATTAGAAATCAGTAAGTCAGCAGAGCAAAAAGTATATGTAAAAACAGTAAAGAAAAGTGAAAAAAACCTAAGAGATTTATGGGTCACTACTAAGCAACCAATATGTGTATTATGGAGAATCCAGAAAAAAAAAAGAGAGATAAAGGAGAGGATAGTTTATTTGAAGAAATAATGGTTGTAAACTTCCCAAATCTGAGGAAAGAAATGGGTCTACTAATGGAAGAAGCGCAAAGGGCTCCATATAGGATAAATCCAAAGAGAACCACACTGAGATACATTATAATCAAATTGTCTACAATAAAAAACAAAGACAGAATTTCAAAAGCAGTAAGAGAAAAGATACTTGTTATGTACAAGGGGACTTCCATAACATTATCAATGTATTACTCAGCAGAAATTTTGTAGGCTAAAAGGAGTAGGAGAAATATTTACAGCCCTACGTGAAAAAATCTGTCCACAAAGAATATTGTTTCTGACAAAACTGTCCTCTAAAATTAAGAAGAAATTAAGACATACTAAGATAAATGAAAGCTGAGAGAGCTTATTACTACTAAACAAGCTCTAGACAAAATGCTAAAGAAAAATCTACAAGTTAAAATCAAAGGACCACAGACAGTAATACAAAGCCTCATGAAAATAAAAGCTTCTTTAGTAAAGGTAAATACATGAACAAATATACTAACATATCCTATTGTAAATTTGATGCATATAATTTAAATGACAAAAATATTTTTAAAATACTATACATATGCTAATTACTAAACAACATATAAAGAAGTAATTTATGAGTTCAGTAACATAAAGTGGAGATCTGTAAAAGATAGAGTTTGTACTTGAAATTGTTATCAGTTTAAAATAGAATGCTATGACTTTAAAATATTTTAAGCATTTTTAAGAAAAAAAGAGACGACTCAAATTACTAAAAGAGAAATAAAGCAGGGAACACTATG
Source organism: Cebus imitator (assembly GCF_001604975.1). Lineage (NCBI taxonomy): Eukaryota > Metazoa > Chordata > Mammalia > Primates > Cebidae > Cebus > Cebus imitator. The sequence goes on from NW_016107346.1 coordinate 865,124, forward strand.
GACAAGTGTATGCTGACAAATTGGGTAACCTAGAAGAAATGCATAAATTCTTAGAAACACACTACCTACCAAAGACTAAATCAAAAAGAAATAGAAAAATCTGAAGAGATCTGTCATTAGTAAGGTTATTAGATCAGTAATCAGAACTTCCCAACAAAGAAATGCTCAGGATCAGATAGTGTCACTGGGTAATTCTATCAAACATTTAAATAATCACTAACACCAATCCTCCTGAAACTCTTCCAAAAGTTGAAAATGAGAAAATACTTCCAAGCTAACTATATGAGGCTAGTATTACTCTGAAGTCAAATCCAAAGACACTAGAACACAACAGACCAATACTCCCAATGAATATTGACACAAACATCTTTAACAAAAGATATTTAACAAAATACTAGCAAACCAAATTAAACAGCCAATATGACTGTACATATGACCAGTAAGACTTATTTATGGAATGCAAGATGGTTTGACATACAAAATCAACCAATGTAATACACCACAATAACAAAATGAAAGAGAAAAGTAACATGAACATTACGATTGATACAGAAAAATATTTGACATAATTTAGCACCCTCTCATGATAAAAATAGGCCAGAAAAAGTTAAAACTATCCCTGTTTGTAGATGATATGGTCTTGCATGTAAAAACACTCAAAAAAGTGTCCGGACTAACAAATTCAGTAAAGTTGCAGAATATAAAGTCAGTACATAGAAATGAGCTGTATTTCTATACACTAGCAATAAATAATCTAAAAAGAAATTTTTAAAAATCCCATTTACAATAAAAACAACAAATGAAATATTTGGAAATAAAAACTAATTAAGGAAGTGAAAGACTTGCATACTGAAAACTACAAAACTTGCTGACAAAAATTAAAACAGAAACAAATAAATGTAAAGATATCATATGTTCATGGATTGGAAAATGATATTGTTAAGATGTTCATACTACAGAAAGCAATCTACAGATTCAATGAATCTTTATCAAAGCCCCACAAGCATTTTTTACAGATATACATAAATTCATCCTAAAATTCATATAAAATCTGAAGGAATACTGAATACCCAAAACAATTTTGAAAACGAAAAACCAAGCTGAAAGCCTCACATTTCCTGACTTCAAAATATATTATGAAGTTATAGTAATCAAAGCAGTGTGATACTGGCATAAAGACAAAAAAATCAATGGAATACAATAGACAACCAATAAATAAACCCGAGCCGAGATCCAAGATGGCCGTTTAGGAACAGCTCAGGATCGCAGCTCCCAGTGAAAGCGCAGAGGGTGAGTGGACGCCGCGTTTTTATTGCCCACAGA
>NW_016107346.1:872951-972454 GCF_001604975.1 Cebus imitator
AAAAAAAAAAAAAAAGAAAAACACATAATATTAAAAAAATAAATAAATAAAATAAATAAATAAATAAATAAACCCTTCTGTATTTTTGACAAAGGGACCAAGACTACTTAATGGATAGTGAACACAAATAGTATTGGGAAAACTGGATATATATATGCAAAATAACAAAGTTGGATTTTTATTTTATAACATATACAGAAATTAACTTAAAATGCATTAAAGACCTAAAACTATAAAATTCCTAGAAAAAAATAGGTGAAATTCTTCGTGGCATTGTACTTAGCAGTGACTTTTATGACACCAAAAGCATAGCCAACAAAAGCGAAAATAGACAAATGGAGCTGTATCAAACTCAAAAGTTTTTGTGCATCAAAGGATACAATCATCAGAGTGTAAATGAAACCTATAGAATCGGAGAAAGTATTTACAAATTGTACATCTGAAAAGGGGTAAAAATCAGAATATATAATGAACTCTTACAGCTCAACAATAAAAATCAATTAAAAATGTAAAAAGAACTTAAATAGATATTTCTCTGAAAATAATATACAAATCAGCAAAAAACATATGAAAATATTTTCAACATCACTAATCATCAGAGAAATGCAAATCAAAGCCAAATTAGATACCATCTCACATTCATTAGGACAACTACTATTAAGAAAAATAAAATAATAACAAGCGTTGATAAGGATATGATAAAATTGGAACCTTTGTGCATTGCTGGTGGGACTGTAAAATGGTGTAATTGCTACAGAATGGTGTTTTCTCAAAAATTAAAAATAGAATTACTATATTATCTAGCAATCCTGCTTCTGGGTATATATCAAAAAAACTGAGACAATAGTTTCAAAGAGATATTGTATGCCCACGTTCATGGAAACACTATATACAATAGCTAAAAGGCAGAAATAGCCTAAATGTCCATTGATAAATGAATGGATAAATACACTATTACATATACGTATGTATATATGTGTGTATACATATATGTATATATTTATACATGTATGTGTGTATGTAATAGAATAGTACTTATTTTTTAAAAGAAAGAAAAGCCTCTCACATTATACACATAGATGAACCTTGAGGACTTTATGTTATTGAAATAAACCAATCACAAAAAGACAAACACTGTATGATTCCACTTTCATGAGGTATCTACAGATGTCAAATTCAAGTGAAAAACTTCTGGATATCTGTTTGACAGCAATGAGAACATACCTAATACCATTAAACTGTACTCTAAAAATAATTAAGATGGTAAATTTTATGTTAAATGTTTTTAGTATAATTAAAAATTACATTAAAATATTTCTTGATTACTCAATTTTGTGGCACCTCCTTAAATTTGCACTTTAGATAAATCCTAGCTCTGCACTTCCCTACCCGCCAAAAGTTGTACCTGAGCCAGTGAAAAGGAAATCAAAATAACATATTCTGGTTATTAGATATTGCCCAAATTTCTCTAAATTTATTTTCATTCTACTCTGTATCCATCAAAAAATGTATGCACTTCATCCTTGATAAAGAAAGAAAACACCAAAAATAGTGCCAGATTTAATCCCATTGAAATTCTCAAAAATCCTGATATCATAGCCTGCTCTATAAAGCATTCAAAGGCTAGTTGAATCCATATTAGTCATTCAGCACCACACACAGTCTTCCCAGAGGACTAGAGGACTCAGATGGTTTGAATAAATGTCAAAACTAGCTTTAAAAATGGCATTTAGAATTGAGTAAAGTGCAGTCCAGAGAAATTGTAGCTTAGAGCCTATATATGATGGATATTTTAATACACAATTCTGAAAACAGCTAACTTCTCTGTAAGAGGCATATGCTCTAGAAGAACAAAACAGAATGCAGAAGAATGGAGATAATTAATATTTAATAAGACTTGTTCTACTTCAGTGAAAAGATTAGAAGCAAAGTTAATAAACTTAAAAGTAGGTTAACCGTCTATTCCGTTTTTTAAACTGACCATTTTTTGTCTTTATTGGATCCCAAATGAACTAAAAAATATCAAAGTCTACCAACTAGATATTTGTTGAATATGTGTTCAATTATATTCAACAAGTATTTGAATACCCCTGTTACAAACACTAAGGATACAACTGTGAATACAACCACAAACAAAAACAATTCTCCAATTTTTTGAATAAGAAAGAACACTGGAAATTATTTTGCTCTTTATTTTCACACATTAAAGAGATTTTTTGGAAAATTCCACAAGAGAACAAAATATGAGTCTTTCTAAATGAGGGGCTCCAGATTGTTTACTGTCAACCCCAGTACTGTCGATTGGCAGTCAGTTCCCAGCCAAATCTCACTCCCCGTGGCCCTCACTCCTCTGAATTATTAGCTTGCTGAGTTCTGTGGAAGGAAGGCCTCACCTGAAATATATTTTGCAAATGACTTTTTGAGGGAATGCTGTCAGAAGGTACCCATGAGGGAGCAAAGGAAGCAGAATACAGTCAGAAAGGGACTGAGCAACAATGCTGTCTCAGCTCTAGTCTAGCTTCAGCCTGATACTATGAGGAGCTCTAGAATGTGAATTACATCACAGTGTGGTTTCATCTGGAGGCAAGGCAATAGGCTTTAAAATTCCAATATCATTCAGTCATTGTCCATGGCAATCTCTGGACATCAAGAGTAGGGGGATAAACATCCCTGCATCTCCAGGTGAGACAGTCTCCATTAGCTAAGGACAACTGGAAGATGAATGCCCAAGTCCAGTAAAGGAAATCTAGGCAGGACAATAATATGATCTACTCTGGCATGAAAAGCCAGAATTTTTCAGGGAAGCAGTCCCAAAATGGCAGACTTTGAAGAGTTAACAAATAGAAATTGTCCTTATTCTAGAGAATTAATCTAAAGAATTTCTTAGTGATGCTCAGCCTCCTCCAGCCAAACATATTTTCTTTAGTACTTGCCTGTTCCCATTTATTCCCCAGTCCCAATAAATCTGGGACACCACTATTTTGTGAGTAATAGAGAAAGCCCTCCTAGAATGGTTGAGCCACATCCTACCTGAGAGATCATCTGGTCCAACAGATTTCACATATTAACATCAAAGAGCTCTCATTTTACCAGCCATCTTATGGAAATCCTATGAGTAGATCCAATGAAAGAGGACTCATTCTGGTTGAAGAGAGGAAGGAAGGATACCGATCAATCATAGAATTAGGTGGCTCCCATTGGACTACAAGGAACACATTTCCAATCCCAACTATTAGCATGTATCTTTGGTCCAGTTCTCTAGAAACAAAGCCTCGTGTGTGGGGTTTTGCAAGTGATATAATGATTGAGTGATCTCAAAAGAAACCTGTAAGAGAGACAGGAAAGAGAAGTAGGACAAGGAAGAAACTAGCAAGAGAGTGGGTACAGATGAAAGCAAAAATAACAATGATCTAGTTGAATTTTACCATTGCCCATGGTCTCATAACTCCCCAGAGGTAGACCAGGGCTTGAAGGCAGACAGACTCATCCTGTTCCAGGGCTATTCCCAAGATGCCTGTCTAGGATAGGCTTTTTAGAAACAAGTCTTGAAAAGGAAAATATTTTGCAAGTAATTTATTGAGGGAGTGCTCTTAGGACACAGAAAAATCTTTAAGAAAGTGAGGGAAATGGGTAGAATAGAGGAAAAAGCTAAGCAAGGGAAATAGTTCTAGCTGGTATCTGGCTTAAGGCTGATCCCATGGATAAGGACAAAGGGTACCACAGTTATGTCCCAAATTGAGGCACGGAGCCCTGATTTTACACCCCAGGATCAGTCATTGGTCTGGGGCTCTAGGAAGAGTATAGCTTTCCAGGCATTTCCTGGAGAGGCAGTTCCTCTGGACAAGAAGCATCTGTGAGTCATTAGCTTTGACCACTCACCACAGCTGGTGCACAGGCTGGACAGAGAGGCATTAGGCAGGCACTCATAACTTTTACTACAATATCTAATGGGGCTCCCGTGCAGTTTCAATGTGAATATAACACGATGGGAGCCCAAACCCAGAGCAATGTCTAAGGAACAGCTTCAAAAGGCACGATCACAGATATCACCCACAGTTTCCATTTGGTCTTCTATTTTTTAATTTTTTCCTTATAGTGTGAATTTTATCACAGGTCTTTAAAAAATACTTTTAAGTTATCTCTAAAGAGGCCTACTTTTGATTCCACAAAGTAAGTTGCCTAAGCGATAGATAAACCTCTGTGTTTGTTGAGGGGGTTCGCAGCTTCTGTCAAGGTTGTTCATTTTCTGTCTGTGTACAGAATCTGTACGGGAGAGTCCTCCACCCACCAGACCCCTGCCCTCTGCACCACCCACCCTCCTTATCCAGCTTGCACTCATAACTGGGAGGATATTCCTGGGACTGCTACTATGATCACCTCTCCTGGAGAGTTGCTGTAGGTTTTAAATAGTTATCCAATTAGCTGTTATTGTAATATTTTGTTGCGTTTATTCCCTATTTTGAGTCTCCTCCCCCCCCCCACCCTTATTACCACAGAAATCCAATTGGATTTTTTAACGAGGTTTTAAAGAATCTTGTGTTGGTTTGTTTTTAAGAGGAAAGGACGCAGAACAGGTATTAGCAGAAGGGAAAAGGCAGAAAGCAGCTTGGTGCAAAAAAGTCAGAGAGCTAGAACTGGAAATATTCTTCAAGATGTAAATCATGTGCTTTCAAACTACTTTTTGAGAAGCCCTTGCATTTCTCAGCAGTAGCTCTGAGCTGGTTTTCAGAGCCATAGGGAAAGAGAAAATGTGAATACCAAAGCACGCACTCACAACCACTTTTAAAAGTCAATCTTGCATGCTGTTGTATGTTTCATAAAATAATTTGAGGATCTACTTTAAAAAAAAAGGTTTGAAAATCAGAATTTAGTCTGGAGCAGATGCTGTCAAATCACAATCCACATTCCCTCAGCATTTAACATTTCCATGCACTTCACTGGCATGTCTTTGCCTAAAGACTTTCTCTGGCTGCAGGATCCTGCTCTGCTACAGGCTGGCTGGACATTCCAGGCAAATAACATCTCCTGGGAGTAGCCCTGAACCAAAGACTGATGGATGTATAAATGCCCCAGCTCCCTCCTCTCTCACACATGACATCTCTGAGGCATCTGGTCTGCCCTGCTCCCAGGCTTCATCAGTGGGATTAAGCTCCAGGTACCTGTATTGATAACCCTGATAATACATCTCCTACTAGCTGTTGTCCCTTTGCTGCCTTGCTTCCTCAATTCCTGTCCCTACCAGTATTTCCTGGGCTCCCTTCCCTTCTTGTATTCAAATTCTTATTTCAAGGACAGCTTCTGGGTCAGCCCAAACCAATTCATAGCCCAGTTCAATATATTACTGTTCAAAAAGCATAGGTGTGTAACTCAAGGGACCCAGGCAAGGCTTGGATTCAAAATAAGTTTTGACTTCCCAATTCAATATCAGCATAACATGGCCATTGATCTTTATATTAACCTATGCTCACCAACTGATTCTTGCCTTACAGGTGAATGGTCCTCATTAAAATATATATTTGCTATATGAACTTTAAGTAGTTACATGAAAGCATTTATAAATTATATTAAACATGTATAACAATGTAGAGTTAAAATATTATTACTTTGTACTTTTTTATCAACCAATGACATCTTGTCAATATTATCTGATTCTTTAGTCCTTCTATTATAAAATTTACTCATTCTCTACCTTTCTGAATAAAGAAACACAGGTAGAATAGGAGAGTCTAATTTTTTTCCAGAAGTTCTGCTTTTATACATTAAAAATTTTCTCTCTTTTCTACAATGAATTATCCTGGGACTGAATACCTCTTTTTAAATCATGTGTGGAATTGTGAGGCCTCCTCATCCTCCACAATAAAGGTTTCTGCCCAAACAGATCACTTGCTGGTACCAACTACCAATCTGTGAAATGCCTAGAAGAGAAGATTGGAGAAACAGAAGGCCAAGGTGGCCCACCACTTTAGAATGGGTAAAACCATCCCTGCCCAGGGCCTTACATAAGCTGGTCTTTCCTCACTTCCCTTCCCTACCAGTGACCTTACTAGGACCTTACAAAAGTTGGCTACTTTAAAGGGGGTAGCAATGCAGTATTTGCTTCCTCTGCCTATTCTTATAAATTAAAGAGGTGATCCTTGGAAAATCTGTTAGATTGTTTTAACTGATGTCTGAATTAATGGCTTTTCTGTATCCATGTTCTTTCTCCTATAACTTTGTATTAAAATTCCTACTCACTCTGACTATGGGCTACAGCTTGTGATTTGCTTTAACCAATAAAATGCCTCCAAATGATGCTGTGCAGTTCTGAGCCTAGGCCTCAAGTGCCATTGTGTGCTCTTTATTGAGACCCTCCCTCTCCAAGGAGAACAAGCTTGGGTTCACCTTCCAGAGGCTGAGGGACCACATGGGGGAGAACCAAGCTGCTCCAAACCAATATCCACCCAAAACCCTGAGGTTGAACTACCTATCTAAGCATAAGATAAACACAGAAGCCTATCTGAGACCTGAGGAATCTCTCAGCTGATCCCAGCCCAAATTTTCAGGCTACACATCATGAGCTAAATTAACAGCTGTTGATTTCAGACAATAAGATGATAATTTGTTATGCAGTATTCGATAATGAGTACCACTTCCTTACTCTGAAAGAAACTTGGAAAAACGTATCTGATGTTCAATGAGTTCAGAGTGCCTACAGAGAACCAAGTCAACGCACCTTAGCTTTGCACTGTAGGGATTTGCCAGCTCAGCTTCTACTTATTATATAATCTCATACTCACCTTATAAAACTCCTGTGTACAAGCAGTGAACCTGTCCCAATGCAGTTTTCTCCATTCCCTGAAAAGGGTCCCTGCCTTTCCTCACAGAATAATAATAATAACATAACAAGAATAACATTTATTGAAAGTATATTACGTGTGAGGTACTATTGTAAGAATTTGCAATGAGTATTTTACTTAATTTTCACTGTGCTTTTATATAAAAAGTGCTGTTATCATTCCAAGTTTGAAGGTGAGGAAACAAGCAAAAGGAATTTAAGTAATTTGCCCACGGTCAAGAGCAGAGATTTAATTCTAGAATATCTGCCTCCAGAGGCCACAGAGTTCCTTAACCATGGCCTTCTCCTATCCTGTGACTGGCACCTGTCACGTCTCATTTCAAGGCTGAGCTTTCCTGTAACAAGAGCCATCCTTGCATCTCCCTGTGTTTTCAGGCATTATTCAAACACCTTTGTACATGGCGAATTATTTATTACACTCAACAACCAATAGCTATTCCTATCCATCATTATCCACATTTTAGAGAAAGAAACGGAGGTGCCGGGAAGTCAAGTTATTTTCTCAGGGTCACATAGCATGTTAGTGACAGAATCTCAATTGTGTTCTCGTGTAACCTGCTTACACCATTGGGACAGGTTTCTGTGGCATCCCCAGGAAGAGTTTTTCCTTTTTCTCTTTGTTTTTCAAAAGTTTTGTATTTGTGTCCAAACTTAACTTTCTGACTGTCTGTCTAACTATGAAAGAATTTATTCTGCAAAATTAGAGACCATATTTGAAGTCATGAAAACTATATATTCCCCTTGGGGAAGAGAATATTCCCTTCATCCTTGTCTAACGGGGAACCACAGGTCGTGAATTCACATATTTAAGGACAAGGAACTAGCTGTAATGAATGATGGTGCAATGCCCATGGGCTCTCGCTGGGCTGGTGCACCCATTCCCTGGCACAGTCCTATTGTCTGCTCTCAGCTCACAGTGGCCCTCTTTCACAGAGGATTGCCTTCATCCAGTAAAAGCCCACACTCTGATAAATCTCTTGGAGGTCCCGCTGGCCAATGACTGATAGACACTAAGGCTCAAAAAACTGCTGCTGCCTCAGGGACAGACAACTCTGCAGTGGGATTTCTACTCTAGAGCACCCTGTGAAATCACACTAAGGTTTGTTTTCAGCCGAATCACATCTTTCATTGGCTCTTTTCCCTTCCATATCCAGCTTCCCTTGCCACTTCACAGGTTCTTGAAAGTACTCACTTAAGAAATGCAAGAGAATCCTCAACTCAGACATGCTTCTTAGAAGTCCAAACTAAGATAAAGGCTTCACAGGCATAGAAAGCAATCTCATTAAGAATAAAATTACTATTTATTCAAGAAAAGTGCTATAAATTTATTTTTTTGAATAATATGCCAAAGATACAGAATATTTCTAATTGAGGGAGCAAAACAAAGAACCTTGTTTCTAACATCTAAGACTGAAAAATTGTTCTCAAGCAAAATTATGTTTGTATCCACTTTTATGTAAATAAGGGTAATATTAGCTGCTTTTACAAATAAACCATCAAATGCAATGGACCAAACAAGGTGCAGATGTATTTCTCTTCTATATATCAGTTGCGGTTTCAGTTTAGAGGGCCACTTGACCCCACACAATCTTGGAGACTCAGGCTTCTCATGTTTTTCTACCATGGTATACACAGGGTAGTCTTCTTTGCTGCATGATGGGAGCCATGGAACAAACGCTGACTTGCAGCAAAGTTTAAAAAAATAAAAGATATGAAGGAAGCATGTCAGCTGGTTAAAGGCTCTGCCTAGAACTAATGTTACTTCAGTTCACGTTCCATTGGTGAGAAGCAAGTCACCACACCCAGGTGTAAGGGAGGGTAGGTGGTCAGCTAAGTACTTTGTATTATTGTACTGTATTGAAAAAAGAAAGAGAGGAATGAATTTTGTGAAGAGTTAGAAATGAGTGCAATCATTATTATTAGTTTTTGCATTAGCTTTCTATCTTTTCTAATATTCTCTATAAGGAAAATGAGGACACCGAGGTAACAACTTTTTAAATTAACTACAGTCTTTCTTTTTGTGTTAACTTCAAAGCTGGTAAAACACATTTTAGAAAATGTCTTGTCCTCATAAATGTGTCTATTGTAGGAAATAGTGTTAACTCATAAATTCTGCCTGATATTAATTGTGAAGTTGTAAATGAAGTTACCAGGCTTTCTTTTTTCTTCCAACTTCTCTGTCAGGGTTGCTAAATAGAATTTTCTGTGACAATAGAGATATCCTATACCTGTGCTACCCAATACAGTAATCACTAGATATATGTGCTGATTGAGCACCTGAAATGAGGCTAGCATGACTGACAAATATTTAAATTTTACTTAATGTTAATTAATTTTAAAATTTAAATTTAAAGAGCTCCATGTGGCTGGTGGCTCCCATATTGGACAGAGCAGCTCTATATAGCAGTTATAGTGAAAAAGAAAGTAGTACAGCTCATTTGTCTCTAGCAGCTGCTTGTTCCAAATTTGTATGGATGGTTCCTCTGACAGCTTCTGATCCAAGCACCGGGCAAGGCTTTGTTTAGTCACTATGCATCATCCTCGGTGTTTTCTTTTAGCAACAGGCAGAGTTGTTGGCCCATAGTAAGATTTTAATAAATATTTGTTAAATAAACATGTGAATTAATGAGATGTGCTCTGCCCAATTGAGTTGGGTCTGCTACATAGATATGATCCGGCCTACTTCAGAACTTTTTACAATGTAAGCAACCAAGAGTAAAACAATAATTCATTAAACCATACATTAGTCTGATGTAGTTATTTTAGATGAGAACAATTGCCAGACCAAATATATCATGGCCATAGTGTCTTCTGACTAAAACATGAGCAATGACATACAAAGAACCTATACTCCCAATAAATGCTTTACATTCCAGATATTTTGAATTTCTCCACATACGCAACCCGGCATTATCCCTTTAACATCTGTATGCAACTTTACTAGAATAGCAATACAGTCAAGTACCAAAATTCATAAGCACATTTGCCATCTGGAGTCAAGATTAATATAATTTATCCATGTCTGGGTTAATCAGAGTGTAAACTCAGTCAATTGATAGACTAGATATGAAGAACCATCGTTTCATAAATGTAGGCCAAGTCAGTCACAAAGCTATTAGCATACATACTTTATGCTTAGTTCTACTTCTTTCTAGAGTGAGGCCTCCAATATGCTGCATGATTTTACATAATGTTTGCTGAACATTATGAAATAACTCACCCTTGCTAAGACTGTTTGATTTAGGAAGAGAGTTCTAGTTACATAGATGAAGCCAAGAGTGGGGTCTTTATTCCTCTCCAAATTGATAGAGCACAAAAAATGTATACTTATACATATGATTAAAAATAAGTTACCATGCCACATGCCATCTTCTCTGGATTTAGTGTGGAAAAAAGAAGGGCCCCTAACCAAAGACCAAAATGAAAAGCTACAGTTTCTCATTACAGTGAACCAAGTATGGGGTGGAAAAAGAATAAGAAGGCACAGAGGGATGGGTGCAGTGGCTCACGCCTGTAATCACAGTGTTTTGGGAGGCTGAGGCAGGTAGATTATGAGGTAAGGAGATCCAGACCAACCTGGCTAAGACAGGGAAACCCCGTCTCTACTAAAAATACAAAATACAGCTGGGTGTGGTGGCATACGCCTGTAGACCCAGTTACTTGGGAGGCTGAGGCAAGGGAATCGCTTGAACCCAGGAGGCAGAGGTTGCAGTGAGGCGGAGACTGTGCCACTGCACTCCAGCCTGGGCAACAGAGTGAGACTCCATCTCAAAAAAATAAATAAATAAAAAAAGACAGAAGGCACAGAGAACAGAGAAGTATATAAGAAGATGCAGAGAATGACTCTGAATAACACTGAGTTCTTCTTCATTATTTGGAAGTACAAAAGAACTTGAGCCAAAGGGTATTCGCAGTTGTAGTAACAATAGAATTTGTCCAGGAACCCTTAAAATAACATGAAATTATTGTCCTTATAGATTTTCCAGTCCTACATTTGACCAGTTAGTAAAGTGGGTCTTCTTATACACCACCTACTACATATTTTACTCAAATTAAAAGCAAATTCTACACATCTATACCACTTGTAAAAGGGATGTAGTGCTCATTACATATATTTGGGCACTAGCATATAAAAATATGCAGACACACACACATTTTAGATATAAGCAAACATGGTTAAGTAAGGTCCTGTGAAAAATGTATTCCCTTTTGAAGACAATGAAAGACTCACAAAAAATGTCAGAATCAACTCTTTTAGGTGGATTTTAATGGTTTTCAGGAATATAGAGAATGTTCGTTCAGGGAATACAGTGAAATTTCAGTAAGAATACAAAGATTTGTGGCATTTTAACTTGCCCTAGTCCTATCCCTCACTTTCCAATTTAGCAGAAGCCTTGAAAATAAAAGACCACATTCCCAGTCTGGGGGGAACAGAAAAGAACTGGAGGATTTTCAAAGCTTAATTCCTCCCAAATTGTCATTTTTTTACCTGATTGGTGGGTCCCTAGAAGACTTTCTTTTATTTCATCTAAATTGGAGCTCACCCAGTGCAAAAAGCCTCTCCTTGGGAACATTTGTCAAAAACAATAAAAAGCAAAGGTTTGAAAGTCATGGCTGTCTGAAAGGACACATAACAATTTGGGCAAACAATAGACTATCAAAAACGTAAAAAGAAAAGCTGAAAAATAAGATGTCCAAAGAGGCTTTCAAAAGCTTTAATATATTCCTGGGAAGCTAGAAGGCCACATATATGCATACAGTTATATGCATACTCAAGAAAGACTTGAGATGGCCATTAGCTTTCATTCCTGGCTGACCTGAGGCTTTGCACAAGTAGAAAGTGAAAGTTAAGGCAGAGTTGTGAGTTACCTGGATGAAAGTTGAAGACATGTTCCAAGGCATGTGCATGCACACACGTGCATGCACACACGTGCACGCGCACACACACACACGTACACACACACACACACAGAGCACATAGGCAAAGAGTAGATTTACTGGCTCCAGACATTTGAGAAAATCCTTGTTCAGATATGAGCTATCCACAAAGCTAATCAAGTAGACACTTCAGTGGCAACACACAAGAAAGGATACAGACTTTATAGAATTTGTTTAGGAAAATCACTAAACACTCACACCTGTAATTCTAGTACTTTGGGAGGCTGAGGTGGGTGAATCACCTGAGGTCAGGAGTTCAAGACCAGCCTGGCCATCATGGAGAAATCCCATCTTATTAAAAAAAAAAAAAAAGAAAGAAAGAAAAATCACTAAACAACTACATTAAGTGGCAACAAGAACAAATCCTGGTGAGGGGGTAAAATCTGATTTCCCAAGTTATTGCATGCTATTTACAATGTCCTTGTCCAACAACAACAACAACAAAAACAAATAGGGTAAGCAAAGCAAGAAGAAATTATAGCCCTCACTTAGAAAAAAAACGAGCAATAAATGGAAACTCCTTAGGGAAGCCCAGAAGTTAGGCTTATTAAACAGATTTTTTTAAACCAGCTATCCCAAAGATGTTCAAAATACTAAAGAAAAGTATGTCTAAGGAACTAAAGAAAAGTGTGAAAATGACAACTCACTAAATAGAGAATTTTATAAAGAGATATATATTATAAAAGGAGACAAATAGAAATTCTGGAGCCAAAAACTGTATTAATCAAAATTAAAAATTTACTAGAGAGGCTCAATAGAAGATTTAAGCAGGCAAAATAAAGAACCAATATAATTAAACATAGGTTAATAGAGATTATTCAGTCCATTAATAAAGGGAAAAAATGAAGAAAAATAAATAGAGCTTCACAGACCTGTGAAAACTGTTGAGCATATTGACACACCCATATTGAAAGTCCCAGAGAGAGAAAAAAGAAAGGGGCAAAAAAAAGAGGTAAGGGGCTCTAGTTTCCAATCTGGAAAAAGCTTACCAAAATTTAAGGAATGCAGTGATAGCAGGGATCAAAGAGAACATTATAGCACTGAATGCCTATCATAGAAAGCAATAGTGATCTACAATCAGTAGTCTAAACATCCATTTTAAGAAATTAGAAAAAGAAGAATAAACTTAATTTCAAAGTATGCAGAAGAAAAGAAGAGAGCAGAAAGTGATGAAATTGAAAACAGGAAGTCAATGGAGAAACATCAACAAAATCAAAAGCTAGTTCTTTGAAAAAAATAAATAAAATTAATAACACTCTAGATAGCTAAGAAAAAAATACAAATTACTAATATCATAAATGAAAGAGGGGACATCACTATGGGTCCCACGGACATTATAAAGATAATAAAGGAATGTTACGAACAACTCTATTTCCACAAATAGAGTAACATAAATGACACAGATCAATTTCTTCAAAGAAACAATCTGCCAAAAGTCACTCAAGAAAAAACAGATAATTTGAATAGGTCTATATCTATTTTAAAAATCGAATTGATAATGAATAATATTCCAAAATGGAATGCACCAGGACCAAATGAGTTCACTGGTGAATTCTACACAACATTTAAGGAAGAAATTATATCAATTCTTTATAATCTCCTCAAGAATATGAAAGAGGAAATACTTCCTAACTCATTATATGAGGTCATAATCACCCAAATACCAAAATTAGAGATATCACAAAAACAAAAAATAAAACTGCAGATAAATGTCTCTTCTAAACATAAATGCAAAAATCACCAATAAAATATTAGTAAATTCAATCCAACAACGTATGAAAAGAACTATACATCCTGATCAAGTGGGATTTATCCCAGGTATGCAAGACAATTCAACATTCAAAAAATCAACAAATGTAATCCATTACATCAACAGGCTAAAGGGAATAATGGCCATACACTTCCTATTTTAATAAAAGACATTAACCAAAACATACACAAAACTCAATGAACTCCAAATAGAATAAATTCAGAGATCCACACTTATACACATCATAAGCAACTATTCCAAAAGCTAAAGGCAACAAGAATCTTGAACGAAGCTAAAAAGAAACAGGGAAACAATTCCTCACATACAAAGGCTCCTCAATAAGATTAACAGCTAAGGCCAGGCACAGTGACTCAAGCCTGTAATCCCAGCACTTTGGGAGGTTGAGGCAGGCAGATCACCTCAGGTCAGGATTTCAAGACCAGCCTGGCCAACATGGTGAAACCCCATCTCTGCTAAAAAATACAAAAATTATCCAGGCATGGTAGCACATGCCTATAATCCTAGCTACTTGGGAGGCTGAGGAGGAGGAAGCTGCAGTGAGCTGAGATTGTGCCACTGACCTCCAGCCTGGGCAAAAGAGTGAGATTCCATTTAAAAAAAAAAAAAAAAGATTAACAGCTGAGAGACGATATCTTCAAGAAGCTTTAAAAAATGTTAATCAAGAATTCTATATATGGGGGGGTGATCCAAGATGGCCGTTTAGGAACAGCTCAGGATTGCAGCTCCCAGTGAAAGCGCAGAGGGTGAGTGGACGCCGTGTTTTTATTGCCCACAGACTAGGAAATTCCCGGGCAGAGGTGCTCCACGGTCACCAGCGCGGCTGTTTCGGCCAGCGCGGCTGTGCCGGCCAGCGCCGGCCAGCGCCGCTGCTTTGCCCCGCGCGGCTGCTTTGNCAGGGGGATTTTTGTGTTTATGTTCATGAAGGATATTGGTCTATAGTTTTCTTTTTTCATTGTGTCATTGCCAGATTTTGGTATCAGACTGATGCTGGATTTATAGATGAGTCAGGGAGGACCCTATCTTCCTTGATTTTTCAAAATAATTTCAGTAGAAACGGTATCAGTTCTTCATTTCATGTCTGGTAGAATTTGGTTATGAATCCTTCTGGTCCATGCTCATGGATGGGAGAATTAATATCATTAAAATGGCCATATTGCCCAAAGATAAATTCAATGTTATCCCCTTCAAACCACCATTGACTTTCTTCACAGAATTGGAAAAAGCTACTTTAAATTTCATATGGAATTTGAGCCCACATAGCCAAGGCAATCCTAAGCAAAAAGAACAAAGCTGGAGGCATCATACTACCTAACTTCAAAGTATACTACAAGGCTGCAGTAACCAAAACAGCATGGTACTGGTACCTAAACAGATATATAGACCAATGGAACAGAACAGAGGCCTCAGAAATAACACCACATATCTACAACCATCTGACCTTTGACAAACCTGACAAAAGCAATGGGGAAACGATACCCTATTTAATAAATGGTATTGGGAAAACCGGCTAGCCATATGCAGAAAGCTGAAATTGGATCCCTTCCTTCCATCTTATACAAAAATTACTGGATTAAAGACTTAAACATAGAACCTAAAACCATAAAAACCCTAAGAGAAAATCTAGGCAATACCCTTTAGGACATACGCATGGGCAAGGACTTCATGACTAAAAGACCCAAAGCAATGGTAACAAAAGCCAGAATTGACAAATGAGATCTAATTAAACTTATGAGCTTCTGCACAGCAAAAGAAACCATCATCAGAGCAAACAGGCAACCTACAGAATGGGAGAAAAACTCTGCAATCTGTCTATCTGACAAAGGGCTAATATCCAGAATCTACAAAGAATTTAAACAAATTGACAAGAAAAAAACAAACAACCCCATCAAAAAGTGGGCAATGAACAGACACTTCTCAAAAGAAGACATTTATGCATCCTACAGACATATGAGAAAATGGTCATCATCAGTGGTCTTTAGAGAAATGCAAATCAAAACTACAATGAGATACCATCTCACACCAGTTAGACTGGTGTTCACAAAAAAGGCAACAACAGATGCTGGAGAGGATGTGGAGAAATAGGCAGGCTTCTACACTGTTGGTGGGAGTGTAAATTAGTTCGATTGTGGAAGACAGTGTGGTGATTCCTCAAGGATCTAGAGCCAGAAATACCATCCGATCCAGCAATTATTGGATTATAATTACTGGGCATATAATCAAAGGATTATAAATCACTCTACTATAAAGACATATGCACACACATATTTATTGCGGCACTTTTCACAATAGCAAGGACTTGGAACCAACCCAAATGCTCATCAATAATATACTGGATTAAGAAAATGTGGCACATATATACTGTGGAATACTATGCAGCCATAAAAAAGAATGAGTTCATGTCCTTTGCAGGGACGTGGATGAAGCTGGAAACCACCATTCTCAGCAAACTAACACGAGAACAGAAAACCAAGCACTGCATATTCTCACACATAGGTTGGAGTTGAACAATGAGAACACAGGGACACAGGGAGGGGAGCATCACACACCAGGGTCAGTTGGGGTTGGGGGCCTAGGGGAGGGAGAGCATTAGGAGAAACACCTAATGTAGATGATGGGCTGATGGGTGCAGCAAACCACCATGGCACACGTATACCTGTGTAACAAACCTGCATGTTCTGCACATATATCCCAGAACTTAAAGTATAATTTAAAAAAAAAAAGAATAAAACAATGAGAACACATGGACACAGGGAGGGGAGCACTACAAACTGGGGTCTGTTGGGGGGAAATAGGGGAGGGACAGCTGGGGGTGGGGAGTTGGGGAGAGATAGCGTGGGAAGAAATGCCAGATATAGGTGATGGGGAGGAAGGCAGCAAATGACACTGCCACGTGTGTACCTATGCAACAATCTTGCATGTTCTTCACATGTACCCCAAAACCTAAATTGCAATTTAAAAAAAGAATAAAATCATGTCTATAAATCGAGCTAGAAGCCATAATCCTAACCAAATACTATATATTCTCACTTATAAGTGGGAGATAAGCATTGAGCACCCATGGTCATAACTATGGGAACAACAGACACTATAAACTACTAGAGGGTAGAGGGGGTACAATAAAATTGCATATCAGGTACTATGCTCACTAGCAGAATGATGGGATCCATACTTCAAACCTTAGCATCATTCGATATCCCTACATTACAAACCGGCACATGTACTCCTGTATCAAAAATAAAAGTTGAAAATATTTTAAAAAGACAACTAATGGAAAATTACATAACAAACAAATGCAGTAATAATAATGGTGATGACAATAATAAAAGAATGCTATATATGAAAAAAAAATCCATCAAAAAGGCAGGGAAAATTAAGATATTCTCACATAAAAACAGAGTGAGCTTGTTACTGGCAGTCCTGCCCCACGATAAATACTTAAGGGAGTTCGTCAGGCTAAAATGAAAGGACACTAGACAGAAACTAAAATTTACACAAAGAAATAAAGAACACTGGTAAAGGTAAATATGGAGGTAAATATTAGTGAGAGTATAAATACATTTCTAGTTTGTAACTCCCATTTTTCTCTGATATGATTGTAAGATGAAGTAGTAATTGTAGGTCAATGAAGTTATATGAAATTATAAACCTTCTTTATATTGTATGAACATAGAATTTATATCAATAACAAAGCAGTGGAAAACAGCTAAATAGGAGAAAAGTCTTTTAACACTTTCAATTAAATTAGATTATAAAATTAATCCAGGTAAATTGTCATAAATTAACTGGTTAATGATAATCCTCAGGGCAATTATTAAAAATAAAATCCTCAAAGTTATACAATGAAGGAAAATAGCAAAGTAATTAAAATGGTACACTACAAAATTATCCATTTGATGTGAAAGAAGCCAATAATTAATGATGGAAGGAAAACTAGACATAAGACATATACAAAACAAATAGCAAAATGTCAGTTGCAAATCTTACTTTATCAGTGATCACATTATATATAAAAGGATTAAATTGTCTCTATCAGTTTCCTAGGGCTGTTATAACAAAATACTACAAACTGGGTCATTTAAAACATCAGGAATTCATTTTTTCACAATTCTGGAGGCCAGTAATCTGAGATCAGGGTGTCGGCAGGGTTGGCTCCTCCTGGAGGCTCTGAAGGATAAACTATTCCAAACCTCTCCTAATGTCTAGTAGCTGCCAGAAATCCTTGTTATTCCTTACCAAGGAATAGGCAGAGAACCTAACTCCAACCTCTGCCTCTGCCCTCACATAGTTTTTTCCTTCTGTGTGTCAAATTTTTCTCTTTCTCTTTTATTACAATTTCTTGTCATTGTAATTGTACAACAATCATTGTAATTAACCATGATAACAGAATAAAGAATAAACATCACACAAAATAGGACACCTGTCAATGGATTCAAGGCTCCTTCCTCCATACCCAGAATTCATCTTATTTTAAGATCTTAACTTGATTACATGTCCAAAGACCACTTTTCCAAACAAGTTCACACTCACAGGTATAAGGTAGACATATACATACATGTATATATATATATATATATATATATATGTATAGTCATAGTGGTTTGATCATTTGCAAGGGGATGACAGATCAACCCACTATGATCTTCAATTAAAAGATAGAGTTTGGTGGAATGGACTTAAAAAAAAGAAAAAAGAAAAAAAAAACTGCACATCAAAGATTATGGGATATAGCCAAAGCAGTGTTCAGCAAGTTTAACTTTAATTGCAATTTCTAGACAATCTTGAAATTCAAAGGCATGAGTTGAAAGTAAAAGTACTGGGAAAGATATATTATGCAAACAGATTCCAAAAGAGAGCTAGATTGGCTATCTTAATACAGGACAAAATAGATTTTAGAACAAAAATTGTTATTAGAGACAAAGGAATTGTATAATTATAAAAGTGTCAACAGTTGAAGAAGATATAGTAATTATAAACATGCATGCAAATAGCAAGAGTCTCAAAACACATTAAGTAAAAGTTGAAAGAATTTAAGGAATAATAGAAACTTCAACAATTAATATTGGATATTTCAATATCTCACTTTCAATAATAGAAAAACTAGACAAAAGATCATCAAGAAAACAAAAGACTGAAACAGTCCTATAAACCAAGTAGACCTAACAGACACCTAAGCAGTACTCATTCAACAACAGTGGAATAAATATTCTTCTGAAATGCTGATGAAACATTCTTTAGCAGATGGTAGGCTGTAAATGGTCTCAATAAATTTAAAATGACTGAAATCTTACAAAGCATTTCATAGTGGAAGGAAATTAGAAACCAAGAACAGAAGGAAATTTGGAAAATTCAAAATTATGTGTAAATTATAAAATGTATTTCTAAATAAACAATATGGCAACAAAATTTTATGGGAAAATTAGGAAATACTTTGAGACAGATGAAAATGAAAACACAATAGATCACAACTTATGAGATGCATTGAAAACAGTGTTCAAAGAAAAATTTATACTTTTAAGTACCACATTAAAAATAATGATCTCCAATTAACCACCTAACTTTCCACCTAAACTTCTACTTAATGTTCCCTCTTTAAAATTTAGGGAAAAAAAAAAGTCCTCAGAAAAATATTTGCAAACTACATCCAGAAGCATATTTAAATATATATATATCATGACCAATTAGTATTTATGTCAGGAATGCAAGATTGGCTCAAAAAACAAACATTATAATTAATCATATTGCTAGAATAAAGGATAAAAAATCGAAAACAAATACAAAAGCAGCATTTAAGAAAATACAAGTTTCTGATAAAAACACTCAATATATTAGGAATAGAGGAGAATTTCCTCATCCTGACAGGGGATGTCTGAAAAACACATAACGTCATACTTAACAGTGAAATACTGAAAGCTTACATCCTAAGAATCTTTCTGCCTTTTTCACCACTTCTATTCAACATTGTACTGGCAGTAGCATCCTGGGAATTAGGCTAGTAAAAAAAACATAAGGAAAGAAACAAACAAAAAACAAGTGAAATGGAAAGAAACAAGTAAACGGAATGAAACAAGTGAAATAATCTCTATTTGCAAATGACATGCTCTTACATATAGAAAACCATAGATCTTGCACAAAGACATTATTAGAGCTTATAACATTTAGCAAGTTTGCAAGGCACAAGATCAGTCTACCAAATCAGTTGTATTTCTATATATGAACAATGACCATTCCAAAATGGGCTTTAGATAATTAGTCCACTTAAAATACCATCACAAAGAGTAAAATATTTACAATAAATTTAACCCCTTAGGTACGTGATTTGTACACCAAAAACTATAAAATATCGCTGAAAGAAATAAAAGAAGACCTAAATAAATAAAACAATATTCCATAGTCACAAATTGGAAGACCTAATATTGTTAAGCTTGCAATAATTCCCATATTGATCTGCAGATTTAATCAATCTATATCTTGAAGTCCAATTATCATTTTATAGAAATTGGCAAGCTGATACTAAAAGTCATGTATAAATGGAAGGCACTCAGACTAGCCAGAAAAATCTAGAAAACATAAAATGGAAGGATTTACTTTTTCTTGTTTCAAAACAGACTACAAATTTGCAGTAACAAGGACTGTGTGAAGCTAGCATTAGGGAAAACATACAGATAAATGGAATTGAAATTGAGAGTCCAGGAATAATTTTATACATTTATTGTCAATGGATTTAACATATCAATTCTTTCCCTATTGAACTTTACAATGAAAATTCTATAGGGAAAGAGTAGCCCTTTCAACAAATGGTGCCAGGACAACTGGTTAGCCACACGTAAAGCACAAAATTGGATTCCTATCTCAATACGGAAAAATCAACTCAAAATGGATCAAAAACTTAAATGCAAGAACTAAAACTATGAAACTCTTAGAAGAAAATAAATATATCTTAATGACCTTGGATTAGTCAATGGTTTTACAGATATGATAACCAATGAACAAGCAACCAAAGAAAAAATAATTAGACTTCATTATAAGTAAAAACTTTTTGCATCAACGAACACTCACAGAATGAGAGCAAATATTTGCAAGTCATATATTTCATAAGGATCTAGTCTCCGGAATGTAAAAAACTTCTAAAACTCAAAATGACAACTTGATTACAAAATGAAGAAAAGGTTTATGTTTATTGTGGTAAAATATACATAAAATTTATTATTTTAACTATAAAAAAGTGTACAATTAAGTGGCCAAAATTGCGTTCATACTGTTCTATAATTCTTACCACTATCCATTTTCAGAATGTTTTCATCATCCCAAACAGAAATTCTGTACCTGTTATACACTTAATTTGCAGTCCCCTCTCTCCCTAGCCTCTGGTAAACTCTATTGCACTTTCTATCTCTATAAATTTACCTTTTTTTTTTTTTTTTTCCTAAGAGATGGAGTTTTGTCCTTGTTGCCCAGGCTGGAATGCAATGGCATAATCTCTGCTCACTGCAACCTCTGCCTCCCGGGTTCAAGCAATTCTCTCACATCAGCCTCCTGAGTAGCTGGGATTACAGGCACCTGCCACCATGCCGAGCTAATTTTTGTATTTTTAGTAGAGGCAGGGTTTCACCATGTTGGCCAGACTGGTCTCAAACTCCTGACCTCAGGTGATCTGCCCGCCTCAGCCCCCCAAAGTGCTGGGATTACAGGCATGAGCCACCGCGCCCTGCCGAATTTGCCTTTTAGGTACCTAATATAAGTCGAATTATATATTTGTACTTCTACGTCTGGTTTATTTCATTTAGCCTAATGTTTCAAGGTTCATCCATGCTGTGGCATATGTCAAAATTTCATTCCTTTTTAAGACTGAATAATGTTCCATTGTGTGTAAATACCACATTTTGTTTATCAATTTACCTCTTGTTGGATGTTTGGGTTGTTGTTATCTTTTGGCTATTGTGAATATCATTGCTATGAACATTAGTGTACAAGCATTTGAGTTCTTGCTTTCAGTTTTTCTGAGTGTATACAAAGGAGTAAAATTGCTTCATCATATGGCAATTCTTTATTTCATTTTTTGAAGAATCTTGACAAAGAATTTAAATTGACATTTCTCCAAAGAAGGTATACAAATGTTTAGTAGGCTCATAAAATGGCTCAACATCATCAGTCATAAGGAAAATTCAAAGAAAAAACATGATAAGATGTCACCAAACAATCAGAATTTTTTTTTTTAATGAAATTCAACAACACCTACTTTTAAGGAGAAGGTGAAGGAAACTGGATCTCTCATCCATTCCTGGTAGGAATGTAAAACAATGCAGACACTTTTGAAACAGTTTGCCATTTGTTATAAAGTTAAATAAATATTTGCTAGATGAGGCAGCAATCCTACTCCTGTGTATTCACCCAAAAGTAAAGAAAACATCTCCACAAAAGACTTGCACAACTATGTATGAGGCAGCTTTATTCACAACACCAAACTGAAAATAACACAATAACCTTCACTTAGAAATGGATACAACATTGTGATACATTCAGGCAATGAAATACCACTCAACAATAAAAAGGAATGAACTACTGATACATACGTCAACAGGGATGAATCGCAAAAAAACATTAATCCAAGTAAAAGCCAGATCAAAAGGCTGCACACTGCATGATTCCATTTATATGGCAGTCTGGAATTGAAAATCTATAGAGACAGAAAACGTAACAATAATCGAAGATAGAGTTGACTGCAAAGAGGTATAGGACTCTGAGGTGATAGAAATATTCTATATGGTAATCTAGTTTTGGTCATATGTCTACACTTTTGTCAAAACTCCAAGAACTGTCCCTATAAAATGTGAATTTCAGTACATATTCAATACCATAACATACCTAAAAAAAGAAAAGAAACATCCTCCAGAAACTTAACACTACATGTGTTCCTGCATCAGTGCGTTAGATATTTTCTGCTATTTTTTTCTCTTAAAAAGATAAATACTGAGGTGGGAGAGCAGTGGCTTTCAGATGCTATAACTGGACTCTTCCTTAAATCTCATTTTCACAAAAATGAGCCAAAATAAACGATATACTGGCGACTTGGCGACACAAAGAAGACAAAAAGCAGACAAAATAACATGACATGATTTCATTTGTTGAAATGTATGAAGTAATTTATTTATAATGATTACAGCTGTGTAAATAGCCGTAATGAGGCTTACAAGGGCCTTATGCAAACTCCATTCTTTGTGCATCCAATTTTCTCCCTGAGAACGTGAACCCAGGGGAGCTGAATGTACACAAGAAGCTTGAAAGAGCACAGACTTTCAGGACAAGACTCAGCCGGCACCAAAATATATTGCTTGGTAGATTACTGAAGCTAAGCCCAACTTCCACTTGAAAATGTAACTGAAGACACATTTACTATATAAAACTTGAATTGCTTATTGCTTATAAGCCTCTCTGAAAATGTCAATATTTCTTATCAGTGTTTGAGATTACAGGAGAGAATGAAGCTAGGAAAAATGTGAAGTGTTTAGTGCTTTCAGCATACACTATTTTATTCTGTTCTCATCAGCCTATAATAGAGATTTATGGGCTCCATTTAGTATAATAATAAACAAATTATCTTTAAATCAAGGATCAGCTGTTTGAGTTGAACAGATAACATCTGCTGCAAATCATATAGTGGGAGCAGACCTAATCTGAGTTATACATACCCTCCCTTCTTTTCCTTTTCCCCTTTGTTGCCCACCCTGTTGTTCTTCTCATTTTAATGCCAGTCAACATCCCGAGGCTGATTTGGGAGAGAGAGGAAGGAAGGAAGAGGAGATCATCTCAGACAATTTACCACCGTCAAAGAACTAGAATTCACCACATTCACACTGTGAATTCATTACCATCTTTTACTTTAGATGATATTGACAATCTGTGAAATGAAGAGAAAGAAGAGTTTCAGGGTAAGTGGTAGCTAACAGTTGAGGTAATTGTTCGAAAAGTATTGCTGATTACCTTAAATTTTCAATATGGTGCCTCCTCTTTGAACCAGAATCCACTGTTCTCATATCTGAAAGTCTGCAACATCCTTACATTAAAGGTGTCTGAGAACTGTATGGTTCAGATCTTTGCTCTCCTTATTATTAACTTTAACCAAAGATTGATTTTGAAAGAAAATAAAATATTGCAGGAATACGTTTGTGTTAGCTCTAACTTAATTACTCATACTTGGGTCATTTAATGTATTCGATCATTATTTATTTATTTATTTAAAGAATATAAAGCTGATGTGACTTGTGATCTGCAGAATATAACAGAGCTAACAGATCTAACGTCCAGTCCACTCTTTCATTTCACATATTGGCTGGGCACCGCCCAGGCTGGTTGTGAGAACTGACAGCCAACAAGACAGGCAAATTGCACATCCTTCATGGAATACAATATTCTCAGAGCAAACGGGGAAATAAGAACAAAAACATATACAAAGGAGGTAAGAAGAGAGCAAGGTAAAAAAAAATGAAAGAAATAGTTAACCAAGTAAAAAAGACAATGGCCGTGCTCCAGCGAGTCCTTTGTGGCTCAGAGGAGCAACATCTTCAATGATTGCATCTGCTGACAGTGTCACAGTATGTCACTGGACACAGGACTCCTGAATGGGCAATATTGCATTTGATTCTCATAATACTGCTGAGCAGGTATTATTATTTCCACATTATAAAAGAGGAATTGGCCTTGGGAGGCCACATGGCCTATCCAAGTTCATATACCTGCTACTAAATTGTAAAGCTGTAGCTTAATTCCTTGTAGAATGACCAACTGTTGTTCTATTTACTCCGGAATGAAGGGGCTCCCAGGAAGTGAGACTTTGACTGCTAAAACCAGGATAGTCCAAATTAGACTAGGTCAGTTGGTAACCCTACTACCAACTCTATTTAATTTCATGTTTAGTATATGAGAGCAGAACTCAGGGGTTCATTCTTCCCCTAGGTTCCAAGGCAAGTCATTTTAATTGACAAGTGATCCTAGAGATGCATAATGAGTCACCACCCCCGCCACCCACCAGACTCTGGCGGCTGTTTTCCAGTGCCACATGGTTGGATGGCCATGCTTTGAAATACAAACCTGAGAAGGAGATATTAAACTTTAAACTAGCAGGGCAGGTTCCAAATATTCCCATCCCACCCCCTTTCAGCAGTTTCTGGGCTCTTTTTTGCCTAATGGGAGCATTGGAGGGAGAAGAGGAAGCAAGTTATTTTTAAAGTTTTGCACACATCTCATCGGAGTATATGACAATGCACCATTCATGCTGCGTTAATCATTACCGTGGGTGTCCCAGGAATGACAGTGAGCAATTTTATGAAAACTTCATAGTCAGTAACATTACTCCCACGGCGTGGCAGAGAGAGAAGCAAAAGAAAGCTTAACAGCTCCTCCCTGTCACTTGAGCTTGAGGAAAATGCAACACTGACGAATATCAAATCGTAAGGAAAATAGGTAAGCTCCTTTTGAAACAATTTTAATGGAATTATACAAAGAAGTTAGAAAAATGACGAGAGAACATTCTAGACAAAAAATATTTAATTGGTTTTAAAGTTTTTAAGTTGTATATCATTGTTTAAATATGTGAGGAAACCATGTTTCTCTTAATTATAACAAAGAAAATATGTTGAAAATCTATAACATGTCAGATACTCCTCTCCGGATTTTACTGTATTAATTAATTACAATATCTATATTAAATCATTACCATATTAATGAGGTAAAGATGCTTGATGTATTGCTTCCATTTTCATAGTTGAGGAAACTATACACAGACGGGTTCAAAAACTAGAACAGAAACACATCCAGAGCTGGGGTTTGAGCCCAGGCTATCTGACTCCAGAGCTGACATCCAAAGCACCAAACCACACTATATTTCCATGGCACAAAAAAATTTCTGTCCACCATGACTGCTACTAAAATCTCCAGATATTCACAGGTATAAATAAACTATCAGCAGAATAATAGCTTGCTTATAGGAGAAGATTTGAAGCACAGTGCTTTGGCAAGAGGCTGAAGCCCTGTGACTCTATTCTCTCAGTATTTCCTGATAGTGAAATTCAATCAGAAAGGAGCCTGTCCAAATGCTCTTATTTGCATTTAATTAAAAATTGTGCTCTGTGAAGTTTTTCCTGAGAATATATACCCATGATTGCTAGATTAAATAGTAGCAAAGTAACTGAGCCTGCCATGTATTTTTACATCTTTTATTAAAATACCCGCAAATATAAACAAGTTAAAGAAAGAGACAAAATTGGAAATAACAATGCAAACAAAAGTTAAGAGAAGACCAGATGCCATGTGGGAAGGGAATTTCTACTAACTACAACCAAAATGGTTTGGGTTAGGGACTTTATTTTTAGACCACACAATACTTTCTCTATACTCAGAGCAAGTATAAAATAGGCCCAGAGAAGACAGAAAAAGACCGATTCATTCTTACTCTTGGCATTATATCCTAGATGAAGGGGCTGCATGATTCTGAAAGATGGGAAGCCATGTCCCAAAAGTGAAGAAGTCACGCCCTGAACTATCCTGAGGGACCTCCTTCCACCTTAGACCCCACCTGCATCTTTTTTACTGCATCCTTAGGAGATCGAGGTTTCTAGCATGCACTGCAGCAGAAGGTAGAGTGGGAGGAATAGAGACAGGTTGTGTCCTGAAATGTTTAGTTATATAAGGGTAAACCTTGCAATACAAGGTAAAAATGGAAAGAACCCTGACCAAAGACCTTCAGGATGAACCATTTTGGGTGTGGGAGTGGAGGGAAATAAATTGGGAAAGGCAGAAGAGTGTCTGAATCTATCTCTTGCTTGGTTTGAAGCTGGAAGGAAAAGGTAGGCCAGAAAGCCAGTCAACCCCCATTTTAATTGGAAAACATTTGAACTCCTCATGCAATATCAGCTGTTTTTCCTTTAATGTATAGGATTAAAGAGAAAACAGTTTAACAGAATATATATATATATAATTTGAAAAACATGTAGAGAAAACAGATTCAAGAGAATTATAAGTATTCTTAAGACAGAAAATAGATCATCAGAACAAATGCAAGCATCACATTAATAAGGGAACAAACACTATTTCAACATAAAGCAAGCCCTAAACTTATATGTATATGGAAAGACCTCTTTATATTCTTGGGGAATTCAAAAGAAATTCCATCTAGACTAATGCCAGGTGTTTATTTTCTACAATAATAAAGAAAAAAGTCTGAAGTATTCAGGCAGGCAAAGTCAGTAAGTTCAATCATTCAGACTGGTGTTGTGCAGCTGTACAATATTGTACATATCAAATAAGTAAAACAGGCTCTATATGTTTTAAATTACGAAAGTTTATGGTTTTTGCATTCCATACTCCATAAAGTTTCATCACTGAATCAGAAAATTGTCAGGGAGTCATTCTCAGCTCTGTATGACTTAGAAAATAAAACTGACCTCTTCTTCAGAATATTACCAGGAAAAGTCAGGAATTAAACTTGAGGACTCGAGTTAGGTGAATGTTGAAACAACTTAGATACATTAGTTAGATAAAAATTGTGTAATTACTGTTTCACAATTGAACGTACCAGCTGAACTATTCATGCAGATGAAGTTTTTTTATGGTTGAAAAAGTAATTATATAGTAATAACCTGGTCTTTAGCAGTTTGTAAAGCCTGTATGCTGGGTTGAAGGGAGAAAAATGAAACTTGGGTCATATTTCTTACTCTGTGGAGACAAAGGAGAGTCAATAGTCCTTGTTTGTTTTTTGGTTTTTTTTTTTTTTTTTGATAAGAATTTCGACCCAGTTAAAGTTATCCATAAGTATAATTTAAAACAGATCTATTTTTTAAATAACCATTTCATGTAAATGTAAATAAAATATAGTCCATATATAAAGAAAAGGACAATCAAGAGAAAACAGAAAAAGTTTAACACAAAATCACAGAATTTGAGCCAAATATTACTTTCTATCAGTAAAATGAGGATAATTTTTATTTCTTTAATATTATAATCTTAAATGTGGTATTAGATATGGTCAATTGTTTTACTTAATCTAAAAGTATTTTCCTTTCAATAGAGATCATATTTTTTCTATTAAAAAGTAAACTTTAACAGATCAAAAATATCATAAAAAAGGACAAACCACAGGCTTTTAACGTTATTCTATAAAACTAGAAATAATATTTTAAAAGTTTAAAAATTAATCATACCTCTAAACAATTATTGGGTCACAAAGGGAAAAAATCCAAGGAGAGAATATTTAGATAGCAACAAACATGAAAATGTGTCACATTGATACTGCAAACTTATAATCAATTAAATAGTCAGAATCTTTACTGGTTTCATATTAAAAGAAAAGGAATAAAATAAGTGAAATAATTAAAAGAAAATATGAAGGCATAAAGAAGAAATAAAGGAACCATAAAAAGCAATTAATGGATTTTTTTTAAAAGGAAAAATATAATAGATATATTCTAGAGCTGGATATTTGTGTGTGTGGAAACTGTAGGAATACCTTATAAATCTGAGACACAGTCAAGCTTGATAGTAAGAAAGACCATCCCTAAATCCATTCACATAACCTATAAATCCTGGCTCAATCACTTAGTAGCTGGGTGACATCAGCCAAGCTGCTTAACCTTCCTGATCCCCAGACTCTGTCTCAAAAATGGCAATAATGATAGTACCTCTTGCCTAGGGAGACAACTTGCATGAAATCCATGCAGCACTCCAAGTCTGACATACTGTGAGTACTCAGTATGTAATAGTTATTGTATTTACTATAGTTCTTAAGAAACACAAAAGTAGAAATAAATGGAATTTGAAAGAGCATTATAAAAATTGTGATATTAAAACCAACAAGATAACATTGTATAATGTGACTCAAATAAAAAGAAAGTTGACCAGAAAACTGGTCAAATATATTTACACTTTCAGAAGAGAGGTAATTATTTCACTATGTTGAGTTAGCACACATACACACAAAAAGCCACACAAATATTTTCTTTCCAATAAACAAACATAAGTAATTTTTTTAACCAAAGCCTGAGATAAAGAATATCCTAGGCCAATATGGAATACGAATAAGTTTTATCTTTAATGTTTTTGAGAATCCTACATTGACTTCCCCAAAACACCCATCTAAACACATATATACCATACATACCAAATCTGGGTAGGAAATTTGGTGCTCCTGTAGCATCCTGATTTCCCTTATTGAAAGGTTTATCACACTGTGTCATAATTGCCTACCTGTTTGTCTATATCTACTCACTCCACATTACCCAGAATAAGGACTATGTCTATCTTTCTGTCACTGAATCACTAGCTTATTTTAATACTTATTGTTTGAATAAAACTGTTACAGGAGAACATAATATATATTTTCCAATAATGTTAGAAAACTCCACATTGCAAAAATATTCAGCAGAATTCCTGCTTACAAAATTATTCATTTGAATCTCTAAGAGAGAGAAACGGTATCTATTTCTCATACTTACTTGACTATAGAAAGATTGTTTTCAAAAAAGATTTCCTTAATAATTGTTGCCATGGAATATCAATTTAGGAAATACTTTTATCAACTAATTTCACTTACAAATATTCATGCAAAAATCCAAATAAAATATGAGCCAATTAAGTTCAATGTTATATATTCTAAAATTTCTTCTTGATGGAGCTTTTTAAAAGAATTTATGAATGATTTAATGTTTTTTAAATTATTTATAATATACACCAATAGGTCAGAGAAGTAAAATATATATCTATATATACATATATAAAATTTATAAATATAATCAGTGTATCAGCTTAACATACACTGAAAAATATCACTAAAATCTGGTACTACCTCAGGATAGAAATTTTGTGAATTATTGGTAGAAAATTATTTTCTTAATATAGGAAAAGATTCACCTTATGACCAGCAATCACAGGCATCTCACAAGCCTCTTTGTGTCAATGCCATCCAGGCTTTCTAAGCTTTCCCTTTCCCCAGTAAGGCAAATTCTTTAACTCAGACCCTGTGACACTGAATAATTCATTCTGAAGTCTCATGCAAAATGGTAGCAAATGTAAAGACCTCGGCCGGGCGCGGTGGCTCACGCCTGTAATCCAAGCACTTTGGGAGGCCGAGGCGGGTGGATCACGAGGTCAAGAGATCGAGACCATCCTGGTCAACATGGTGAAACCCCGTCTCTACTAAAAATACAAAAAATTAGCTGGGCATGGTGGCGCGTGCCTGTAGTCCCAGCTGCTCGGGAGGCTGAGGCAGGAGAATTGCCTGAACCCAGGAGGCGGAGGTTGCGGTGAGCCGAAATCGCGCCATTGCACTCCAGCCTGGGTAACAAGAGCAAAACTCCGTCTCAAAAAAAAAAAAAGACCTCTGCTTATACACCAGAATTTATGCTTAGAAATCAT
Source organism: Cebus imitator (assembly GCF_001604975.1). Taxonomy (NCBI): domain Eukaryota; kingdom Metazoa; phylum Chordata; class Mammalia; order Primates; family Cebidae; genus Cebus; species Cebus imitator. The sequence continues at coordinate 902,897 of NW_016107346.1, forward strand.
AAACAAAATTAAAAGCAAATACTCTAGGGAAATATTTATAAACATGTGAGAAAAAGGGAGAGTACCTTTAATATACTGAGTACTTTTTATATTGATAAGAAAAGCTAACTATAGGAAAGTAAGCAAAAGATAAAAACAAACAATATAAAAAATAAAATATAATTTCTATTTTATATTCTATATGGATTTACATCTCTTTTGTATTATTTAATACACATGATATATAAATATTAAATATCTACTTATTTTTATTCTACTTGCTTATATTTCTAATTCCATGGTTATATGGCAACTTAAAAATCATATCATCTCCAATTGTCCATCCCAATGCTAGCCTTTCCTCATTCAAGTTAATCTTATATCCTGTGAGATAAAATTCTGATCATCTATTCAAAAGCTATCAGTGGCTAAAAACTTCCAAATATCAATGAAATTGGTGATGAAGATAGTTTTTATTCCAAGCAAATCTGACATTAAAGAAAAACATCTCACCAGTTGTGAGAGTTATGTGAATCCCTATAGAAGGCATCCACTGGAGCCAGTAATTTATCCATCAGATTTTTGTATGCCACCAATGACTACCGCTGCTGCTCCTGGTTCCAGGTGCCAAAAGATGAATGACATAGTTCTTGCCCCTGAGGATCTTGCAGTCCAGAGAAGACAAGCACAGGAAATAATGCCAGCAGTACAGTGGACTAAGCATCATGTTGGTCCTATACATAGAATAATACAAAAGCACAAGGCCAGGCACTTGACTCAGCCTAAATCTTCCTGGAAGATGCCCAAGCTGAATCTCCATGGCTGAGTAGGAGTTACTCACAGAGAGAACATACCTGATAGAACTGATAATACAAACAGAGGCAGAAGAACAAGAAGAATGTTTTATATATGATGAATATTGCTAAGTCATAAATAGTAAGCTAGGGAGTGGTGTGAGACAAGACAGTAAAAGATAAGTAAAGCAGGCCATGGGTTGTTTCTTAGGTAAGGAAGTTACCTTTAGTAGGTTTGAAGCAGAGGATGGAATGATAATATTGTAGACCACTGGGAAGGTTGTTGGAAATATGGAAGTTAAGGAAGCAAGAAAAATTAAAGAACAGGAAGTAGGCTATGAAAGTGGTCCCTATTATATAAATGACGCCAGCCTGAATTCATGCAAGAGTATCACAGATGGAAGGGTTGAATTCAACAAAAGTTAAGGAGACAATACTCAGGGTTTATTAAAATCCTTGATGTTTGTCTAGGGGAGGCTTCTAGCTTGGGACATAATTAGTTCCAATAATTACAAGTGGGCCTATAGGAGTAGAGACTCATTGGAGGGGAAAGAGAAGGAGTACAGTTTTAAGCAGAATGATGTTTATATTCTTGTCATCAAGAAGACATATTTAGCAAGAAGTTGAATGTATGACTCTAAAGTCTAGAAAAGCAGTCAAGGCTCAATACAATTTTGTGGGTCACCAACACATAGAAAATGTTTGAACCTCTATGAAAATGAGTAAAACCACTGGAGAAGAAGCCATGAGAAGAGTAGTGAACTCAAGATAGAAGCCTGAGAAACACTGAGTACAAGCAGAAGGCAGAGAGATCCTAAACAGGAAGTAAAAAATAAGTCAAAATGTCCAGGACCACTAGGGATGTATGTGCTGCAAACATCAAAGAGGTGTTACATTTCAAGAAGAAGGCAATACGTAGTGTTATATGTAGCAAAAGCAAGGGGTGGTAGGTAAGAGCTACCATAGTATCAGGAGATGTCCGATGACATTAGCAAGTGGGCTTTCCAAAGAGCAGTGAAAAAGAAGCCCAGACTCAGTGGCTTATGTTAGCTGATAAGGGGAAAGAGTTTGCATAAAAGAGCTAGAAGGAAATGTGGGCTCAGGAAAAGCATTTTCAAAATGAAGGGGACTTAGCCAAATTTATAAACTCTGATGAAGGAATTAATAGGAGAAACAGGTCAAAGGTAAGCCTGATGTAGCAAGTTCTAAGAGGAAGCAGGAGGGGGAAATACCATGCAACCTAATGCAACCTCCTATCTGTTCCTGCAGGCTTAGTTCTGGCTCTCTGCCTATTCTTAGAGCAGTGTGTCTCAAGGTTTAGTATGCATCAAATTACCTGGAGTCCTTACTAAAACACAGACTTATGGCCCCAGATCCAGATATTCTGATTTAGAAAGTCAAGTCTAGACCCAAGAATGAGTTGTTTCTAGCAATTTCCAGGTGATGCTGATGCTGCTGATCAAGCAGCCACATGCTGTTTTTCTCTTCCTCAAAATCACATTTTTTCCTCCTTTGTGCCTCATTTGCCCTGTTCTATCTGAAAGGTCATCTCTAATATTACCAATAGTTTTCATTCAGCTCTCTAATGTTTTTTACAAGTGCTATGTCCTTCATAAAGCCCTTTGCAATCTATCCCAAGTGAATGTTGATGTCCTACTTCTATCTGTAGGACTGTGTTGTTATATATTTGATAACTTCTTTCTCTCAGTATTTTTCATTATGGTTATGCATCTACTTCTCATCACTTCCTATACGTTCATTGACGGCAAAGCTTACCACATCTCTTTTGCCGTCTGTCTCACATGAGGCTCTATCTGAACTACAAGCTAAAAAATGGCACACATGATGCTTAGAATGCAATTATCAGCCTATTCCATGAAGCCAATTTTGCATTTCTAATTCAGCTGGAAGAAGACAACTGCTGTGCCTGCAACAAAAACATTGTAGCAAGCTGAAAATTTATGTTTCTAGGACAAAGATTCTCAATAGCTTAGAATGCACAAATTTTGGTTCTCTGGGGCTGGTTTCTCACTCCTCTAGTTACTGATATTGAACTTCACTGACGCCTTTTGCTAGGATATGAAGCAGATATAACCAGAGGGAGAACACGTTGAACTCGAGGTTTAATCCAATTCCAAACCAGAGCTCCACTGTATGCATTATTTATCAATAGCATTTAAGTGCCCGTAGTGAGCCAGCCCCAACTTGGCTCTATAAATAAACCATGTCATACTTGGTTTCTGTCCTCCAAGTTTTCACACTCAAAAGAGGAAAAATGAGAGCATATATACAGTTTTCATAAAGGTAATTATGACTAAATGACACTTAGGTAACTGGCCAACCAGGACAATAAGCATTTAAACCTGGGAGGTAAAGAGTACTGTGGGGCACTCTAAGCCCTTCTTGCACAGTTGTTTTTTTTTTTTTCTTTAAAGCTTTTGCTTTCTAAGAGTATAGAGATTCTTTTACTTAGTTCTGTTTCAACTTAGCTATAAAAGGGAAGACCTGTGGGTAAGGAAGTCTCAGGTGAATAAGAAGAAGGTCTCTAACTGTGTCGTTGTCTAACAGAGAATCATAGAATCACAGGAATTAAAAGAAGTTTAGTGAACAAGTATGACAAACTTCCATTTCTGTCCCTTAAAGGACAGTTTTATTTTGGGTGGTAAGAGAGGTGCAGGGAAATAACTCTGCTGGCCCTTGGAGTAGCCCAAAATCTGGGGCATCTCAGTGATAACTGCTGAGATAGGAGGAAGAAATGCAGTAACAGTATTGTATTATGGAAGAGACCAAATGCAGTGATGTGGTCTGAACATTACGGAAATGACTCCATGCTGCGTATGGTCCCAACAAAGAAAGAAAGAGACCCCATGCATACTGGGAAAGTAAGAATTTAGCAGAGGTGGTGGATATGACTGAAATAAATAAAAAAAAAAAAAGAGATAGATGTCGTAAAAGAAATCTTGGATTTCTAATAAACAGGAAGAACTAGGAATATTGAGCCTGGAGACAAGTTAGTGCTGACGTATACATCCCATTGGAACAAGGTATAGTATAAGCATGATGTTTGTGTGATCCCAATAAATAAAATGCCATTTAAGATAAATGACCTGACCAGTGAAAAGGCCCTGAAGAAAGAAGGTTTTCTGTGAAAGAGGGAAAGAAGAAAAATATGAAGAATGAGTAGAAAAGTGAATGCCAAATGCAAAATCAAGGCAGAAAAGACCTTAAAGTAGCAAATGTGCATTGAGTTGCTTCTGAGAGACTGAATATATAAACAGACAATGACCAGGCTAAGTGTAAAAATAGACCTCTTACCTATGGTGCAGGAAGCCGAACCACAACCTCTGTAGCAATTGGCTCAAAATGGCCAGGACTTGATTAATAACTGACAGCTTCCCTACATTTGGCCTCTGCTTCCAATGTGAAAACAACTCAAGAAAGCCAATTACACCACACCCCCTGTAACCCATTCTGTAGGGTACCCCACATCTATTGAGCCCATCTCCAGCTTCCTCATGCCAACAGCCTCCAATCAGTGTGCAACTGAAGCCTTCCCTTTTTCCTAACTCCAGAGCTTTTCCACTTCTCTACCTACCTTTGAATCAATGGCAAATGCAAATGATGTTGATTCTCTTGCTAGAACAAGCTCTGAATAAGTAGCTTTCGCTTGCTCTCATTTAAGTGCTCTTCGCTTATTTTCACACAGTTATTCAAGCCTCACAGATCCGGGTGCTAAAATTAATGACAAGACAGGAAAAAAAAAGACCTCTGCCCTGATAGGACTAATATTCTATCAGGAGACACAGACAGTAAGCGACGGGAGAAATTAAGGAAGTACTATGATGACAAAATGTTAGGAAGAAAATAGAATCAGATGATGGGAAAGAGGGATGGGCAATGTTGGACGGAATAGTAAAGGTAGGCCTCCTAGAGGAGGCGGTATTTCAGCTGAAAACTGAGAGGTAAAAAAAGACATAGCCTTGTGAAAAGCTTGAAGAAGAGAGACTCCAAGTTAAAAGAACAGCAAATAGAAAATCTGCCAGGGCAAAGTACCTTTCGTTTGTGAAACAAAAAAGGCCAGGATAGCAGGAATACCACAAGTGCAGGGCAGATGGAGATGATTCTGGAGAGATGAGTGGGGGTGGACCCCAAGAGCTGAGGCTGGACACTCTGTGCTGAGATGTGCGGAGATGGAACTGGAAGGATTTAGGCAGGAACACTTGAGTTCCCAAGACAAGTGCAAATGTACAAGCAGAACTTTTTAAATGCTCCTTTCCAGTCAATTACCACTATTGAGTCAGAGCATTTCATCCTAAAGATTTCAAGTGTTTATAGTGATAACAGAATTGCTGCTGGGATAATAGTGCTTCAGTGTAATTAAGCACTTCTGCTCTTCCATCATGAGAGGCAACAAGAATCAGCTCTATCTCCAGATCCCACGCACTGCTAATAACGGACAATCCATCAATATCCTCTTCCTGACACCCTAGGACTGTTTTATGAGGATGCTGAAAGCTTTAATAAACCCTCTTAAATAATTTCTTTATGAGGCAGGGAATTAGTAGAGCTGAGCGTAAAATAGGTTAGGGTCTGTCAACAAAAGGGGCATCATTGTTTTTATGACTTCTACCAGTGGTCTCTGGGTGGAAAACTCTAATTAGCTAGAATATTGATGTCATATGTGGTGGCATTGATCTGTTCTCTAAATAGCGGCCATCATTTTGCTCAGATGGAAACTTTGCTCAGATTGTTAAGTCACAAAAGTCATTACAGGTAATGGGCCAAATGCTGCCATCATGAAGCCTGCCCCATCACTGGAAATAGGCTCCTTCAAAGGCTAAGCACACTTATTTTCACCAGTCAGGCCTAATCCACAAATTTCCAAGTCCACAAGGAAAAATAAGTATCATGGAGGGATGATGTTTGTGATTGTTGCCACAGTCTGATTTATAACTACTGAACAGTTCAAATATTAGCACAATCCTCCTCTGTGAGTTCTGCTGCACATTCCAGACAAAGATAAGTGAGGTACATCATGATGCAACAAAAACAACATCGTCTGATGCTCATGGCCAGTAATATCAGGAAAGACTCTGTCTTTAGAATCAGTTAATCACTGGAAATAGCATCCCTGTCTGCCCAGTATGTCTGTGTATATCAGTTGCAAATCTCAAATGGGCAAGTGAAAAGAGATGAGAAGGGAAACAGGTACAACTGGTATGGCTGAACCCAGCTGGCATCTCATTAAACCTGTCTCCTCTCTGTCCCGGGCACACTGCTAGACTATGTTTCCAGCTTTCTTTGCCTTTAGATAGGGCCATATGATAGAGTCTCAGTCCATGGAATGAGAGTAGAAATGAAGCCTATCACTTCCAGACCTGGCCTTGAAACCACACCACCACCACTACCACATGTGTTCCTTCATGCTCTCTTTGTCTTCCTTGGCTTGATGCTGATGAACAGCACAATCTTAGAATATAGTATGGAAATATAAAAATCACAAAATATGAAAAGCTTGGGTCCCTGAAAAAGCACGTGAAGGAGAGCTGCCTGCCAAATAGGAAGTGTTTGTTATAGACTAATAGCAACAAGAAATACCTTTCCAACACTTAAATTCTTGGAGATATTGAATGTATCAATTATACCTGCTAGCATTAGCCTAACGTAAAGGGTCTCTGATGAGGAAAACCAGACCTTTGTAGAATTCACATGCATAAATGTGCTTGGGATATATTTATCACCTTAGGATAACACTGTCATGCCCAGGTGATAAAAGAGCAATGCTTTTAACAGCTTTGTTGGGGATTAACTGACACAGCTTACAATTCACACATTGAAAGTATACAGTTTGATGATTTCTAGTAAAGGTATTCAGTTGTATAGAACACTTTGATCAACTTTCAAGCTTCCTCATTTCTGTTTGCAATTAATCCATGCCCCTAACCTCAGCCCAGGCAGGTACAAATATGCTTTTTGTATTTCTGGCATTTATCATTTAGCATAATGTTTTGAGATTCATTTATATTGTTACATGTATCTGTAGTTTATTCTTTTTCATTACTACATAATATTTCATTTTACGAATGTGCTAAATTGTGTTTATCCATTCACTAGTTTATGGACATTGGATTGTTTCCAGTTTGGGATTATTAATTAAAATGCTGCTATAAGCATATCAAAAAGTGAATCCACCATAATCAAGGAGGCTTCATCCCTGGGATGCAAAGTCGCTTCATCATATGCAAATCAGTAAATGCGACTCATCACATAAACAGAACTAAAGACAAAAGCCACATGATTATCTCAATAGACGCAGAAAAGGCTTTTGATAAAATTCAACACCCCTTCATTTTAAAAACTCTCAATACACTAGGTACTGAAGAAACATACCACAAAATAATAAGAGCCACATATGACAAAGTCACAGCCAATATCATACATAAATGGGCAAAAGCTGGAAGCATTCCCCTTGAAAACCGACACAAGACAAGGATATCCCCTCTTCCTATTCAACATAGTATTGGAAGTCCTGGCCAGAGCAATCAGGAAAGAGAAGGAGATAAAAGACATCCAAATAGGAAGAGATGATTTCAAACTATCTCTGTTTATAGGCAAAATAATTCTTTATCTAGAAAATCTCACAGTCTCAGCCCAAAGGCTCCTTCAGCTGATAAACAACATCAGCAAAGTTTCAGGATACAAAATCAATGTGCAAAAATCACTAGCATTCCTATATACCAACAACACCCAAGCTGAGAGCAAAATCAGAAAGGCTATCCCATTCACAACTGCCACACACAAAAATAAAATACCTAGGAATACAGCTAATCAAAGAAGTGAAAGATCTCTCCAATGAGAATTACAAAACACTGCTCAAAAAAATCAGAGACAACACAAACAAATGAAAAAAACATCCCATGTTCATGGATAGGAAAAACCAGTATCATTAAAATGGCCATACTGCCCAAAGCAATGTACAGATTCAATATTCAATGCTATTCCTCTCAAACTACCAATGACATTATTCACAGAACTAGAAAATACTATTTTTAAATGTTTATGGAACCAAAAAAGAGTCAGAATAGCCAAGGCAATCCTAAGCAAAAAGAACAAAGCTGAAGATATCACATTACTTGACTTCAACCTGTACTACAGGATTACGGTAACCAAAACAGCATGGTACTGGTACAAAAACAGACACATAGACCAATGGAACAGCATAGAAAGCCCAGAAATAAGGCCACAATCCTACAACCATCTGATCTTCAACAAAACTGATGAAAACAACAAAAACAAGCAATGGAGAATATAATCCCTAGTTAATAAATGGTGCTGGGATAACTGGCTGGCCATATGCAGAAGATTGAAGCTGGCTCCTTATACCCTACACAAAAATCAACTCAAGATGGATTAAAGACTTAAATGTAAAACCCAACACTATAAAAATCCTTGAAGACAACCAAAGCAATACCATCCTGGACATAGGAACAGGAAAAGATTTCATGACAAAGACATCAAAAGCAATTCTAACCAAAGCAATAATTTGCAAGTGGAATACAATTAAACTTAAGAGCTTCTGTACAGGAAAAGAAACTATCAACAGGGTAAACAGACCACCTACATAATGGGTGAAAATATTTGCCAACTATGCATTTGACAAAGCACTAATATCCAGCATCCATAGGAAACTTAAACAAATTTACAAGAGAAAAATAACTTCATTAACATGAACTTTTTTTTAAAAAGATATACATATGGCCAACAAGCCTATGTAAAAAAGCTCAGTATCACTGATCGTTAGAGAAATGCAAATCAAAATCACAGTGAGATACCATCTCATAAAAGTCAAAATGGCTATTACTAAAAAGTCAAAAAAATAACAGATGCTGGCGAGGGTGCAGAGAAAAAGAAACACCTATAAACTGTTGGTGGAAGTGTAAATTAGTTAGATCATTGTGGAAAGCAGTATGGTGATTCTCAAAAAGCTAAAAGCAGAACTACCATTTAATCCAGAATTTCATTAGTGGGTACATACCCAGAGGAATATAAATTACTATAGCAACACATGCACCTAAATGTTCATTGCAACACTATTCACAATAGCAATGACGGTATCAACCTACATACCCATCAATGACAGATTGGATAAAGAAAATGTGGTATATTTACACCATGAAATACTATGCAGCCATAAAAAAAAAAAAAAAAGAAAGCAAATGAGACCATGTGTTTTGCCGGAACATGAGGCTATTATCTTTAGCAAACTAATGCAGGAACAGAAAACCAAATAGTACGTGTTGTCACTTATAAGTGAGCGCTAAATGATGAGAACTCATAAACACAAAGAAGGGAACAACAGACCTGAAAATCTACTTGAGGATAGAGGGTAAGAGGTGGGAAGGAAGCAGAAAAGATAACTTATTGGGCACTAGGCTTAAGACCTAGGTGATGAAATAATCTGTACAACAAACCCCTATGACATGAGTTTACCTATGTAACAAACCTTTACATGTACCCTCAAATTTAAAATAAACATTTTTAAAAAATAAAAAATAATAATAAATACAATGCTGCTATAATGTCTTTGTGTGAAAGTGTTCTAATTTCTCTCGGTTAGATGCCTAGGAGCTGAATTTCTGGATTGTATTAACTGCCATTTTATGGCCAACAAGAGTCTTCTCCCTCTGCCTTAGAGTCTCTTCCTTGGCATTCCTAAATATATGTATTTTTTTCATATCTGACATACTGCATTTATCACCTTGAATTCATTGATTTTTTTTTTTTACTCACATCTCTCTCTTTGCTAACTAGACTGTGAGCTCCTTAAAGGTCAAAAACACACTTCTTATGAGAATGTTTAGAATAGTGGTGAGTGCTCAGTAAGTGTTTAAAAATAAATAGCCAAAATCCTTGACATAAATAAGCTGTTGTATAGCTAGAGTGCTGGATTGTGTTACATCAGCTAGGCTTATCCTAGGAAGTATGTTCCCCAGAATTCTTTATTTGGTCTCAGTTAGAGTTGGCCAAATGAAGAACATGCATGGGATTTGGAAGGAGGAAGTGAAACAGAAGCCATTACTCCTTAAAGATCATGATGCTGAGAGCTGCAGAGAACACAGCAGAAGTGTCTGGCAGGCCCAGCTTGTCCATATCTCCTCTGCTCTTTGTCTCACTCCTCTTCCTTGCTGTAGAAACTGCTGGCCAACAGTAACCCACGTCCAGCACCAGATGCCCACCAGATGCTAGGCTGTAGACGCACAAAAGTGAGATCTTCGCAGCAGCAACAGCTTCCCATAGGCCTCTCCTTCTTTTCTCTATCCTCCCACATTGATGTGGCCATCAATGCCCTTGGCTACAGTATGTTCCTGCAAGTTCTGACGTCACCACACCAGTGCCAAAATCAGACAAGTTCGTAGCTAATCTTCTGGTTCTCTAATTTCTCCCTTCAGAACTGTACTTCCAGTTCTTCCCGCATATGAGTAAGATCTAATTCCCATAATAAAGCCCTCATTTGGTATTACTCATGGTATCTCTCTCTTCCCGGCTAAACCCTAACTGATGCAGTCCTCCAGACATTAGCCATATGTAAATCATTCTTCTGAGAGCCAAGTGCTGTGACCTGGAGCCTCTAAAAAGCTGCCTGGTCTGCACTAAGCAGGTGGGCCCCCACTCTACGTGACATTTATTTTAAAAGGACTAACCACACACCAAGGATTACCTGTGAGATCTAGGAAAGAGTCTTGTTTCCAGTATTAAAATGTCACTGCTGATTTTTTAATGATACTGTTTTTCTTTTTCTTCAGTTGGAATTTAAATTTTTCCTGATAACATTTTAATTGCCATTAAAATTCCTATGTAACTAACATCCCTTAGATCTTCATTATAAATGTTAATTGTGATCCTGAATCTCGAAGACAAAAACAATTTAAAGTAAACACACAAAAAGACAGATCTAGAAAGATTTAAGGAAAAAAAAAAAGACTGAGGGAAAGGAGAAAAAAATCCAGGAAGCAGTTAGGGGTACTGGCATCTTATCTCCTTTTTTTTGTTTGTTTTCTTCTCACGTATGCCCTCAATTGCTTACTTTAAAATAAAGATATTTTATTGAGTAATATTAACATTCCCTATCATCTATCCTTTTCAAACAGCAGAGCTACAGCATTCAATATTCCTGTCTGGCAATAGATTGTCTTCTGATATCTTGTCAACTGTAATTGGAGCGTATTGCAGATCAGAGGCAGAAGTTTCACCATTAATGATCTTTACAGGGAGTTATTACAGAGGGATGTTCCCCCTCCAAGGAGGCAGTTGTCTGGTCACGATCTCCTATGACAAAAGCAAGATTCGAAGAGTCATGAGATAATTGGTAGTGGTGTCAGTACTTAGGGGCTCTAATGAGTCCATTTTCTGAGAGCTTAACTATGAAGTGGGTGTAACCTTTTGTTGAATTTTAACTCAGAGAGGCAGGCTCACTTTGTCCTGCAGAGGATCACTGGAGCTGTTCCTTGCATTATGTATTTTGAGGACCAGTAAGGGATGCTTTATCCTAAGAAAAGGATGAAAGTGAACCTACTATTATTTAGAAGCTTGACAAAAGGTGTCACACCTGTTGTCAAGATGCTCACAGCAGAGAAAGTGGGTCAACTCTAAAAGAAAAGATCAAGACCCAGTTTCTGTTTCCCGAGATGTACAAGTGAAGGGATGTGATCCTCACAGGCCAGTTGGCTTGAAATGAAGGCATTAAGTCTGCAGAAACTATTTTTTTTTAAGAAAAGGAAATTTATTCTGTTTAAGATCCAAGCTAAAAAACAAATAGGGCCTATATATTAGGTGATGGTAGAGAAGTGAAGTAGCCCAGAACTGCTGCTGCTGGAAGATCTTCCCAACTCTGCCACACCTGAGTGTATCTTGATAGCCCCTGCATGGTGCACCAGGGCCATTCCGGCAGAAATTCAGAGCAGGAAAGTCGATGAGGAGCAGTGGGGAAGTCTGAAGCCCCACTGTCTGGGTTTGAATTTGAGTTCTGACACTTAGAAGTTGAGGACCATGGGAAAGTCATTCATGTGTTTTATGTCTCAATTTTCCCTTCTCTAAAATGGGCATAAAAGTAGTATCTGCAGCATGAAGCTTAAAAAAAAGTTGATATATGCAAAGTTCTTTAAAAAGCCCTTGGAGCAAGAGCTGCTCTGCCATTTCCAAAGCCCTAAACATGCATAGGTATCATCACAAGAGATTCTGTCACAGCCCTGTCTCCTTCTATAATCACAACTCCATCTTGGTATAGAGCTCCACCAACATATACACGTATGTGCATGCACGCGCGCATGCGCGCGCACACACACACACACACACACGCACACACACACACACACTCTGTGATCCAGCCATAGCCACTTGGTCCATTCAAAATATTTGTCTCTTCTATACACCACACAGATACTGGCTGCCAATCAGAGCCTCTAGCACAATTTGATTTATAAGAACTGTCCAAAGTGCCTTTGGATTCTCCTCTGAGTTCACAAGCCATCACCAGTAAATTACTAGGCAGACAGAATACCAGCCTCAGGAGCTTAACTCAATGTGCCTAGGAGCTGCAAACAACTTGTATTTCCTGCCTTACCATAGCGGACCTTACAGATTGTCACAGACCCCACCACTGAAACACAACTTCTGTCTTCCACCCCAGCAGTTATGCTGCACTAAGTTTCACTAAGTTAGTTATGCTGCACCAGAACCCAAGCAGTTGAGGCCTACCAGGGAAGTGTAAGGAGTTCATTAACCTTCATAACAGCTCTCCATTTCCCCTCACAATATAGCATCAGTTTCCCCTTTCAAAGCTGATGTTCAAGATGTGTTCTATATTTCAGACTTTTTGTTTTTTACCTAGAGCAGTTGACCTTTTTCTTTTTTCTTTAGGGCTTGCTCATATTTTCTAGTATTTCCTTAAGAAATGCATGTATTTCTGTTTACAACAGCCCTGAGATTGGTCACCATTCAATCCAAGTGGATTCCATGTTAACAATCTCATCAATCTCTGTAGCCTTATGTATCTTGCAGTTTATGAGATATTTTGGGCTTTGGTAAGTCTTTGTCTCATCACTATAACTTTAAAGGCTGGTATTTAGCCATCAGAATATCAATGAATTAATGTGTGTATTCATCTATTCCCTGTCTGGTTCCATTAAAAAAACTTGAAATAATTAACAAAAGACAGTTCATGAGGTTAGGTAAAGCAAAACAAGAGCTGAACAGTACCCCAAAATGTTCTACATTCTGCAAAAAAAGTGTTTAAACTGTGCCCAGGCTCAACTCTGAAGTTTTCAGCAGCAAAGTCAAGAGCAAAACATATTCATTGGCTAGACACATGAAATCATTTGTGAACTCTGGTCACATGACTTTTAGGGGATACACACAGGCTTTCCTGTCACTGACATCTGAAAAATATTATAAGACCTTGACAAATATATTCGTTTGACAGGTCCTATTCCATTTTGTTAACCCCATTGCCGCAAAACTCCATCAAACATGTGCCTCTCTCACTGCTCAGTAGCAGAGGCTGCTTGAACAGCATGTGTATCTCAGAGAAAAAGTATTGGAGTTGGAACCGAGAACAAAAGTCTGGATGCTGCTAATGCCCTGATTAAACCCAAGAGGCTCCATTTCTTCTGTCTGTTTTAATCTGTCTCAAGGAATATGCCATCAATTTGCATTGATCCTCGCATTCTGCTTGTCCCTGGTGTGTTCTAGGGAGAAGAATTTAATTTTCTATGCAAGCAAGCTAGTTGGCCTTCAGCTGGTTTTAAGTTCTGTGTATAGGCATCACGGAGACATTATTGGAAGTTCCAGATGAATGGTCACATATGGGAACTCATTCAGATACTGGATGACTTATCATCGAAATGAAAAATTGTGGCAATGGTATCAGGGACAGTGTTCTATTTTTATTCTATTCTTAAAAATCAAATGAGCATTAGCCATATGATATGTATAATCAACTAAGTTTGAACATACAGAAATAAGGTTTACATTTGAAACCAAGCTTAAGCTCAATTATTCAATCTTGAAAATTTAATAATTTGTATAGTCATGTGTTTGCAAAGTGGTAATAAGGGATACATGATAAGAAATACACAAAATAATTATGATTTATATTATAACACAATCGTAATGAAGATTTTTCAAACGAGAATGAACAAAAGTGAAAGCTGGAGAGAGAAGTTGTGTTGATATCCCTTTAAATGCCCTTGAATGTAAAGGGTGCTTAAGCCTTAATATTTTCCAAAAGGGCTATGATAACTAAGTATTGCACAAGATAGAGGCCATAATCTCTTCTTCTGTCCAAACGAACAATTTCTGTAGCAGTTAAGAGAAGGTGTTCAGGTCCCAAAGAAAATTCTATCCTCTCTGGATAGATTTCATTAAATATTTTTTTAATCCTAGAACTAAGATGTCAATTGTTGACAAATTATTTTCTGTACCCAGATTATTTACATATAAACACACGAAAAGTAAAGGAGTAATATAGATTGTATGCATGTTAAACGATGTAGATACAGAGAAAAGACATAAGATGTGTAATTTATCACTGCTTTTCACCAAGTATTTCTGGCTGTCTAAAATAGAGGTAGTTCACCACTGGTTACATGTAACCAAAAGCCACTTGTATCCCCCCTAAAAGCTATTGAAAAAAAAATTTTTTTAATAAATAAAATAGACGTGGGATTGCTGTTCCCTGAACTCTTGTAGTTAGGTGGAGGCTCTCAAGATGTGAGCAAAAGTGCCTGCGAATAATGCAGGCATAAGATTTAGCAGCTAACACAAGGTTTGCCATGCTCTTTGCCATTGCAATCATGAAATTTCAAGATGGCAGCGCCTTTGCCAGCCTAGGTCCCTGAGTGAGGATGATAGGAAAAAAAGCACTCAGTCAACCCTTGATGTCTATAAAGCATAAACTACACAATGTCATTAAAGGGTTGTTTGTTACTATAGCACAACTTAACCAGTCCTGACTGACTGACTCACTGGGTTAGGCTGCATCTAGATCAGGAGGGGCTAGATTATACTACAAGAACAAACACCTCAAAATCTCAAGTGCTAAACCAAGATTTACTGGTTGTCATGCTACATGCTGATCACGGGTTGCTGAGGACTCTGCTCAATATAGTTAACTCGGGGAATCTGGTGACAACCTCCTATCATGATTGCCAATGCAGAAACAAGGAACATTTTTCACTGTGCTCTTAAAATATGTGCTTGGAAGTTACACCAATCAATTCCATTTCACTGGCCAAACATGAGTCACATGGCCACAGCTACCTTCAGAGAAGATTGAGAAGTACCATCCTAACGTGCACAGAAGGAAAGGATTAAAAACATGTCAGTCGAATGTCCTAATGGTCACAATACTAATATGATCCCGCTTTTCAGATGACCATACCAGTTGAGAAAGATTAAGTTTAGTATTACACTGTTAGAAAAAAAAAGAGATCTGAACCCTGGGAGCTTGTATTCCAGATCCTAGGCTCTTAAAAAGTATAATAAAACTCTACTACTAGTAATAAAAGCTGCCATTAAAAGTGCAGAGCAGTAATATGGAATACTAGTAGTATGAAGTATTATTATTAACAAACAATAACAGCTAATAACAAAAGCCAATTAGCATTCACTAATGATAATGGCTAACAAAGAAGCAGAATAGTCTAGCAACTAAATGATGGATTCCTGGCTAGTGGTTACATGACCTTGAGCAAGTAACTTACTCTCTGTTCTCAGAAGCCTCACCTGTATATTGGTGATAGTAATAGCAACTCTCTCATGGATTGTTCTAAAAATTATGTGAGTTTCATAAAACGCACTGAGTGGAGTGCCTGCCCCATAGAAAACCCTCTGCAAATGTTTCCTGAGTACTTGCTGTGCATTAGATACTGTGGAAAGGGCTTTGCATGCATTTTATCATAGAATGTTCCAAACAATGCCACTGGGATGAAGGTGACTCACCTCACTTAGACCTTGTGTTATCAAATGTGTCCTCCCTTCTCCTGTTCCTTCTCTCCCCAACCCATTTTTTCTCACATATTGATCTTCACTCTGCCCGTAAGTGGCTGCTTCTTTCATTGCCTAAAATATTCTCCACCATATACCTGTCCAGGTTTGAACAAATAATATCTGAGTTCTTAAAGAATTCTTACTGTATAACTCTAATGCAGAAACATGAGATCTTTCCTTTAATTATGAATATTCCAACTTAGTCCTCTATAATAAATTTGTGTGTGCTTCAAATATATGTAAATATCTGTGCTCTCAATATAGATTTGGGATAAGAATGACGAGTATATATAGTCTAGTCCCTTGGCAGATATAAAATCCAATTCAGAAATAAAATGTAAAAACTCTATAAGGTTGTTTTCCCATGTGAAAGACTAGTCTCCTTAAGAAGAGGCTTACCGTAATCACTCCTGGCAGTTCAGTAGCTCAGAGTAAGGACATGAAGAAGGTATGTTTATTGTTATTTGGAAAATCTCAGCTGTGTACCCAGAAAACATAGTTATGTCAAGTGAGTTAAAAATAGATTATAGTGCTGGCCTTTCATTAATTATTCTTTACAAATTTATGGGAAGCTGAGAAAACCAGATAACTCCTCTCTGCCCTAGGACCTACTGCTAAGAAAAGAAACCAGGTCTGCTACAGATGGAGACATTCAGAGAGCAGGCCCATTGTGAATTAAGATAGAAGATTAATACAAGCACTTAGTTTTGAAGCATATCGAGTTTCTTATACACAGCTCAACTGCATCTGCACAAAACATTATTGTTTTATATTAATTAATTTAAATTATCCCTGTGGCTGGGAACTTCAAAGTAGATTGAAACACCAGACTTCTATCATCCCTCGGGTAAAAAGCGAGAAGATGGCCTTCATTATTTTTCGTCCTGTTTAGCCTCTGAACATTTCTGCACTTCCCTATTGAATTGATCCAAAATTATCAGATGTTGGCTTCTTGGAAATAAATTCTAATAAGAATCATGCCTGGCAAATTAATTTTACCTGCAACTCCCAAAGAGTCTACAACATGAAAGGGCTTGCTAAGAAAATGCCATTTCAGAAACAAAAAAGAAACACATTGCTGGGACACATGGGAACAGCTGGGATGCCCAGACTGAGGCAACTGAGACACCCACAGTGGGGCAGCCAGTTTGGATTCTGCTGATATAGTGGTTAAAACTGCAGATAACTCGTCCTTTGTCAATGCCCAGAGTCTGATGCTTATGGGTGAGACAAACGACCCCAAATCTGGAAAGATGCCCAGCAGCCCTGGAGAAGCAGATCCATACATCAACCCAGCTTATACATACACATGCTGTAGTGAATACTTGTAATTTTGGGCTGCTTGGGCATTTATTTTGAGTATAGGGCTAACCATCTCATGCAAAGGGCTCAGTCACCTTTGACACAGTTTCTAGCTCTCTGTCTCCTCCTCCCTGTGGTGGCTCCAGAAATTTGCCCTACAAACCTGCCTCCTGGTACACCTGCCTCCTGGTACACTGCCTCCCAATGGGACATATAGATACATACCACCCAACAGACTCTCTCCACTGGCACTTCCATCCCGCATGGACTGTGTAGATATGCTATGGCAACACTTCCTAAGTCACAGTGTGGCCTTTTGGGACTCGTGTTGGCTTTCTCTAAACCCACCCATTAGAGTTGCCTGAGCAAAAGCTACTTGGGCAATGCCCTGGAACCAATAAGGCTCAGGCCCACAGGTATCTCTCCCATGGGTTCCTCGCCTGCTGGCTGAGCACAGTGCTTCCAAGACAGTTCCCCTGCCCTCCATGGCTCTCCTCTTCTCTGGTGGCCTCTAGGGATACACTGTAATGAACTGCTTCTGTGAGTTCCTGTGTCTCCTGCGATGCCTCCTCTGTGTCTCACCACCTGAGCCCCACACCTAAAACTCACTTTCTCCAGGTCAGGGTTCTTCTAGACAGTGCCTATCTTGCTAGAAATGAAGTGGACACAGGTCAGAGGAGAGGACAAGAGCATCTGCCAGTATCAACAAGTTTCCTTTGAAAGGGACACCCGCTCATGGTTTGGACACTTAGGCACTAGGCCATCCTCCAGTATAAAAAGGCACCTCCTGAAAGGCGTACTGTAAACATCCACAACCAAATTACCTGAAGGTCTTATAAGGACGGAGTTTATAGCTACCTGCCAGAAAGGGACCTCAAGACTAAAATTAGGGAGAAAAAAATCACAACACACATCAATACATATACATGCATACTTATATATATATACTGTGTACATATATACAATATATGTACATATTAAAGTGTTTAATAATTATACATAATCTATTAATTCATATTTTTAAATTTTCTAATTTCATATGAGACATACAGTTTAAGCTGATTATCAAAGATAATTAGTTTTGGTGATAAATATATATAAATATACTTGATAAAATTTCATATCATAGCATTCAATGTATGTACCACAAATACTAAATTTTATGATCTGATACTTGGAATTGTAACATTTGCATAAAACATAAAATGGTTTATATGTACAATTTTTTCATGTTTCAAAATGAGGAAATGCAAAAGAAGGTTTCTGACGTACTTAGATGTATTTCTCTTCAAATTACTTTTATAAGTATGGTTAGTGCTTATTTCAATAAACGATATGCCATATTGGATCTAATAATCATTGCTGTATTTTTCGTTTTTACTATTGGCTCCCGAGTGCCATAGGAAGTCTCTCTGCTGTCCAAGAAACAGACAACATGACTGTAGCCCACAGGCTGGTAAAGACAATTTAACAAGATTTTTATGCATCATGTTAATTTTCCAAATTAGCATTTCTTCATTCTCCTATCTAGCCATCAGTTCTACCTGGCATGAATTAAATAATATATAAGTAAAAATGAAACCATCTAAACCTGATGATGGCCCAAACCACCATGTTGGCTGCAGGTGTTCCACTGAGTGAGAAACTAAGAAAGACACAGGGCTATAGCACGCACAGATGCCCTCCTTGTGCCCAGTTAATATGTATCCTGAGTATCTGACTACCTCAGCTTTCTTTTAAAATCAGGGTAAAGTGCTTGGACCTTTAGGATATTATGCTAAGTGAAATAAGACAGTCACGGAAACACAAGTACTGTATAATTCCACCTGTCTGAGGCATCTAAAATAGTCAAATTCATAAAATCAAAGACTGGAATGAGTGTTACTTGGGGTGAGGGGAGGAGAAATGAGGAGTTATTATCAGCAGGCATGAAGTTTCAGTTAAGTGAGATGAATTAGCTCTAAGAATATGCTCTGCAATATATCTAGAGTCAACAATAATGAATTGCATAATTAAAATTTGTTAGAAGGACGGATCTCATGTTAAGTGCTCTTATGCCGGTAAAATGAAAATTTTAAAAGTTAAATTAAAACAAAAAAAGAAATAATCGTTAAACAATTATCATATTATTGACTTTTTTTTTTTTTTTTTGAGACAGAGTTTTAGTCTTGTTGCCCAGGCTGGAGTGCAGTGGCACGATCTCAGCTCACTGCAATCTGCACCTCCCAGGTTCAGGCAATTTTCTTGCCTCAACCTCCCATGTAGCTGGGATTACAGGCACCTGCCACCATGCACATGTATTTTTAGTAAAGAGAGGGTTTCACCATGTTGGCCAGGTTGGTCTTCAACTCCTGACCTCAGGTGATCCGCCTGCCTCAGCCTCCCAACGTGCTGGAATTACAGGAGTGAGCCAGCACACCCAGCCATATCATTGAATTTTTTAAAAATAAATTCAAAAAGATATCAGTTCCATTCAGTCCCACGAATACGACAGAGTTGGGAAATATTGGTTCACCCCATGGCAGACACAACCAGGTACCTAACCAATATCCCTTCTTACCTTCTCCCTTACTTATGTAACCCTACTTTTATAGGGCAATTGTATCAGTTAGCCTTTGATGCATTATAATTTGTCACAAGATTTAGTAGCTTAAAACAATAGCCTTTCATAATTCTGTATGTCAGCTGTCACAGCTTGGTTCAGTTGGGTGGCTCTTTTTGTCTCAGCTAGCCTCATTTATATGTCTGTAATCATCTGTTTTCCAACTAGGTAACTCTGGTTCTGGGGATTGCTAGCTGTTGGCTGCGTGACAGAGGTGAAGGGCCCCATATCTCTCACCATCCAGTGGGATAGCCTCGATAGGGAGCAATGCAGTTCTGAGAGTGACACAAAGCATTCAAACACCTACCTCTGGAGGCCGAGGCTGGGAAGTGATACTACCTCACTTCCACTTCATTTGATTGGCCAAAGCAAGTTACAAGGTAAGCCCAGACTTAAGTTGGGAAGTAGACTCCACCCCACCTGTCAGTGAGAGAAGGTTCAAAGTCACATTCCAAGGGTACTGGGAAAAAGGAGCGAAATTATTGCTGTTGTTTGGCAAGCAATTTGCCATAGCAGTATATTAATAATGTTTTTATTTTCTGTACTTTATGATGTTTTGACATCTTAAAAGCCAGAGAGATTGCTTCTCCCAAGGCTAGCCAGTTCTCAAAGATAGCAGGGAACTCGGCGATGAGCACATCTTTTATACATAAACCAACCACTTCTGAAACTTTAGCCCCAACCACTTATTTATGTAACTAATTTTCACACATCAAGACAATATTTTCCCTGCCTTAAATCATAGCAGGATTAGGTACCAGCTGACTAAAGACCACTGCAATGTCCTGAAACTCACTGGCATTATTTAAACTAGTCAAACCTAAACTGTTTATCCTGCCCTGCCATGCCTCTCTCGTGGAAACCCCCCAAAAAGGAATCTGGCCTAGGTTTTCCCTGGCTCCTGTCTTCGTCTCCTAACCACACTGGTGCTATCCCTTGTGGCCTTGTGTGACATAGGGTGACCACCCTCTCCAGGACCTGTGAGTCTAAACAACTTCTTCCTTGCAAGTTTCATTTTTGTTTCCTACAGTGGCTACACTGACTTGACCATACCATAACCAATATGTACAGTTTAGGACAAGCAGAAAGGTGTCTGGGTGAAAAGAAAAGAAATAAGCAAACATAAAAAACTGAAAATGAAAAAAGAATCTTGCATTTTACAGCCATCCTTACATTGAAGGGTGGTCAGGCAACAAACCTATGTTCATAGCTTGGGGCTTCTGAGAAACTACTTAGAAGAGGAAAGCCTTGACTGGCTCACATATTTGGCCTTGAAGTTTCCACTTTTTTATGGCAGGAATGCAGAAGCAATGCCAGAGGAGAGGCCAGTGTCTTCAAACCTTGAGGCAACAGAACTGAGCCTGAAAGCCACATCCTAAGATGGCTGAACAGAAAGAAAAAAGGAGACAATTGAAGGCTATTTCCCTACTACTTTTTATAGGAGAAAAATATAACTCCTTACTAGTTTGACCCATGTTAGGTTGTTTCTGCCATTCAGTGGTGCTGAATTTACATCCTCACTGATACAAACACCTTGGCACATCATGGTATAGGAAACTCAACTAACATATTCACAATGGCGCAGCCATACAGGAGAAAGAAACAAGAAAACATGCTTCGAGGTAGGTCTCCTGGGTCACTACAGATGCCTGAAAGAAGGAAGAACATTGAATAGAGCAAGGACACAAGGACACAGGGACCAGAGAAACAATCCCACCCAGATCCGTCCTAGAGTGAGAATGATGGCTTCATGCCCTACGGCACAGCCCAGTGCTGGATACATTGCTTTTCAAATATTATGTTTCTGAAGCAATATTTGGTACCATGGGGACAAAGATGAAAATGTACACAAACGGAAATTAAAAACAAGAAAGCCTGCATATAAGATTTTTCCCAGGAATATAGAAATTGTTTTCATCTACTATCCTTGGGGGAAAATCAATAACATTTGAGAACTTGACAGCATTTGTGGGTTAAGGTTGTTGGAAACTCATCAATTCGCTCAACAGATATGAATCTAGCTCCTGGATAATTGATGTATAGTAATTCTCTTTAAATTTAATTAATGCTTTCTTCATTCACAAAATACTAAAGGTACTGCCAAAAATGGTGACTTTGAAGAATATAACTACCTCCTTTCCTTTTCCCCTTTCTTCTGCTTTCCTTTGCTTCTTATCATTTTCTTTCATCCTCTTCTCTTACTTTTCTTTTCCTTCCATTCCCTTCTCTTTCTTTTAGGAAAAATAGGTGGGGAGAATTGCATTAACATTTTACTTTCTTTCTTTAGGTCTGTAATTCTCACAGCATGAAAGAAGTAACACAAATGTTATACAAGGAAACTTTCAATGGTAAATAGATATGGCATTAAATAATGCTGAAACACATGGTGAGAATTTTTTTTTCCATTTTCATCTTCTTTCTTTGCCTTTAATTTTAAAAATAATTACAAAGGGGCTGCAAAATAATGTAAAAAAAACAACTTCCTACCTCTTTTCTCCCTACCTTCTCAATTTTCCTCTCCAAAGACAACAAATATTTCTTCTTTCAGCTGTTTTTAATAGCAATCATTTTTGTACTTTAAAATAAAATGCTCATATACTTTTTGATTAATCAAATTTAAAGTTTTTGTTTTGATGCTCTTTATAATTGATAAAAATTTCATGTGGATTTAAAATATATCCACAGATTCTCTGATATTCATTGTGAGGCAGGCTGGATCCACCTCCTCTTAAATGTGGGCTGAAATCTGTAACTTGCTTCTAACAAATGGAAGAAGGCAGAGGTGACAGTGTTTGACTTGGGGAACACGTCATAAAAAGGCACTGTTCCTTCCATCGGGGTCTCTCTCTTGCTCTTCTCTTGTATTATTTGCACCAGGAGAGATTAGCAGCCAAGTTTTGAGAAGATGCACACATAGTGAAAAACTGGGCATCTGTCCAGTGGCCACTGAATAGCCAAGGCTTCCTGCCAGTAGCCAGGTGAATGAGCTTAGAAATGGTTGACCTGGCCCCAGTCAAGTCCTCAGATGACCACAGTCTCTGCCAGCCTCAGGTCTGTGGCTTCATGAGAGACTCATACAGCTAAATTGTTTCCAAACTTTTGGACAAAAAAAGATATGGAGATAAATGCTTATTGCTTTAGGCTACAAATTTTGGGATGATTTGTTATGTGGAAATACATAATTAATAAAGCATTTTTAAAACATTTCTCTCATACTCACAATATACTTACATAATATTTACAATTAATCAATAACATCTCTTTATATTTTACCTAAGTAAATGTTTCCCCACCGCTGAGCCAGTTAATTAATTATGATTGCATGTCCCTTCTTTCAGAACTTATTTGTTTTTCCTAGAAGTAATAATTGCCATTTTTACCAGACGTAGTTATCTATGTATCTATCCTAATGGTTTTTCAGAATACTTCATCAGATGTACAATACATAATAGTCCCCAGTTATCCACAGTTTCACTTTCTAGGGTTTCAGTGACCTGTGGTCTACTGCAATTTGAAAATAATAAGTGGACAATCCCAGAAATAAACAATGCATAAGTTTTAAATTGCACACTGTGCTGAGTAGTGTATGAAATCGCTCACCCTCCTGCTCCACTCCGCCTAGGACTTGAATGATCCCCTTGTCTAGAGGACCCATGCTGTATAGACTACTTGCTCATTAGTCACTTAGCAGATAACATAGTATTTGTGTTTAAGTAATCCTAATTTCAGAACTTATTATTGGTCTATTTAGGGATTCAATTTCTTCCTATTTCAACCTTCGAAGAGAGAGTGTATACACCTAGGAATTTATTTCTTCTAGACTTTTTGGTTTATGTGCATAGAGGTGTTATCCAATGGTCATTTGTATTTCTGTGGGGTCAGTGGTGATATTCCCCTTATCACTAAATACCTAGGAATAGAGCTAACAAAGGAAATGAAGGATCTCTTCAAGAACTGCAAAGCACTACTCAAGGAAATGAGAGAGGACACAAACAAATGGAAAAAAACATTCCATGCTCATGGATAGGAAGAATCAATATCATCAAAATGGACATACTGCCCAAAGCAATTTATAGATTCACTGCTATTCCCATTAAACTACCAATGACATTCTTCACAGAATCAGGAAAAACTATATTAAAATTCACACAGAAGCAAAAAAGAGATAGCTAACATAGTCCTAAGCAAAAAGAACAAAGCTGGAGGCATCACACACTTGACTTCAAACTATACTACAAAGCTACAGTAACGAAAACAGCATGGTACTGGTACAAAAACAGACACATAGACAAACAGAACAGAATAGAGAACTTGGAAATCGGTCTGCACACCTACAACTATCTGATCTTCATCAAACCTGACAAAAACAAGCAATGGAAAAAGGATTCCCTATTTAATAAATGATACTGGGACAAGTGGCTAGCCATATACAGAAAATTAAAACTGGGCCCCTTCCTTGTACCTTATACAAAAATTAAATCAAGATGGATTAAAGACTTAAATGTAAAACTCAAAACCATAAAAACTCTAGAAGAAAATCTAGGCAATAACATTCAGGACATAGGCACAAGCAAAGATTTCATGCCAAAACACCAAAAGCCATTGCAACAAAAGAAAACATTAACAAATGAGATTTAATAAACTGAAGAGCTTCTGCACAACAACAACAACAAAACTATCAGCAGAGTGAACAGACAATCTACAGAATGGGAGAAAAGTTTTGCAATCTATCCATCTGACAAAGATCTGATATTCAGAATCCACAAGGAATTTAAATAAATTCACAAGAAAAAAAACCATTAAAAAGGGGGCAAAGAAAATGAACACCCTTCAAAAGAAGACATTCATGCAGCCAACAAACATAAGACAAAAGCTCAACATTACTGATCAAGAGAGTAATGCAAATTAAAACCACAATGACATACCATCTCACACCAGTCAGAATAGCAATTACTGAAAAGTCAAGAAACCACAGATGCTGGTAAGATTGTGGAGAAAAAGGAATGCTTTTACACTGTTAGTGGGAATGTAAATTAGTTCAGCCATTGTAGAAGACAGTGTGGTGATTCCTCAAAGATCTAGAAGCAGAAATACCATTTCACCCAGCAATTCTATTACTGGGTATGTACTCAAAGAACTACAAATCATACTATTATAAAGATACATGCCCACATATGTTTATTGCAGCAGTATTTACAATAGCAAAGACTTGGAATCAACCCACATGCCCATCAATTATAGACTAGATAAAGAAAATGTGGTACATATATACCATGGAACACTATGCAGTCACAAAAAGGAACAAGATTGTGTCCTTTGCAGGGACATGGATAAAGCTGGAAGCCATTATCCTAAGCAAACTAATGCAGAAACAGAAAAGCAAATACTGCATGTTCTCACTAAGTGGGAGCTGAACAATGAGAACACATGGACATATTGGTAGGAACAACACACACTGGGGTCTGTTTGGGGGCAGGGAGAGGGAGAGCATCAGAAAGAATAGCTAATGGATGCTGGACTTAATACCTAGGTGATGGGTTAATATGTGCAGCAAACCACCAAGACACACATGTACCTGTGTAACAAGCCTGCACATCCTGCACATGTACCCAGAACTTAATATAACAGTTGATTTAAAAAAAAAAAAAAAAAAGAAGGAAGGTGACAGCAATGTTTTATAAGGGAGTTTCTAGGGGAAATGTTGGGAATCTATAGATCCACATGAGACCAAGTAGGTATTATCTGACAGAGAATTACTGTGGGAACCCACAGGATTGTTTTTTCCCTTTTCCCTATGTAAGGAAAAGCAGCCTTCAAGCTTACTAGAGTATTTACTGCAGGAATAAATGGGTAATAGACAAGGTAGAATAATTGGATCAGAAGGGAAATCAGGAAAAACACTGGCTAATGTAAAGGAAATATTAACAATTTTTAACTGCCCTGAAATTAAAAGTTTTACATGAAAATAATTTTTAAAAATCATAAACTCAATTTTCAGTATACATACTCTAGTTTTAAATGGTCATAAATGCCACTACTGCCACCTCCCGCAGTGAACACACCAATAATGAGTTTCAAAACTGATTCAATAATGAAAACACTACCAATCAGAGAAATCCAAGGACAAGACAGATTGAATTCTATCAGATACATAAAGAAGACCAGACACCATTCCTACTGAAACTATTCTAAGGAATTGAAGTGAAGGGAATGCTTCCTAACTTATTCTGTGAAGCCAACATCATTCTAATATTGAAACCTTACAGAGAAAACAAAAAGAGAAAACTTCAGGCCAATGTCCTTGAGGAAAATAGATGCAAAAATACTCAAGAAAATACCATACCAGCAAACCCAATCTAGCAGCACCTCAAAAATCTAATCCAACACAATCAAGTAGGTTTTATTCCTGGCATGCAAGGTTGGTTCAACATACACAAATCCATAGATGCAGAAAAGTCTGGTGATAATATTCATTATTGCTTCATATTAAAAACCCTTCATGTTAAAACACGCTAAAAACCCAGACTCCAGATGCCATGTTGTGAGGAACTGAAAGCCATTTAGAGAGGTCACATGTAAGTGCTCAAGTTGACAGTCCTGGCTGAGCTCAGCCTGCAAGTTATGTCAGGCTAGGCCTCAAGTAATCCCTGGTTAAGCTTCAGAAATGCCTAGAAAATGCCAGCCCTAAGAAATTCAAGTTATCACAGCCATAGTCTTCTCAGTTGAGGCCTCCGACATCATGAAACATAGAAAAGCCATTCTTGTCTAAAATCCTAACCCAGAAAATTCATGCACATAAAAAAATGATAATTGTTGGACGGCCCCTCTTTCGGGTGTTTTTTAAATAGAAATAGTTTCTAGAAAAAAAAAATCATAACATTGGAGCAAAATAAAATTAAATATAATTCAATAAAATTAAAGTGTAATTCAATAAAATTAAAGTTTACTCATAAATATAACTAGCCGTTAAAGCATAATATAATGCAGAATATAAATTTATTTTCACAATGGTGTCCTGAAAAGTAATTCAGTGAAGAAAAGTCATGAGAATGGATTCTATAGTTTCCTTAAATTCAAGTAAGCTTTTTAAATTTACTTGGAAGTTTTAGCTGGTACCTGTGAGTAGAATAATTTAATAGGAGTTTTAAAAAAGGAAAAAGCTTCTGGCTCATAACCACACATTTTATTTGCTTATTCCCATGACCCATCAGTTGTGAAATTTTGTAACTTTTACCAGCATTTTTATTATTTCTTCCTTTAACATGCTGGAGACCAGGTCAATCTTTTCTCTGCATTTCTGCTTTATTGCCTGAAAAGCTTCTCTTCCTATTCAAGCCCTTTGTTCTTTAATATAGCATTCTTCTGCCCCTAGAGGTTTTTAGTTTAACCACAGTAAGCACAGAAACACAGCTTGCATCATATTAGTCTCCTCCTCAAAATAAAACCAACAACAACAAAAACCACTTTAATGGCGTCTTTTTAGATAAAATGAAGTCTAAAATCTTAGCAAGGCAATCAAGATTCAAAGACTACCTCTAAAACACTTATTTAACTTTATCCCCCAATAAAATGCCCACTTTTCTATTCACATAATATTGACCATGTTAATAATGTCAGTATTAGTTGGAGTCATCCTTGATTTATCCTAGCCAAAAGTGTTCATAATAATGATCAAGATGATGGAGACTCTATATAAAGCAATGAAATAAAACATACTCTTAAAGAAAAAATCACTTAACCACAAAGAAATAAAAAAGGTTAAAAAAAAAAACAGAGAGAGAGAGAGAGAGAGAGAGAGAGGAGTTACAAAACACCTTGAAAACAAGTAATAAAAAGGCAGTAATAATGTCTTCCTTAATAATAACAATAAATATAAATGGACTAACATCTCCAATTAAAAGACATAATGGTTGACTGAATGGATTAAAAAAAAAAAAAGAACTAAATGCTGTTTACAAGAAACTCACTTTGCCTATACGACACAAATAGATTAAAAGTGAAGGTATTCAGAGATATTTCATGCAAACAGAAACCAAAAAAAGAAGAGGACTATACTTATATCAGATAAAATAGATTTAAGTCAAAAACTGTAAAAAGAGACAAAGAAAGTCATTATATATTATAAGAAGAAAGGGGTCAATTTAGCAAGAGATATAACAATAGTAAATTTATGTGGAGCACCCAAACATATAAAGCAAATATTCATAAATCTAAAGCAGAAAGTAGATTGCAACACAATAATAGTATGGGACTTCAACACCTCAATTTTGGCAATGGACAGATTATCCAGGCAGAAAAAACAGAAACAATAGTTAAACCATATTCTAGACCAGATCGCCCTAACAGACATTTACAGAATATTTTATCCTGAAAACAAAGTATTTTTATCAGTACATGGAACATTCTCCAGGATATACTAATATGTTAGGGCATAAAACAAATTACAACAAATTCAAAAAAGTCAAAATCATATCAAGTATCTTTTCTGACCACAATGAAATAAAACTAGAAATCAATAACAAGAAGAGCTTTGGAAACTGTACAATACATGGAAATTAAAAAATGGAACAGAGTGACCATAGGTAGAGAATATGGATGAAACACACCCATGAGAATGAAAGTTAGAAGAAAACATTCAGTTCCATCAAAAGGCAAAGTCTCTACGATCATGAATACAGTAGCAAATGGCACTTGTACACATGAGTTTAGAATGTACTCAAGGCACTCTGTTGCCCCCAGGAAACTTAGACGTACCTGTTTGTACACAAATACCCAGGGTTTTGAGTGAACTGGAAAGCAGGTCCATGGCCAAATCTATCAATCTTTGCATAGGATCGTCATTAGACAGGTTAATCAATAGTGAAATTCTTAAATAAATGACTCAGCAAATAACTTAGATTCAAGTCCTCTATGTATATTCAATGTTTCAGAAATAATTTAATAATTTGATCTGTATGAGGCTCCATTGCTTCATCTGTGATGTGAAATAATCATACCCCAACAATGCTTTGAAGACTAAATAGACATGCTTCAACTAGTGCAGATTTCAAGAGGTTGTTGTCATTATTATTAAACACTTTTACTGATACTTTGGGTAAGAAGCTAGTTATTTCTTACTTGGATTTGAGAAGTTTACAATGTAGGAAAAGCAAAATGAACAAGCAAAAATTGGAAGTTAACCTAAATACATAACAGTAATTTGAACACAATCGAGTCACTGATTTTACTTTTTGAATTAATCTTAACACTAAAAATAATGAGTACTTTGATTTTAATTCTCTCCCCTTACAACCTACTCACCACCCCTTCCCATAAACTACTTTTTATTATTTATCAATTCATCTGATGAATTTCTCATGTAAAACAAGATGTTTCTCTCATTCCTTCTTAAAGTGTCTTGAGAAATTGTGCAAAATTCAGAGCAAAAAATAGTCACAAGAATATTAAAGCAATACAGATCATTAAAATATCACACCTTGCCTGTTTCATTGGCAAGCTGAAGGAAGAAACAAAGATGAAATATTAGCACATGTTTTTAACATGAATATGTTGGGGAAAGAACTTTAAAAAGCTCACTCTTATTTTGTTTTTACTTATACTTCATATTTTTAAAATCCTCATAACTTCTCTTGATGCTTTTTCTAAATAATAGCTTGGACAACCCAGATATGAAATATATAATAAACCAAACTTAGAACAGTGTAACTATTCCTTGACCAAGGATAGAACACCAAATACTTTCTTCTCTTAGTATTCAGGAATGGGAAGTTCATGCTGAGTTAGCAGATTTGAGTTTAATATATCTAGCTTTTTATCCTTGACTGAAAATGAAAGATTTATTGGCAGCCTCTTAATATCTAAATCCCTCAAATTCAATTTTATTTGGTCAAGGACATTAAGGTTTTGGTAATTTATTCACATGAGGTCAAGTAAGTCATCTGACATAATTTTTAAAACATAACAGTTTTATTGGGATATAATTCGCATACTATATAATTCACTCAATTTTAGTTTACAACTTAGTTGATTTAAGTAGATTCGTAGATTTCTGCAACCATCACCACAATCTCATTTTAGAACATTTTCATCAGCCCCAAAAGAAATCCCATGCCCCTCATTCCCTCTCTCATAGCACCTGGCAACTACTGTTTTTTATCACTATGGATTTGCCTATTCTTGTCATTTCATACAATTAAAATTACAAAGTATATGGCCTTTTGTGAGTGGCTTATTAGCATGTTTTCTTGGTTTGTCTGTATCAGGTTTCAGTACTTCATTTTTTATAATCAAATAATATTATATTGTATGGATATGCTACACTCTGTCTCTTCATTAGTTGATGGACATTTGTGTTGTTTCTACTTTTTAAACTGTTATGGACAATGCCACTGTGAACATGATATATAAGCTTTTGTATAGACATATACTTTCATTTTGTGGGGGTACATATGCAGGAGTAGAATTGCTGGGTCACCGGTAACTTTTGTCTAACCATTTGTGGAACTGCCAGATTGTTTTTCAAAGCTGCTACATTATTTTGCATTCCTGGCAACAATGCATAAGGATTCTCATTTCTCCACATTCTCACAAACACTTGTCATTATCTGTCTTTTTGAATTTAGCCATCTTAGTGGGTATGAAGTGTTATATTATTATGATATTGATTTGCATTTCGTTCCTGGCTAATGATGTAGAGCATCTTTTCATGTGCTTATTAACCATTTGCATCTTAATTGAAGAAATGTCTATTAACAGTCTTTGCTCATTTTTCAACTGAGTTGTCTTTTTGTTGTGTTGTGAGAATTGTTTGTATATTCTGAATACCACAACCTTATCGGATATATGGTTTGCACATATTTTCTCCTATTCTGAACATTGTCTTACTTTTATGATAGTATCCTTTGAAACACAAAAGCATTTAATTTTGATGAAGTCTAATATATCTCTCTTTTCTTTTGGCACTTGTGTTTGGTATTATGTCAAACTTTGCCTAGCCAGTGTCATGAAGATTCACTCCCATATTTTTTTCTCAAATTTTACAGTTTTAGCTGTTACATTCACATCTATAATTCATTTTGAATTAAACTTTTGTTTATGGGTGTGAGAGAGAAGTCCAAACTCATTTTTTGCATTGCAGAAATCCACTTGTTCAAGCACTATTTAAGACTATTCTCTCCCTCACTTAGTTGTTTTGGCACCTTGCTATAATTTTTGACCCTTGAACTGTCAGAATTTTAAAGCACCTAATCTAGACGTTTGACTGCAGTAAATCTAGATTGTTAAGATTTTCCTCTAGAGATTTCTGTAGCCTGATAATTCTTTAAAAAAAAAAAAATCTGTAATGCCTCAATCCTAAACTTTAAAGGGTCTTTTAGATTAATTCCCAATGGTACCTACTTTTTACTTACTCTGAAGAGGTAAATGTTCTTGGAAATAACGATTGTCTAATTTGAATATTGCTCAGCAAATCTTTGTCTCTGTTAGCTAAATAACTGAATGTTCTACCTAATGTTCCCTTGTAGATTTTACAGTTGACAAAACCTAATATTTAATCCTAGTTCAATTATGTGGGAGTCCTTTTCAGTCCTGGCAGAATCTCAAAGCTGGTTTGATGTACAAAGGATTGCAAAGCATAACATGGGCAGATTTAGAAGAATCTAAACAGGCACAAGTATTTTTAGCATGAACATTCATACCACAAAACGTGCAACAGTGAAGAAAGTCACATAAATGTTGAGTCCGGACAAACTCACTTTCTATTCTAAGATAGATTTATTTGTGACAGTGTCCTTTGAAACAAAAAAAAATATTTAATTTTGATAAAGTCTAATGTATCTCTCTTTTGACACTTGTGCTTGGTATTATGTCGAATTTTGCCTAGCCAATCTCATGAAGGTTCAGTAGATATATAACCTTTTTTTTCTAGTCATCTCTCAAGAATCTCTTTTAGTATAATCTTGTTACTATCTACAATCTTGCCATCAGATATTAATAGTCAAAATGCCCCTATTTTAAAAGAAATATATCAATTAGTTCTACTCCAAAGAACCACTGTAAAATGTAAAAGTATGACTGCCTGTCTGCTTAGCCTACAATTTTGTGGGACAGCTGGTCAGTTTATCTTGGACAGGATCACTCAGGAGTCTGTGGTGAACTCCCAGGTCAGCTGACAGCTGGGTAATCTTGCATGGCCTCACTCATTTCCTGGAGTTTGGCCAGCTTTAGGGGGCCATGTGGTTCTCATCCTTCAGACGCCCTGCCCAGATTTCTTCACATAGAAGCCTCAAGTTCAAGAGCAGCAAGAGAGGGAAAGACCAAGGTGTAAGTAATTTCCAAGCCTCTTGCATCAAATTTGTTACCATTCTATTTTTCAAAGCAAGTCACAAGGCCAGGCAGATTTTAGGGGATAGGGAAAAATTCCTTCTCTATATGGTTTGAGTTGAAAAATGTGGCTAATTTGGCAACTTACCACATAAAGCAAAATGAAGGACATTTTACAGTGGTCGTAAAATTAGGTCTTTAGCATAGAATTTCTAAACATAAGCATGGTATATGGGTTAAATATTTCTGCTTCTAGATAACTTAAAAATTATTTTATCTTAATTGAGCACTTGTATTAGTTATTATTTTAACAGATGTAATGTAATCACATAGAAATAAAACATTAGAAAACAAAGAGGTACCAAATGAGAAGACTTTTCATAGGTCTAGGTGTGGTGGCTCACGCCCGTAATCCTAACTCTTTGGAAGGCATAGGTCTGAGGATCTCTTGAGCACAGAAGTTTGAGACTAGTCTGGACAACATAATAAGACTCTGTCTCTGTAAAAAAATGTGTAAAAAGTAGTCAAATGTAGTGATACATACCTTTAATCCCATCTACCTAGGAGAGGTGTGAGGATCCCAGGAGGTCAAGGCAGCAGTAAACCATCATCACGCCGCTACATTCCATTCTGGGCAACAGAGACCTGGTCTAAAAAAAGAAACAGAAAAAAAAAAAAGGACTTTTTCCCATATCTTTCTCATTCTCTCACCCCTCCATACCCTGACCTAATAGACAAGAATTTTTGACTGGTTCTGTGTTTAGTCTTTTAGAGGTAACACTAAGTAAAATCCTACCTTTTTGTCTGGATTTATCAATGCTGAGCAGTATCTGGTAAGGCTCAATACACAAGAACTATTTAGCATATTTTCTCCATACCTCTCCTACCTTGTTCCTCTTATTTTTTAAATTAGATTTGTAATGAATTTACATCATGTACTAAGATCTCTATTCTAAACCATCAGCTTTAAGCTGCCGCTCTTGATGCCTTGTCACATGAGATGAGGCATTTAATACTGTGAAATCCTTAACTTGGCTTTCACAGTCTCTACATCTACCACTTTGTCAGAATTTTCCAAGCATTGTATGGCTTTTAAAATGTTACATTGTATAGAATTTATAGTCTGACCTCTATTTTAATAAAGTTTTGACTCCAAAGTTTGGTTCTGAAAATTATGAGCTGATAAACAATATTAAAACTATAATGATTATGCAGATTATATATGATCAATGCTGTGCTTGAACTCATAAAGAGTAATATGTCCCTTGGGCTAAATTACTTTCAGGAGAGAATATTTCTTTTTTTTTTCCCATTTATTTATTTTATTGCATTTTAGGTTTTGGGGTACATGTGAAGAACATGCAAGATTGTTGCATAGGTACACATGTGGCAGTGTGATTTGCTGCCTTCCTCCCCATCACCTACATCTGGCATCTCTCCCCTTGCTATCTCTCCCCAACTCCCCACCCCCCACCGTCCCTCCCCTATTTCCCCCCAACTGACCCCAGTGTGTAGTGCTCTCCTCACTGTGAACAAATACTTTACAAAAGAAGACATACATGAGGCCAACAAACGTGAAAAAATGCTCATCATCACTGGTCATCAGAGAAATGCAAATCAAAACTACATTGAGATACTATCTCACGCCAGTTAGAACGGCAATCATTAAAAAATCTGGAGACAACAGATGCTAGAGAGGATGTGGAGAGATAGGAACACTTTTACACTGTTGGTGGGAGTGTAAATTAGTTCAACCATTGTGGAAGACAGTGTGGCGATTCCTCAAGGACCTAGAAATAGAAATTCCATTTGACCCAGCAATCCCATTACTGGGTATATATCCAAAGGATTATAAATCATTCTACTATAAGGACACGGGCACACGAATGTTCATTGCAGCACTATTTACAATAGCAAAGACCTGGAACCAACCCAAATGCCCATCGATGATAGATTGGACAGGGAAAATGTGGCACAATACACCATGGAATATTATGCAGCCATCAAAAATGATGAGTTTGTGTCCTTTGTAGGGACATGGATGAACCTGGAAACCATCATTCTCAGTAAACTGACAGAAGAGCAGAAGATCAAACACCACATGTTCTCACTCATAGGCGGGTGTTGAACAAGGAGAGAATATTTCTAACGTCAGTGTCAAATGTATTCCATTACATTCCATCACCTGTTCAAGATAAGGTACATTTTGTTCTTCTTCAAATGTGTAATATGATTTTTTATACAACTTTCTAAATTTCCCAGAGAATTCCATTGTATTTGCTTATTTTTTGCTTGTCAGAAAAAAATTGTATTTTATCACATTCCAAAAATGCATCCACTTTTTTTTTTAATCATACCATTTGTTGGATGATATAAAATGCTTTGAGGCCATAAGTACAGATGTCTTCTTATTTCTTTTTCTTGTTCTCCTGGGTTAATTCTATTGTTTCCTAAGGCCTTTCTATTTCTCCTGGATTCTTTTAGAAATATATAAAAGATGAATATAATGAATTCATCACAAAAATAAACATATCTTTTATTTCTCAAATAGAATTCTAGGAAATTCTAGGGGTTTCTTCCCCATCAGAATTTTGAAGCATTTTTTAAGATATAAGGTTGCTAAAGTGAGAATGTTAATGTCAATCTAATTATTTATCTCTAATATGCAATGCTGTTGTGTTTTTTTAAATTATTTAATTATAATATGCATACAAAAAGTGGACAAATCATAGCTAGATAAGATATTCAAAACAATCATATCAGTATAGTCACAGCATTAGTCAAGAAATAAAACAGTATCTGTGCCTCAGAAGTTTCCCCTTGTGCTGTCTTCTCAATTACTGACCCCTCCTTCCCAGAAAGCATCATTGACCTGACTGAATATCATAGAATAGATTATCATTTTTTAAAATTTATACAATATAGAAACAAGATAACGTGTATTCTTTTGTGACTCACTGCTCTCATTAAATATTATGTTGATATTATCCACACTGTTGCTTACAATCTAGTCATATCGATTTCTGAATATTATTTCTTATATCAATATACAGGAAATTATCTTTTCCAGTGTTGATACTCATTTGGATTTATTTCAGTCTTTGCCTATTATAAATAAAGTTGTTAAGAACATTTTTGTTTCGTGCACATATACTCACATTTTTAATGTGCTCTATTTTACTCCACCTAGGGTAACAGAGTGTGTTTATAATAAATATTAGAAGATATTTGCAAGCTATTTTCCAAAGCAGTTGTACCAGTATCTCCTATCAGCAGTGCACGGGAGTTCTATTTTCCCCAAATCTTCACCAATATTTGATATTATCAGTTTATGTAATTGTAGGCATTCCTACTGGAAAGTATACGCTGGTTAGGAGCCCTTAGATAGTTATATTGTGGGAAATTATTTTTTCCCATTTTTTGATTTGTTTTTTATACCCTTTTAACGATACATTTTAGTGAACAGGAAGAGCTCTTTTACCAGTCTTTTCCTTTATAGTTAGTGCTTTTGTGTCCCCTTTAAGAAAGCATTCCCTACACTTCCGTCATGAAGTCAATATTTTTGGTTGTCTTCTAGAAGTTTTGTTGCTTTATCATTCACGTTTTGATCTACAATCACCTGGAGTTGATTTTTGTGTAGGTGAGAAGTAGGGGTCAATATTCATATTTTCCATATTAATGGCCAATTGATTCAATATTTTTACTAAGGGGAAAAACTCCTTTGCCTTTTTCTTGCATTGCCACCTTTGACATAAATCAAGTAAATTGATGCGTGGGTCTTTTGGGACTTTACTGTGTTCCTTTGTTCTATCAGTTGATCCTGGTATCATGCCACCTAATTTACTATAGATTTATACTGATAGTATAGGTAGATTTGGTACTGTAGGTGCACCAACACAATATTTTTCAAATATTAAATTATTTGAAAAATAATTATTTTTAACATTTTACATTTATTTATTGACATCTTATATTTCCAAATAAATGAAATGCTCTATTATTTTTGACATCTTACATTTCCAAATAAATTTTAGAATCAACTTGCAAATTTCCATAAAATAACTTCCTATGATTTTGATAGAACTTTTACATATATTTGTAAATAGATTAAAATAGATATATTCAATAGATGTATCTATAAAATAAATATAAAGGAAAGCAATTTAATTGACTCACAGTTCCACAGTTCTGTCTGTCAATGTTTGCTTTATATACTTATGTGATCTGATGTTTGGTGTATATATTATCTGCTAACTTTTAAAGGATCATTTTATATATTTTCATATAAGATACTGACCTGTTATTTCTCTTTCATTGGAATATGACTGATAAATGTTATTATCAAAGTTATACTAACATAATAAATGAGTTTCAAAGTGTTTCCTTTTTTACTGAGTTTATATAAAATATGTATTATTTCTTTCATATATAGAGAGGAATTTTCTGGTGACAGTATGTTTGCCTAAAGGTTCTTGTAAAAACTATTTTACTAACAGATTTATTTAATCATGGATTCAATTTAACGATATTTCTCTCCTTATTGGTGCCGCTCAAATATCTCTAAGAATTTCAACCATAAGTTTGCATCTCTTCTGAGTTATTTATCTATCCCCTTAAGTCTATTGATCTTTTTTGGCTATCTTGTTCTTTTTCCTTTGCAATACTAGTTTTCTACAAATATATGGAAAATTCTTTGTTTTCTAGTCATTTATTGTCATAGGACTATGTTGATAACAGCAGCATCTGGCCGGGGAATGATCAGCCCTTACCAACTTCTATATTAAAGGACAGGACTCGCTGTAAAATTCTGTATATATTATGAGGATGTTCAGTTGATAGGTTTATCTTCTGCAGTCTACTCTCAGAGCACCCGGAAAGCTGAGCCACTTCTCCAAATGGCATAATAAGATGGGTTCCAATCTGGAGAGCTAACCCCTCTTCTGGATGCCCAAGCTCTCCTCAGGAGAACTTTCTAGAGGGTCCCTCTCTGGCTTTATCCTGGAAGTGAGTTCTGCTGCTGCATTCACGATGAAGGAAGGCTGGAGAAGACATTCTATAAGCCATTTAGCAAACAGTTCAGTCAGTCTCCTACTTCCTATTCAGATTCAGTTACGTTCTCCATATCAGCCAATTTCACAGGCCGTGGAATGAGGAACTCAAAACTCACCTGCCAGCTTCTGAGCTCATTCAGATCACATGTTGGCATGATTACAACTAACTTCTGTCTTCCAGAAATCTGTTAGGATCTTTGTTCTGCTGATAATCCTGTCTCCTATTACAATATCATCCTATCATTTCAATCTTCTACTTTTTGTTTTGCTTTAACATTTTATTATTAAAAAAAAAAAAAAACAGATAAGGCTAATATATAATGAAGCAACATTCTTAAATTTAAATTTAAAAAATTTTACAATTTGAATATTGCTTATTACTTATTAATGTTATACTAATAACATGCAACTGGGGACTTTTAAAGAGATTGTAAAGTATGTTCAGTGTTATTTCAACAACACTTGAGAGAAACAAACATGTAAATACATGCATAGGTAAGGAGAAGGAAAACAAAAACAGCAGAGAAACTGTCCCTCTCCCTAGGCAATTGCTTAGGTAGTTTTCTGATTGTAATAAAGAATAATCAGAAGTATGCTGGAAGAGGATTTAAAATTTGCCTATGTTATAAATCTTAGCATAAATTAGAAATTAACAAATAATTCAAAGCTCCATATCTGCTAAAAATATCATTTATCTTCATTTAACTCATACATATCCAGTAGATTACTCATATTTAGTGTGAAGTATATTACCTAGGAATGTCCTAATTTATTGACATTGTTATTGTTTCTATTAACAAGATAACTTTTTGCTTATACTATTTTAAAGGCATATATATATATTATTAGTGATGAAAATAAGATACATATACATCTTCAACTTCCCTTTCCCTGCCTCCTACCCCATTCCCAATGTCATTTCCCTTCAGCCAATCTACATGGAACTTGAAAAGTTAAAAATAAAACTAGAGGAGAACCCAGGCCCCAGGACTGATAGTAAGTGATTTAGGTGGCAACACCTACCAACACAGGAAACCAGTCTGATAAGTTATTTTAGGGCATAAAGAATTTCCATGTTATACCGTTTTTCAATTTTCAACCCATATTTCCTCAGTCTGAAAATAAATCAACTTTAAGATGTGATGGTTATTCTTCATTTGCATACCAATCTCCCTTCTCCCATTTTGTACCCCAGGAGGTTTGTACCCCAGGAGGCTTTTCTCTCTGGAAAGGCTCTCCCAATTTCCACCTAAGCCAGGCCTCTAGGAAGAACTGGCAGGAGATCAATAGATGGGAGATGAGAAAGTCAATTTCTCCCTGCCTGTCCCCGCTTCCCTACCTGGGCTCTGACAGCAGCTCTGTCGCTCCTCCACACTTCTGACTCTTCAGAGACTCCAGAGAGGCCAAATCTTCCCCCAGGTGACGGCTATCTTCCTCTCCTGAAGGTGTTTTTTTTATCCCTTGATTTTTCCCTGAGCCTCAACTTCATTATCAGTAATCAGTCTTTTCACCAATTATCTTCAGGTGGAATGTTTGGGCGAGTGCTGTTTCTGGTTGGAACCTGTCAGATACACCAGATTTCAGAAATGGTTTAATTTCAATTCCACAGGTAGGGCTTCTCAGATGGTATTTCTCCTGTGTTTCACATCATGCCCTAAGTAAATCTCTGTTAGAATTTCTATTGATGTCCCCTAATTGGTGATTTGGTTTTTGATGACTAGAAGAAACATTTCTTTAAAAATTAATTTTGTTGAAAGATCACTTAATAGTTTGCCATTTGAAATACTTGATATGTTTAGTCCAGTGGTTCTCAATATCAGCTGAAAAGTGTCAGCAGAATGATAAGATAGTTTCCAAAATGCCCATATATCCATCCCATTTACACTCCCTGCATAATCCCCAGGTGTAGCAGTGGAAAGTGTCCAGGTTCTTCGTATTTTGAACAAAGAATTGGACAAAATGCACAAACAAAGCAAAATGAAGCAACAAAAGCAGAGATTTATTGAAAATGAAAGCACACTCAACAGGGTGGGAGCCGGCCCGAACAAGTAGCTCAAGGAAGGACCTTGGTCACAGAATTGTCTGGGATTTCAATACACTCTTGAGGTTTCCCATTGGTTGCTTGGTATATGCCCTGTGTAAATGAAGAGGCTATTTTCTGTTATAGCTGACATGTTTTTGTTTGATTTAGTTCTAGGAAGTCCTTAGGTTCCCTGCCTCCAGGACCTATTCTCTTGCCTCACCAGGAATGTGAATTTGATGGATTTCACTTTTGTCATCAGGTTACGTTTTATGGCACAGATGACTTTAAGCAAGGGAGATTATCTGGATAGGCCAGACTTAATCATCCAAGCCTTGTAAAAACAAAGAGAGATTTGTTTTGCTGGTTACAGAAGAAAAGTCAGAGAGTTTGGAAGCAGGAAGCAGATTCTACAGCAGGGAGGTTCTCTGTTGCTCAGATAGAAGGGGCCAAGTGACAAGGACCTAGCATGGCCTCCTGAAAATGAGAGTGTTCCTTGTTCAACAGCTAGGAAGAAAGCGGGGACCTCAGTCCAAAAACCACAAGGAAATGAATTCTGCCAACAACTAGTGAGCTTGGAAGAGAATCAGGAGCCACAGAAAGAACTGCAGTCCTGGCCAACAAATTAAATTCAGCTGGATGAGGACCTGAGCAAAGAATGCAGCTACTATGTGCCTGCACTCCCAACCTACACAGCCTATGGGGTAATAACTCTATGTTGTTTCAAGCTGCTAAATTAAGCTGACAATTAAGCAGATAATTTATTTATCAGTAATAGAAAACCTGAGGCCTCAAATAGAAAAGCCCCAGCCTCCAACATTCCGGTTTGAGGGGCTGGTCTGGGTTGGGGTCTAGGCATTTGTATTTTTCAACACCCCCTATCCCAAGCGATGCTAATATTCAGCCAGGAATGAGAATCACTGCTTTTCTTCCTTAAGTGAATTGGAATCATCTGAAAAACAACCCACTAGAGGAGTCCCCCGCAAGCCACATTCATTCATTCAACAAATACTTATTTAATATTTACTGGGTGCCAAGTCCTACACCCTGGGAATTTATTTAATGGTTAGAAAATCAGACATAGTCACTTCCTTCATGGAGCTTGCAGTCAAAGAGGAGAAAACACATTTTTTAAACACCATATGATTTCCTACATATAAGGCAAAGTCCATGTTCACAAAAATGTTTGGCAGAAAATAAGGACCTGCATTCTACTTAGACTCTCCTGTGATGGGGTGTCCTCTCATTACTTTAGTTTGAAATACAAAGCTCTGTTTGGGAAAGATAAATTGCCTTGAATGACCTGAATCAGCATTACTTTGCTATGCTTACAGAGGTCACTTGATAATTCAGGGAAAAAAAGGTAGGGAAATAATTGAACGCAGATTTAACCATTATTCTTGGTATTAAGATATCAGAATTGCAAGTGTGAGGTGTCACAGTAAACAAGTCTGTTAAAGAGTTTGGAGAAGACAAACAAACAGATACTATCACAAAGAAATGTAAAATTACTACTATGATAAAACCTTCCAAAGGGAAGGTACACATGGAATAGGAGGATTTGACTTGGGGTTGGTCCAGGGGAGTGTCAGCAAAGGTGTTTCAGGAAGTATTTTTCTTTATTGCATTTTAGGTTTTGGGGTACATGTGAAGAATATGCAAGATTGTTGCATCGGTACACACATGGCAGTGTGATTTGCTGCCTTCCTCCCCTTCACCTATATCTGGCATTTCTCCCC
The DNA here is from genome assembly GCF_001604975.1 of Cebus imitator. Classification (NCBI taxonomy): domain Eukaryota; kingdom Metazoa; phylum Chordata; class Mammalia; order Primates; family Cebidae; genus Cebus; species Cebus imitator. Next base: position 943,750 of record NW_016107346.1, read on the forward strand.
ATGCTATCTCTCCCCGCCTCCCCACCCCCCCATCCCTCCCCCATTTCCCCCCAACAGACCCCAGTGTGTAGTGCTCCCCTCCCTGTGTCCATGTGTTCTCATTGTTCAACACCCACCTATGAGTGACAACATGTAGTGTTTGATTTTCTGCTCTTGTGTCAGTTTGCTGAGAATGATGGTTTCCAGGTTCATCCACGTCCCTACAAAGGACACGAACTCATCATTTTTTATGGCTGCATAATATTCCATGGTGTATATGTACCACATTTTCCCTGTCCAGTCTATCATTGATGGGCATTTGGGTTGGTTCCAGGTCTTTGCTATTGTAAACAGTGCTGCAATGAACATTTGTGTGCATGTGTCCTTATAGTAGAACGATTTATAATCCTTTGGATATATACCCAGTAATGGGAAATCTGGAGACAACAGATGCTAGAGAGGATGTGGAGAAATAGGAACACTTTTACACTGTTGGTGGGAGTGTAAATTAGTTCAACCATTGTAGAAGACAGTGTGGCGATTCCTTAAGGACCTAGAAATAGAAATTCCATCAGGAAGTATTATTAAGCAAAGAGACCAAAGAGGAGCAGGGTGGAATGAAATGGGAGGTGAGCGAGAAACCAAGTGCCAGTGGTTGCAAATTGAAATTCCACAGGAACTTTTAAAAGTACTAATGGCAGGTTCTCACCCCACATACCCGGATTTAATGTGTCTGTGGTGTGGTCTGGGCATTTCCAGATCATCACGATGCACACTCAAGCAGGGAAAAACAGCACATGCAATGTTCTGTGCCAGGAGGAGACTTGACAGGTTCTCGGAGCTGGAAGAAGGCCAAGGTAAAGAAAACCATGGCCCCCCAAATTTTCAGTAGCTACGGATACATCACAGACACATTGTGTCAGACTTGCCCTCTGTGAGTCACTACTCTGTATTTTAAGACACTTTACCTTGCTTGAAAATTCATCACTAGGAATGTTATTGGCGAAGTTAAAAAGATTTCACCAAAATTTCAAGTATCATCCCAGGTTAAAAGATAGAGGTGTTTCTAAGTCATTTATACAACCCTCCATTTCCATCCTGCTCTGATTTTTGGCCCAGGAAAAAAACATCTTTCTAAATTTCAATATAATGATAGGAGACGGGCAAGAGAGCTCTCCTAAAAGAGAGGAAGAGGACACCATTCAGCAGTGCATGCATTTTCTTTTTGGTCTGCCCAACCATGCAGCCAATGTTGTATCGCAGACAACAGATAAAGCATTCACTAATACTGACAGGAGAGCAAATTATCCTCTGAATGGTATTATGCTGTTAGCTGAATAATTTGCATATGGCACAAAAAATGAAGTCAATTGATTTGAGATAAACCTCCAACATCTCTTTTGGCATGAAAAGAGCCGATTGCCCACAAGTTACCAAATCAGACAGGCTTGTGCAACTGACCTCTGGCACTTCCCTCTCTTTCTCAGCTTCAGCTGAATTGGCCCCATTACTTTCTTAAACCGCTAGCATGTTCCTGCCTCACGGTCTTTGCACTCTTTATTGGTTCTCACTGAGATCCCTTTGTCCCGTATCACCACCCTCAACCCCTTTCATTTTCTTTCTTCCCCCAGAGAATCATTTAATCAGGGAACATCTTTGGCCACTCAGCTGATAGCACTGCCATGATTCTTTATACACTCACCTTGCTTCAATTTTATTGACAACATTTATCACCCTGTGGCATATTATAAAATTGTGCATTTGTATTTTGTCTGTCTCCCCAAACCTGGTCCAGCTTATAAGCCCATGCCGTCAGCAGCCATGTTTGATTTGGTTGCTAATTTGTCTTGACCACTAAGAATGGTGGCTGGCACATACTTTATGCTCAAGATATACTTGTTAAACTAATACATTGTAGGGAAGTTTAACTCTTTTCCCTGAAGTTTTGATAATTTGAGTCTATAAAACAGATAATAGACAGGTTAAAAGGAAAAAAAAAAAGGCACGCACATTACGTGCACAGGAAACAAACAAAACATAAAGACACCAAGAAATGTCCAAGTGGTTAATGCTTTTAACCATCTTGACATTACAGAAGGAATAGGGTCTAGGAGTGCTGATGGACGGAAAGAGAAAAGGAGAAAAGTTTGAGCTAGCAAAAGCATTCTTGTTATGCAGATGAAACCTCATATGTAACAGGCCTCAGAAAAAAATACATGGTAGTCTGTAAAGTTTCTTAGTCAGATTTTCAAAGGTGTCAAACTCTCATTACTCTTTTCTAGATCTGAACAAGGGAGAGCCTCAGAGAAAGACTGTTTGTATCTGCTTTTTATTTCACTTTAGTTTTGCTATAGGTATAAATCTCTTCTACAAAAAACAGCTTTGCAGCTATTCCTGTCTGCAAGCTTTCTAAATAGCCATCTCAAAATCTGTCAAAGAAATACATTGTCGGGTAAAATATTTTGGTTTCCTTCCATATGAATGTCAGTAGTAATATAACATAAAGGTGTTTTAACAAAGAATACACTCTTCTGAAGACATTAATGTTCCTTAGAATTCACAGAGGCAAGTAAAATAAGATACAAATGGACACATAAATGAAAATTATTACATATTTCATAGTCAGCTATTTTGAGGATAGTTGGTGATTAAATTTTACAGAATTTCTACCTTCATTGAAAATTGTACTTTTATAGATGTGGCCACAAGAATAAAAGGTAAATTAGTTTTATGTACCATATTCCATTAAATTCCACAGGCATTTTATTTCATTAAGGCAAATAAAACTGTGATTTGAAACTGAGCAGTCTCTTATCTTTCTGTGAGAAATCTCTGTGAAATAGACAGTGATGTATATATTACATGACAAAACGCTATATTTTTTACATTAAAAGGCAATATTCAAGGTATGAAAATATTAAAAGTATGGGAAATAAGTGCAAATATGTATATTTTTCAGTTTCGTTCTTAGTTCTTCAGTCGCCAACTTTGTTTGGTATTAGCCTCAGATGACTAGTGCAATAAATATATTTAGGGCAATAAGGACTGAAATTCCCTGTTTTGATGCCCCATTTCTCATCATAGTCCCATAGAAACCTCCTGTGAGCACTTCTCAGTGAAAGTGGAATAATCACATTCACTGCTATTCTGTGGGTGTGTTCATTGCTTAAATGCAATTAACTGTTCCTTATCTGAAAAGAGATGATGGAAGTGCTTTTCAAAGTTGGGTGTGTAAGGGAACTACCTGGGGAGCTAGTTAAGCTACAGATTGCTGGGCTCCACCTTCAGGTATCTTGACTCAGAGTGCCTGAGGCAGGTCCTGAGTATTGCATTTCTTCTAAGCTCCAGGGTGATGCCAGTGCTCCTGCTTCATGGATCAGCCTTGTAGTAACACTGATCAGTTGGGCCCTAAGGGCGCTATTTTATTCCTCTATCCCTAGTCCATTTCTGAACCACTCCATGAAGTGGAGCCACCAAAGTAAGACTGAGTTAAGGATCTGCACCTAATTGCATATAAAAAGCATTTATTACCATTGTTATGCTGGATGATAATATGTACACAGAGATTTTTTAAAACTCAATTTATCTCTAAATGGGCTCTTTTGATTTTGTTTTAATAGAAATTGGTCTGCTTAGAGAATTTGCTTAAAAACTGAATAGCAACTATTTTGGTCCAGTTTATTAGGATACATACATTACTAGCCCTTCTCTTATTCCAAGAAAATGTCAGTTTATTTGCATTGGTAGATTTAGTAATTCACACATGCACACTTCTTTCTTAAATGGTTGAAAGAGTTCTTTCTTCATTTTTTTCCAAGGTAAAATTCTCTAGATGCTTTATGTTTGCAGAATAGTCCCCTTAAAAATGTTAAGATTATTTTTTAATTGCAGTAAGAACACTTAATATGAGATCTACTCCAAACAAATTTTTGTGTTCAATACAGCATTGTTAACTATAGGTATTCTGTTGTACAGCAGATCCCTAGAGCTTAATAATCTTTCATAACTGAAACTATAGTGTTGAGTAGCAAGTTCCTATTCCTACCTTGCCACAGCACTAGTGATATGGTTTGGTTCTGTGTCCCCACCTAAATTTCACCCTTAATTGTAATACAGTAATTCTCATTTGTCAAGGGCAGGACAAGGTGTAGGTAATTGGATTATGGGGGCAGTCTCCCCCATTCTGTTCCAATAATAATGAGTTGAGTTTCCTGAGATGTGATGGTTCTGTAAGCATCCGACATTTCCCCTGCTTGCACTCACTCCATGCTGTGAAGAGTCGCCTTTTGCCATGAAGTTCCCTGAGGCCTGCCCAGCCATGTGAAACCATGAGTCAATTAAACCTTTTTTCTTTGTAAATTACCCAGTCTCAGGTATTTTGTCATAGTAGCATGAAAACAAACTAATACCACTGGGCAACCACCATTCAACTCTCTGCCTCGAGGTTTTTGACTATTTTAGATACATACTTAATATAAGGAAATTATGCAGTACTTTTGTTTCTGTATTGGCTTATTACACTCAGCAAAATGTTATCAAGGTTCATCTATGTTGCTGCAAACAGCAGAATTTCCTTCATTTTTAAAGGCTGAATAATATTCTGTTGTATGTATATATCACATTTCTCTATGCATTCGTTCCCAATGGATATTTAGGTTGTTTCCACATCTTGGCTATTGCAAATAATGCTTTAATAAACATAAGAGTGTAGATGCCTTTTGAGATCCAGTGAAATTGCTGGATCATATAGTATTTTTATTTTTTAATTTTGAGGAAACTCCATACTGTTTTCTATAAGGATTGCATCATTTCACATTTCCACCCACACTGTATAAGGTCTCCAATTTCTCTACGCACCAACATTTAACTTCTGTGTTTTTGTTTTTTTTATCATAGCCATCCTAACAAGTATGAGGTAATATCTCACTGCAATTTTGATTTACATTTATCTGATGATTAATGAGGCTGAGCATATATCTGTTAGGCATTGTAGAAACGTCTATTCAAGTTCTTTGCCCTTTTTTTTTTTTTTTTTTTTTTTTTTTTTTTTTTTTTTTTTTTTTTTTTTTTTTTTTTTTTTTTGAGTATTTACCCCCTTATCAAATATATGGTTTGCAAATATTTTCTCCCATTCATTAGGTTGCTTTTTCACTCTTTTAAATGTTTTCTTTGCTCTGCAGAAGGTTTTTATTGTAGTTCCAGTAGTTTATTTTACGTTTGTTTCAAATGTTTCTGGTGTTAATTCAAGAAATAACTGCCAAGACTAATGTCATAAAGCTTTTGCCCTAAGTTTTCTTCTTATGCTTGTCTTTAATCCATCTTGAATTGATGGTTGTGTCTAGTGCAAGATAAAGGTCCAGTTTTATTCTGTTGCATGTGGATATATAGTTTTCCTATCACCATTTGTTGAAGAGACTGTCCTTTCCCCATTGCATATCTTTGGCATCCTTATTGAAGACCAGTTAACTACACATATGTGGTTTCATTTCTGAGCTCTCTTTTCTGTTCTACTGTATTAAATATCTCTTTATGCCAGTACCATATTATTTTAATTACCATAGCTTTGTAATGTATTTTGAGTTGAGGAAGTACGATGTTGCTGGCTTTGTTCTTCTTTCTTGACTGTTTTGGCTATTTGGGATCTTTTGTTGTTTCAAATGAATTTTAGAATTATTATTTCTATTTATGTTTAGAAAACAACACTGAAGTTTTGATAGGGATCTTACTTGTATATTGGATTGGATGGTATAGATGTTTTAATAACATTAAATCTTTCTATATAAACACAGGATATCTTTCCATATATTGGTATCTTCTTTAATTTCTGTCAACAACATTTATAGTTTTCAGTGTGTAATAAGTCTTCTGTCTCCTTAGTTTTTATTCCTAATTATTTTATCATTTTGTTGCTATTGTGAGATTATTTCTTAATTTCCTATTTGAATAGTTCCTAGGTGGTGTAACAAATGCAACTGACTTTTGTATGTTGATTTTGTGTTCTGCAACTACATTGAACTTGTTTATTAGTTCTTACAATTTGGGGGAGGATGCTGTGGTGCCTTTTGGGTTTTCTATGTATTAGATCAAGTCATCTGCAAGCAAAGATAATTTGATTTAATACTTTCCAATGTGGATGCTTTTAAATTTCTTTTTCTTGCCTAATTGCTCTGCCTAGGACTTCCTATGTCTAGGACTATGTTCAATACAAGTGATGAGAGTAGCATACTTGCCTTGTTCTTGATCTTAGAGAAAACACTTTTAGTTTTTCACAGTTTAGTGTGTTAGGGCTTTTCATAAATGGTATTTATTATGTTGAGGAACTTTTCTTTTGCTTCTAGTTTGTTGAAAGTTTTTATTGTGAAAAGGTGTTGAATTTTGTCAAATGGCTTTTGGCCTCTATGAAGATGATCATGTGGTTGTTATCCTCCAATTAATTTGATGTATCACATTACTTGATTTTTATATAATGCATTATCCTTGGACCCAGAGATAAATTTCATTTTATCTTACTATCTGATATTTTAATGTGCTATTAGGCTTGGTTTGCTAATATTTTGGGTTTTTTCTGTTTTTGATTTTTAATTTTATTGTTTTTTTTAAAATAAAGTTGGGGTCTCACTATGTTGCCAAGGCTGGTCTCAAACTTCTGGGCTCCTGCAATACACCTACCTTAGCCTCCCAAAGTGTTAGGATTACAGGCATGAGCCACCATGCCTGGCCATGAATATTTCATTGAGAGCTTTTTATATATGTTTATTAAGGATATTGATTTATAGATTTCTTTTAGGATCTTTGTCTGGCTTTGGTATTGGGGTAATGCTGGCCCCATAATGCGATTTTATAAGTGTTCCCTCCTCTTTTTTTTTTTTAGTAAACATTAAGGAGGATTGGTGTTAATTCTTTAAATGTCTGGTAGAATTTACCAGTGAAATCATCTAGTTCTAGTGTCTCTATTGAGAGGTTTTTGCTTACTTGTCAATAATTGTATTAGGAAGGATTCTCTTAGAGGGACAGAACTAATTTCGGGGGATGGGGGTTATTAAGTATTCACTTACGTGATCACAAGTTCCCACAATAGGCTGTCTGCAAGCTGAGGGAAGAGGAGAGCCCATCTGAGTCCCAAAAGTGAAGAACTTTGAGTCCAATGTTCAAAGGCAGGAAGCATCCAGCATGGGAGAGAGATGTAGGCTGGGAGGATAGGCTCATCTCACGGCTTCACGTTTTTCTGCCTGCTTTATGTTCCCTGATGGCTAATAGATGGTCCCCACCCAATTAAGACTGGTTCTCCCTTCCCCAGCCCACTGACTCAAATGTTAATCTCCTTTGGCAACTCCCTCATAAGATACACCAAGATCAGTATTGCATCCTTCAATCCAGTCAAGTTGACATTCAGTATTAACCATCACAATCATCTTACTAGTAATTGGTCTGTTTAAATTTTCTACATTTTCATGAGTCAGTCTTGGTAGATTGCATGTTTCTAGGAACTTATCAATTTTTCTGGGTTATGAAATTTATTGGTGTGTAATTGTTCATAGTAGTCTCTTCTGATCCTTTTCATTTCTGTGGCATAATTTGTATTATCTCTTTTGTTTCTGACTTTATTTATTTACATTTGTCTGTTTTTTAAGCTAGATAAATTTGTATCAATTTTATCTTTTCAAAAACTCTATTCTTTTTTATTGTTTTTCCGTGTTCTATTTCATTTATCTGCTTTTATCTTTATTATTTGTTTCATTCTGATAAGTTTGGACATAGTTTGTTCTTCTTGTTCTATTGCCTTGGAGTATGAAGTTTGCTTGTTTGAGATCTCTCCCATATTTTAATGTAGGCATATAGCACTATAAAAATTATCTTAGTAAAGATTTTGCTGCATCCCATAAGTTTTTATATGTTGGGTTTTTGTTTTTGTTTGTCTCAAAATATTTTCTAGTTCTCTCTTGATATTTTCTTTGACCCATTGATCATGTAAGAATATGGTGTCAAATGTCTGCATATTTGTGAATTTTCCATTTTTTCTTCTGACATTGATTTCTAGTTTCATTCCATTGTGGTCAGAAGAGACTCTTGGCATGGTTTTGATCTTCTTAAATTTGTTAGGACTTTTTTGGGCAACCTATCCAGAGAAATGTTGTGTGTGTGTTTGGAAGAATGTATTATGCTGCTACTGAGTGGAATGTTCTGTATATGTCTGCTGGATTCATTTGGTCTACAGTGTTTTTCAGGTCTGCTGTTTCCTTATTGATTTTCCATCTGAATGTTCTATCCATTATTAAAAGTAAGGTACTGAATTCTCCTACTATTATTATATTGCTGTCTTTTTTTTCCTAATAGCAAATGTTTGCTATATGTTTAGGTGCTCTGAGGTTGGAAGCATATATATTATAATTGCTTTTTTTTGTTAAATTGACCTGTTTATTATTATGTATCCTTCTTTGTCTCTTGTAACATTTACTTTTATTTAAAGTCCATTTTGTCTGATACATAATAGACATCCCTGTTCTCTTTTGGTTACCATTTGCATATAATATGTTTTTCCATTGTATTAATTATATAATATATAAATGAATTAGACTCCTCAATCAAAATACATAGAGTAGCTGAATGACTAAAAAACAAGATCCAATTTTATGCTGTTTAAAGAGACTTACTTTCGATTTAAGGACACACATGGGCTGAAATTGAAGAAACTGCTAATATTATTAATTATTTCAAAATTGAGAAGGTATTCCAGCACCTATATTTTACTAATAACTTCTTAAAGACATCATTTACACACAACTGAATCAAGTCCTCTTCCGTTCTCCTCCTTCTCTCTCTTCTTCTCTTCCTCTTTTTTCCTACCTTCCCAGAGGTAACTACATAAGTTGGTAGGTGTTTCTTTTACTGTGTATGTTTCTATAAACAAACTCTCTTGCATATATATGTTTTGTTTATTTTAACTGTTATAAATAATATCATTTTCTAAACTTGCTTTCTTGTACTTAAGAGTTCAGTTTGAAGATTTATATCTTGTGTTAGCTATAGTTCCAGTTCATTCATTTTCTCCCTGTAATAGCATTTTTTATGTGACTTTATTAAATTTTTAACTCTTCTTTTGGTAAACATTTAGTACCTTTTCAAACATTTTTTCTCAATCACAAACAATACCACAATCAACAATCCAATAAATCTCTTCTTGTACATATGACTCAGAGGTTTTATGAATGAGATAACTGGATCATAGACTATATAAATCTTCCATGCTACTAATGAATCAGATAGGCCCCAGTTAATGGCCTCCTTCCTCCATGCCATTTTCCCTATAACGATGTAACCTTCTTGTACTCTGATTCTGAGTTTGGCCATGTGACTTACTTTGGCCAGTTGGTTGGTAGCAAATGTGATCCAGGTACAGGCATGAGAACTGATTGTGCATTTCTACTTGCTCCTTTGCATAATTAACCTTCCTCATTTTTTTTTTAATCTAAAACTGCCAAAAATATATCTAGCCAGAAAGGGTAAAATAGACACAGGTAAGAAACAGGTGGAGGAGAGTCCAGGTGTATCAGTGGCCATCCTCGACCAGCTTTCATCCAGCTAAAACTCAATCACATGGCTTACCTAAACTTGTTAGACATGTCCAGCTGACTGACCATTGATACATGAGTGAGCCTATCAGTAGCAATAAATAATTCTTATTTTAAGACATTAAGTTTTAAGGTGGTTTGTTGCACAGTATTACTGTATGTAAAAGATAACTGATACACTTGATATTGCTAAATATTTCCCAAAGAAGTTGAACCAATTTATACTTTCACCAAAAGTGGTTTTCCACGTCTCCCTAACACTTGATATTATCAGACTTAAATATCTTTGCCAATAAGATATTATGAAACTATACCTTACTATAGTGTAATTTTTTCTCCATAATTACTAATAAGCATAAGCATATTTTCACATGAGTTTTGGCCATCTTTCTCTTTGTATTTTGTATTTTTTTCCCCTCAGCATGAATTAACAAGAGTTGGAATTACTCCAAGGTCTTTAAAACATTACTTTATGACAAGATATGGAAATATAATAAAAAGAAATAATTCTCCCAAGGTAAGACCCATTGGATTTTCCTCAATCATTCTGACCCATTGTTATAGAATGTTTTTTAAATAGGACATCATTGTGGTACCCAATTTAAGTATGAAGTGACATTGCTGGATTTCCCATAAAACAATACCAACAACATTTTGTTCACCTTAGGCAAACAATCACAGGCTGAGTCCACTTATTTCAGCATTCTGATTTTGTAATTGTAATACCTGAAGTAACATGCCCAGCTAGTTAACAAAAACACTTAATTTTCTGAATCCAGAACCAGGGACCTTTTTACTGAATGTGAAGGATTCCCTTCACCTACTCATTAATTGGCCAATTTTAATAGTTCCATATAAAATAATTATCCAAATATGATTATCATCCATTTAGACATAAACACTTCCTATTTTATAGTCAATATATTAAAATAAATAGACATTTTTAAAGTCATATATACATTATGCTTTTTTGGATGTACAATTAAAAAAATAGTTTTTTCCAGATAACCCAGGGGCCCTTTACAAAATAACAGAGTTTTTTTGGTTTTTTGTTTTGTTTTGATTTTGAGACTCTGATATGGAGACATTTTGTTCTCTCACTGGAACCATAAAGCATTGTTCATTCATTTACTTTCTATGACACACATCTTGTGTAGTGCTTGACATTTATTGGACGTTCAAAAAATGGCAGTAAAAGTACCAATAATATTAGAAGTCATGGTAACAGAAAGGGGAGGAAGGAAAAAATAATAACACTTGTAATCTTATTTTTACAAGGTGTTTTTTGCACACCAATAGCTGTCACCTCTATTATCTATCATGTTTGCCTTCTGCAGAAGGGCTGTGGTATGGCTCCATCTTTCTGGCAGAACAACATGTACGTGTTTTTGACTTATGTTTGTTGCTCTGAAGTCTTCACATTTCTGACCCTGCAGTTTTTCAAGGATCCATAAACTTTCTTGTGCACTTAAATGGAGAGCTTATGGATTTCAGTGAAACAAATATGCTTAGCATGAGGTAAAGACAACTGTGAACACCAAGAGGCATGACATGAGATTAGAGTCAGAAGCTCCAGACAAGCAGCAAACACTCTTAAATATCTAATATGTGGTAGGCAGTTTTCTAAGATTCTAAGAGCTCTACGTGAAATATCTCATTTAATCTTCACCAAAGTAAATAAATAGACACCACCATTATTAACATTGTATAGACAAGGAAATGAAGACACAGAGAAACTCACCAAACTAAAAGTGATGGAAGCAGTACCCAGAAAAGAAAAACCCAGTACTCCTTTGTAATGAATGTCTCTGTTTCACGGCATGTTTCTCCCATGTATCTCTTTGATTTTGATGTTTCACCCAAATTCTCTTTCCTAGGCCAGTGTACTATTCTCCAGCTGCTATGGAACTTGACTACTAACTGCTCACAATTGTCTTTTCCAGAGAACTGTGCCTGGCCAGTGGGGGTCACCTTGGGCAAAAATGCCTAGGAGTTATGCTGCTTCTTCCCACTTCAGATGGGAGGGGAGCAGCTTGTAGCTAATGAGAGACTGAAAGGGGAGCACAAAGGCCTGTTACTTAAGTTGACCAATGCTACAGGGCATATATACACCAGATCTTTCCATGGAATCAGCCTCTAAGCCTCTAATCAGGCTTAGAGTTCAGCTGCGGCTACAGTTTTGACTGACTCCTTCCTTTGTCCCATCTTGCTTCTCTTACTCCCTTTCTTCTGAGTACCCTTCCTCACTCATTCACTTGCACAAAAATCTGCATTCCAGGCTCTGCTTCTGGGAACTCTGAGCTAAGATAAAGCTTATCTCAGCCTTTAGGATTTACACTCAGCATCACGTCTCCAGCTTTGCTATTTTCTTTTTCTCTTTTTAATTACAGTTCAGGATCCCCTTGGCTTCACCTCCTTTAGCTTAAACTTAAGATATCCCACATGGTACAACGCAAGCACCAGAACATCTTACCTCCATGAATCCCACCTACCTGAAGAATTCAATAAACACTTATGGACCAAAAGAAGAGTATCAAATTCAGCCAGTCACATATTATACTAGCAATAATAACAGCAGCAGAAAGTGCCTCCTTGAGACTAGCTGAACTTATCAAATTAAAAAATGCTGGCCTGGGCACCGTGACCCACACCTACAATCCTTGCACTTTGAGAGGCCAAGCCACGAGGATTGCTTAAGGCCAGGAGTTCCAGACCAACCTGGACAACATAGCAAAAATTAGACCAGTGTGGTGGTGTGTGTCTGTAATTCCAACTACTTGTGAGGTAGGAAGATTGCTTGAACTTGGGAGTTTGAGGCAGCACTGAGGAATGACTGCCCTCCAACCTGGGCAAGAGAGTGAGACATTGTCTCTCTCTAAAAAAAATAAAAAATAAATAAATCAAATGCTGGAGTCAGAGAGAACATACAGTCAACTCATAAGGATTAGTTTATGCCTTCAAAATCTTGTGTTAGGTCCACTGGTTGAAAAAAAATCACTAGTCTCTCTGTCTGCTGGATGATCTCCAACTCATCCTTGAAGACTTGGGTAAATACCCTTTTTTTCTGCGAATCTCAACATAAGTTCCTCCCCCATCCCACCAAGGCTGAGCTGATTGGACTCCTTTACAGCAGACAGCGCCTACTACCCATTACAATGTCTTTTATAATGCTTGCCACACTGTAAAACAATTTTGTTGGCACCTCTTTCCTCCTTTCTTATCTGTGAGCCCTTGAGGCCAGGAGCCATGTTTACTTATTGCTCCATCTCTACCCCATCCAGCATGCAACCCATAAACAATAACAAATGTCTGTTTGTAAAATGAATGAGTGAATGATAGTGGAAAACAAGCAGGACTAGAACCAGCTCCAGAATCATATACAGTTTGCTATCATCTATTTTTTGGCTTCTTTGTTTTATATATTTTTTTAATTTCAATTTTTATTTGAGATACAGGAGGCATATGTGCAGGTTTGTAACGTGGGTATATTGCGTGATGCTGGGGTCTGGGGTTTAGATCCCATCCCCCAGGTAGGAGCATAGTACCTAACAGGTAGTTTTTCCAATGATTCTCCCCTCCCTTCCTCTCCCTTCCAGTAGTTCCAAGTGTCTATTGTTCCCATGTTTATGTCCATGTATGCTCCATGTTTAGCTCCCACTTATAAGTGAGAACATGGATATTTAGCTTTCTGTTCCTGCATTACTTCACTTAGGATTATGGCCTCCAGTCACATCCATGTTGGTGCAAAGCACATCAGCTCTCTTGATCATAAATCAGAGAACTATTGTTTTAGATTCAAAGGAAGAGAGATCTTCCTTCTATTTCCAACATTATCAGTTATGCCAATCTATGCCCCCATTCCTATTTTAAACCAAGACCTTTCCTTGAACTCAGAAACTACAGTACAAATTGTCATTGCCTTCTTTCCATGAGGAACTCTTTCTATTTTGCCACACAAGATTTTACCACCTAAAATGCTTTCTTTCTCATCTACACAAGTCCTCAAGTCCTACTAGTTCTTTATGCACAACCCAGATTCTCTTCTGTCCCTGAGGATACTTGAAGATTCCAATTTTGCCTGAGAATATTTTATTTTCTATCCCATACTGTAACCGCACTTATCTGGCCTCTACCATCCTGTGTTGCTCTAGTATTGTTCCATGAAGCCTTTCAAGCTAAAATCTGTACACTCGGAGACTATACCTAAAAGTCTGCTGAGAAAAGCAATTATTATTGCCTTCAACCAGAAGAAAGCCTTCATACTGATCTTTCTTCATCTGCAGAATTCTATTTTTTTTTTGTCATATCTATATCTGAAGAATCAAACATATCTGTGCACACACAGATATTCATTCCAGCTGCTACTGACAATGGCAAAGCCTTGCTGGGACCTCTGATGCTTGCTGTGGAATAGTGATTTTCCACTTAGTTTCTAAACCCTCAGCTAGCCAATTGGATTAGTTACCTGTTGCTATAAAAACATTGCCATGCAAACAAGCATAAAACTTTAGTGGTATACAGACATATGTTCATTGCACTCATAACTGAGTTCATATGGGCGTTGCCTGCGTGGTTTTGCTGATCTTGGTTCTGATTGCTCACGTGTCTTGGGACTGGCTAATTATCAGCAGGAACTACCAGGGCAGCAGAGCTCAGCTTCATGTGTCTCATCTTCCAATGTGCTAGCAAGGCATGTTCTTACAGAGATGGCAGAGGTGATAGAGAGCAAACAGAAATACTCAAGACCTCTTGAGGCCTGGGCTGGGAACTGGCAAAGAATCCCACTGTAACTCCCTTAGACTTGGTCAAGTTGGGTGCAGGATACCAGTGGGTCCATGCTCTGGAGTGTGTTTCTCAAATTTTCCAAACCCCTTCCAGTGCCTCAGACCAGCTGGAGTCAGCAGTGTCATCTGGAAAGGACAAGGGCTCAAGCCTGAACCTGTTTTCATGTGGATCCTGATCTTCCAAAGCACTTTTTGTGGCTTTTTAAAAAATCCCTCTCTGGTGGCTGGGACCAGCTGGAGTTGGTTGTGCCATCTGAGCAGAGCATGCAAGGCCCAGAGCAGGATCTGTGTGGGGCTTAGTCACTGTTTCTCCCTTCAGCGCACTTTCTGACCCTTTACTACATGCATGGAGTTCACCAGATGCCTTAAAGATCTCCAGGACTTCTGCCTATGTGGCTGTTCTGGGGTCTGAGGAGGGTGGCAGGGTGAGCAGATTGCCTGACTGGCCAGCAGAACATTTCTTTCTTTTATGAGGTTACATGAAATTGGGCCAGCAAAACAGTGCTGACTTACTACTTTGTGGTAACTCACCTCACATCAGACATTGGATAAAATAAGCGTTCTGGGCTACTGATGATGGACAGCCTATCCTTGGGCTTGATTGGTGCTTATCCATTTGCATTCTAATTATGGTGCCTCCATGAGTCTACAGTACCTGAAGGCAATGAGTGTGACAGAAGCATCCTTTACTCTGTGAGCTTCTGTACTGCTTCCAAGAGTTGTCGCACTGTCTCTTTTTCAGATCCCATGCCTATGTCAAGAAATTATCCAGAGTTGGCTGCTCCTATCTTCTCCAAGGGTTTGTTTGGTGATCATTGGTCTCCAATGCCAATAGACCCTTCTAATTGATATAATGAAGTAACGCTTTTCTGAATCAGTCTTAACCATGCCTCTCAAGAGACAGACATTCCTTGTTCTTGTGGCACCTCTCTACTTGCTCCATCTAGGAGCCCCTCACCTACTCTTCTTGCTGGTGTTGATGAGAAAAAAGTACAAATGAGATAAATATTAAGAAATCACCTTCTAGGATAATGATTACAGCCTAAAGAATTCAAGAGAAAAAGTAGTTGTCAGGTGTGTTGCTTTATTTTTACTCTATAAAAATCCAAATGATACTAATATGACCAGAAAACAATTACAGTATACATAGTATAGTATGTATACTGCATAGTTGCCCTGCATAGTTTGGGCAACATTTACAATTGTGATGCTCTTCAACGAGCTTTAAGAGAGCCACTAGAAGACAGTACTTACGGTGGCATGGGGGGACACAGCATCGTGAGTAATAAAGTCATCAGCACTAAATAAGTGGTATTAAGGAATTGCAGAGTCAAAAAATGTCTATATCATTTCAAGCTATTGTTATACAAACGGGTTGTGAATTACCTGTAATAATCTCATTAATAACAGAGTTGCTACCTGTTTTGTTTTTTTGATTTTTCTGAGATGGAGTCTCACTTTATCACCCAGGCTGGAGTGCAGTAGTGCAATCTCAGCTCACTGCAACCTCCCCTACCTGTGTTCAAGCAATCCTCCCGCCTCAGCCTCCTGAGTGGCTGGGATTACAGATGTGTGCCATGACATCTGGGTAATTTATATATTTTTAGTGGAGATGGTGTTTCACCATGTTGACCAAGCTGATCAGAACTCTTGACATCAAAGTGATCCACCCACCTTGGCCCCCCAAGATGCTGGGATTACAAGTGTAAGCCACTGCCCTGGCCGAGTTGCCACCTTTTTTTGCAGTAAGAAAATATGACATTAGTCCAGAATAACACATCTGACAATTTAAAAACAAACAACAGCAACAAAACATGAAGAGAAGTTTCCTGGACCTGACAGAAATAGACGGTACTTAGATTATGCAGACCCCTCTCAAGCACTGATGGAACAGTAAGGAAATGCATACACAGATCTTCTCCACCCATTATTCTAAATCTTCATCAGTATATCACTGTATTCTCACATGGGCTCATGAATTTTGTAATACATTTTAAAAATATCATTGTCAATATAGAGCCCCACCTACAAAAGAATTGCCAGAGTCACACACTCATTCATTGTGTCTCTGAACTATCATGTTATTAACCAAAGGAAAGCACACGGGTGAGCCCATATCAAGGAGTGGAACAAGTCACTCACCGTGTGGTCTAGAGAACACTGCAAAGTCATCTGGCAAAGGAATGGACACAGGGAGGAATGAAGAATGGGGATAATTCTGTTGCAATCTTCCACATCTTACATTAAGAGTCAATTTGCTTTCTTCCTAATTACTTAACATCTCAGGACTTTTACATCTTCAAGTTGCTTCACTTATTTTGGCCATTTCTTTACAACGCAGTGTGTGTAGGATTCCCTTCATGGGACGGAGCTTCTGGCATATTTGTTTCAGAAGTTCTCTTTTTCTCCTTCTCCTTTCCTTTCACCCTCTCCTCCCTTCTTTCTTCTCTCACATCTCCCCACCTCATCTTAATCACACATATTTCTATTTCCAATACACGATATAGGATGTAAGATATAAATATCAATTTAATAAACATCTGTTTGTTAGGTGCCTATTTGTGCCGACACTGTCCACATGCTGGAGACACAGCAGTGAAGAGGCCAGCCATAGCTGCTTTTGTCATGCCTAGCACAGGAGAGAGACATCTAAAGATGACTGCAGCTCTCCTGGGGATGCCATTAGCTATCTATTATTAGCCCATTCCTGAAGTCCCAGTTACACATTTGATGTTTTAGATTGAGTGCCTTGGAACTTAAATTAAAGCATGACCCACATATTTAAGATGCTATATTTAAGGTGAAGATTGGTTTCTGTTCTTAGTCTGCAGTCAGTCACATTTTCTCATTTTCATTCTCTTCGTCGTAAAGAACACACACATTCACACACACATCAAAAAGAATACATTTAATTATGAATATGAACATAATGTCATATTCATTTCAATCTCGTTGAAAACCCGCTTAAACCTCCCAGAGGATCCCTTTTTGTGTCACAACATCATCTTCCCTGTGACAGATTTCACGTTTCTTTTATATCGTGGGGTAATGACTAAATTGCTGCTCAGGGAAACAGTATTTGGCTAAAGGAAAAAAAAGTTATTGGTGCAAGGGGAAAGATTTGTGTCAGTATGAATGCCTAGGCCAATTTCTGATCTGAAGAATAGAATACAAATGATGTAATGAATCCATATATTCTCCACACCTTGGCAGAAAAGAAAAGGGGCTGCAGCTATCCCAAATGTAATACATGGTAGAGCAGAATAGGCCATCAACTCACGGAGCTTTTCTACTACATGCGTCCCATGCAAAAAAGGAAAAGTGCCTTTTATGCCAAACACATATATCAGATAATGACATATAATGAAATGCAAACATCTTCTGGGGGGAAAAGAAACTATTATATTCTATTGAATATAATCTATCGAAGAACTAAAAGGCTCCCTTCAATGCCATAATTTTCTTCAAAAAATATTCTGGAAGCATTACACCACTGTAAAATATACTCATTAGGACTAATATTATCTACAATGATGTGAAAGACTACACATCTTTTGCAGATTGAACTTTAATACAATCCTTCACATGTGTTCCTTTGCATAACGATAAGGAGAGAATGACAAATTTGGTGTGCCACAGTCCATACTTCCAGAACTTTCTAATAGATCCACATTTCTCTACAGAAGCTTCATGATTGTTTTTTTTTTAATGCATCCACTCATTTCTATTCAACAAATATACATGAAACAACTACTGTGTGCCAAGCATTCTTTCAGGATTGAAGGTGGACTGGTGAAATATGAAATCTCAGGCCTCATTGACTTAGAGCATTTAAACTTAAAAACAAATACATCCAGAGAGCAATTAAGTGCACTACAGAAAATAAAATAGAGCAATAGAGTAGACAGTGATCGGTGAGGACAGACCTGCATTAGATAGGTGGGCCATGGAAGGCCTATTTGAAGAGGTCTTAAGTCATGAAGGATGAAGAATGTAGCCGTGCGCCTGTACACATGTTCCTGCATCTTCCTTCAGAGGTCTTTTTTTGGGGTTCCTAGAGCCACTTGGGGCATATATTTATGTCTCTTAAGGGGAGTCAAAGTCAGTGACTGACTGATAATGATATGTAAAACCCCAGCTCCTTGAACCCAGAAGGAAAGAGCTCTGCAGTGCCAGTTGCACTCCTGAGGTCCTCATGGGATCAAGCTGAGGCTGAAACTTTGCCTGAAATCATATTCTTGTTTGGTCCTTCGTCTTTTTCGAGCTGCTGCTTCTGTAACCTCACTGGTTTCTACCATAGTTTAAATAAACCACCTTGGCCGGGTGCGGTGGCTCACGCCTGTAATCCCAGCACTTTGGGAGGCCGAGGCGGGTGGATCATGAGGTCAAGAGATCGAGACCATCCTGGTCAACATGGTGAAACCCCGTCTCTACTAAAAATACAAAAAATTAGCTGGGCATGGTGGCACGTGCCTGTAATCCCAGCTACTCAGGAGGCTGAGGCAGGAGAATTGCCTGAACCCAGGAGGCGGAGGTTGCGGTGAGCCAAGATCGCGCCATTGCACTCCAGCCTGGGTAACAAGAGAGAAACTCCGTCTCAAAATAAAATAAAATAAAATAAACCACCTTTACTCTGATCCTCATTGCAGGATCTGCTTCTGGAAGCAGCCCCAGGATGTCCTCCACACCAACATGAGTCGGAAAAACTCAGGGGCTGGGCGTGGTGGCTCACACCTGTAATCCCAGCACTTTTGGAGGCCCAGGCAGGTGGATCACCTGAG
This sequence comes from Cebus imitator, assembly GCF_001604975.1. Taxonomy (NCBI): domain Eukaryota; kingdom Metazoa; phylum Chordata; class Mammalia; order Primates; family Cebidae; genus Cebus; species Cebus imitator. The sequence continues at coordinate 962,863 of NW_016107346.1, forward strand.
GTCAGGAGTTTGAGACCACCTTGACCAATATGGTGAAACCCTGTCTCTACTAAAGATACAAAAATTCCCAGGTGTGGTGGTGCGCACCTGTAATCCCAGCTACTTTAGAGGCTGAGGCAGGGGAATCACTTGAACCTGGAAGGTGGAAGTTGCAGTGAACCAAGACAGCGCCACTGCACTCCAGCGTGGCAACAGAGCAAGACTCAATCTCAAAAAACAAAACAAAATACAGAGCCAGGCACGGTGGTTCATGCCTGTAATCCCAGCACATTGGGAGGCCAAGGCAGACTAATCACCTGAGGTCGGGAGTTTGAGACCAGCCTGATCAACATGGAGAAACCCCATATCTACTAAAAATACAAAATTAGCAGGGTGTGGTGGCACATGCCTATAATCCCAGCTACTCAGGATGCTGAGGCAGGAGAATTGCTTGAATCTGGGACGTGGAGATTGCGGTGAGCTGAGATCGCACCATTGCACTCCAACCTGGGCAACAAGAGCAAAACTCCATCTCAAAAAAAAAAATATATATATATATACACACACACACACATACACACACACACCAAGATACAAAAATTAGCCAGGTGTGGTGGTATGCACCTGTAGTCCCAGCTTCTTGAGAGGCTGAGACAGAAGAATTCTTGAATCTGGGAGGTGCAGTTTGCAGTAAGCCAAGATGGCAACACTGCATTCTAGCCTGGGCAAAAGAGTGAGACTCCATTTTAAAAAAAAGAAAAAAAAGAAAAGAAAACCTGCCAGGGCACGTAATGTGCCTTTTCCTGGCATTTTTGAGTGATGGCAGAATCATGGGAAGAAACACAGATTAGGATGGACTGTGGTCCCAGATTTTCCACAATGTGATTGTGTGACCCTAGACAAAGTCACAACTCTGGGCTTCAGTTTCTCATTTATAAAATGGGCAAATGGGGGTCGTGGTGATCTCAGGGAACTTTTCCTAATCTAAAATAATATACTACATGTATGCATGTGTATGAATGATGTATTCATACATATTCACATATGCCCCAAGGCTCTAGAGAAATAGTGGTGTTACACCCTTTGGAGCTGTTGGCGAAGACTTTTCTAGGAAGTTGTTTTTGATTGGTTACTGCTATGAGAAGAAATGCAGAGCTGGTTAAGGACAAAGGCAATTATCAGAAGTCACGAATTAGAAGGGTTGTGGTGCAATTATGGTGGTTCTACCTTAGATCTGGCTATGGTTGAAAGGCAGACAACTCAATTAATGAAGGAAGAGAAAGAGGACCCAGGAGAGAACACACTAAAAATGCCTGTTTTCCACATTTTTCTACAAGTAGAATCTGGGAGAAACCAAAATAAAAAAGAACACATCACGATGTTACTGATTCCCTCAAGTTGAACATACTAATTCTGATTATTCTATAGCTAGAAGGTATATTTTTTGGTTGTGTTTTAACTATCATTTTAAAAAATTTAACTAGATATGTTTTTAATTGATATATAGTAATTGTACAAATTTATGAGGTACACAGTGATGTTTACATATATGTAACATTCAGTGATCAGATCAGGGTGATTCATGTATCCATCATCTCAAATATTTATCATATCTTTGTGATGGGAACATTCAATATTCTCTTTTTAGCTCTTTTGAAAATATATAATATATTAATGTTAACTATAATCGTCCTACAATGGTATGAACACTGCAACTTAGCCCTCCTGTCTAGCTGTAATTTTGTATCATTTAACAAATCTCTCCCTATCTCTCCCTCCCACCCACATCCCCTTGCCCTTTCTTTCCCAGCCTCTAGTATCTTTTAAAGCTGAAAAAAGGGGAAAACTGAGAACAAGCAAAAAGGATCTCAACCTTATACTATGCAGAGGAAATAACTCTTTATAAAACAAACGCTCAGAACATATTATTTAACATTACCTTAACCACCATTACAGTTACAAATATAATTAGCTGTACAACATCAGTAACAGAGTCTGATCAATAGTGAGTTGCAGATTTCCAACTCTGTGACATGAAGAAAATAAATTTCAAAGGGATGCAGTGAGGTTGCAGAGCAGAAAAATAGTCGGCACAGGAGGTAACACAGCATGTAATGCTTTAGCATTGAACAGATGGGTTTGAGCCTCAGCTCCCATCCCTTGCTAGCTGTGTAACCTCAGACAAGTTATCCAGCTTCAAATCTGGTTATCTCAAATGTAAGATGAGACATTGTCCATCCTTCATGTAATTGTTAAAAGGTAAGCACTATTTCCTGTGTTATAATAATATATGTGCCCAATAAAGATCAATTCCTTTTGGCCAGATTTTCCAGCCAAACTTTCTGGAATACATATATCCACAAGCACTCCGTCTGACACCCATTGAGCTCCTTCTCCTTTCCTCTGCCACGTCTCTTATCCTATGGCTGGCCCTGTCCTCACTACTTACCTGGTGACCCCCAACTCCTTGAGATACTACCAATTTTGACAAGTTGTCTTTTTTTTAAGTTTATTATCTACACTTTTCCTTAGAGCATATTCTGGCATTCACGGCTTACTCAACACATGGTGGTCACTCAAAACTGCCACTCTGCAGTCACTCAGTTAGCAAGGTATACCCACGTTCGAGAGGGGTGCCTGGGATCTATTTCCCAGTTCCTGCATTTACTTCACTTCAAGCGAGAATCATGACATAGTTCTTTTTTCCTCTTCTTCTGGCAGGTTTCTTCGTATAATTTCATCTTGGATTAAAACACACACACCTCTTTATTGCCCCAGGCATTTTGTGTCCTTATCTAAAATTAGTACAGTTGCTACTCTGCTATTTCAAGAAATGCAGGCTATCCCTCACTCTTTACATCCACCAACTTAGCCAGCCGAGTAGCCCCATGCCGCATGGGGCATATGGATTCGGTACCAAATCCTGAAACCAGCAAGCTGCTCCTTCTGTTCCCATTGACCAACATAGCAAATGTGTGGTTGGGTGGGTGCAAGAGCCAACAGAAAAGACAAACATGGTGTGGATATGAAGATGTAGATGAGACACTAAGGAGAGGTTGTCTTGGGTCTGGATTCCCAAAAGCAGCACCTGAGATGGGGATGTTTGGCAAGTGATGGAGTGATCTCAGGAGGGACCTGCTGAGGAGCAAGAAAAGCAGAATAAGATGTAGAAAGAAGGCAAGCAAATATGTAGCTTTAGGTCAAATCTAGTCTCACCTTCGTCCCACAGGAAGTTTTAAAGAGTTAATGGCACCAGGATCAGTCTGTCATTGTTTGAAAGCTGCCTCAAGACAAGGGCACAACCTATTGATATTTTGAGATGATGCAGCAGCTCCTGGAAACCTAAGGCAATTGACTTAGGAGGAGCAGGAAGGTGTGAGTCAACAGCCAACACACAGCAGCTGGGAGGACACAGGGCCCCATCCTGGTTAAGGGGATTTGTACAGGATACCACCCCTGGTATGAAAAATAAGAGATGCATTAGAGAAATTTAAAAATGCTATAGAATGCTTAGAATTCTGGGATTATATATTATATATTTGTTAAATTTTCCAGGAATAATATTGATTCTTAGGTGAAATAGATGCTCAATAAATGATTAAATGAAATAGAAATTTCCTTGGTATACAGTGAGCTGGGGAAAAAATGGTTATTAATTGTAAAATGAGATCAAGTGAGTCAATAGCACATGGAAAGTTTGACTTCCACAGTGGTGGAAAAGTACACCTAGCAACTGGCAGAATTCTGTCTTGTTTTACCTTCTTTATCCACCAGCAGTAGATACACTATGTGGTGAGGAAGAAAGGTTTTGGACTTGGTATAAAAAGAAGGCAGCTGAAATCTCATCTTGGTCACCTACTAGTTTTATCTCAGTGGATTAGACTCAAATGAACAGACTCTCAGTTAATTCAACTTAAAAATAAATATTGTAACAACTGTGCCACCTAACTCATGGTGTTCTTGTAAGGTTCAAATGAGCTAATGCACTGGAATACCTGTGTCTTGGTTTTTTGTTTTGTTTTGTTTTGTTTTGTTTTGTTTTGTTTTGTTTTGGCTTTTTTGAGACATAGTTTCACTCTTATTGCCCAGGCTGGAGTGCAGTGGCACGATCTCGGTTCACTGCAACCTCTGCCTCCCGAGTTCAAGCAATTCTCCTGTCTTAGCCTTCTGAGTAGCTATGATTACAGCCACACGCCACCATACCCAGCTAATTTTTGTATTTTTAGTAGAAACAGAGTTTCACCATGTTCATCAGACTGATCTCCAACTCCTGACCTCAGGTGATCTACCTGCCTTGACCTCCCAAAGTGCTGAGATTACAGGCATGAGCCACCACATCCGGCCGATACCTGTGTCTTTTTAATGCACTTGGCAGACCCCAACTCCCAGGGCTTAGAGGAAGAAGTGATTGTATTGACATGGTAAGAAAGCTACATAAGGCATGGGATCAGTTGGCCTCATGGATTGGCACCAGCTACTTGCAAACCATAAGGATTCCCTTTCATCATTTCTTATTCCTCTTCCTATGTCAGCTTCATTCTCATGGACTTTACTCCTTTTAAGACTGGAAATATGACAGAGAAGAGCTTTGAAGTTCATTAACTGAGAGGCAAGAAGCTTCTTCCCATGGTACTCACTAAAAAAAAATTCTGACTTTGACTCTTTTTATTGCATGGATTAGACCCTGGGAAATGGTGTCAGAGTGGCATTTAGCAGCTACTCCATGACTTTCATCTGAAGTTGGGATAAAATAATTTCCCCAAGAGAGGGCTGATCCCAGGAGAAAAGAAGATTGGGGGGAGACAGGAGATGGACATCTACTGGGATACTAGACATCATATCAGAAGATATGAGCTCGTGTCTTTTCATGTATTGTGTCCTTAAGTATGTATCAATGAATCTATCTACACATCTTATTTATCTATAAAATGAGGATTCTAATATATATATTTTACCAGGATGTCTGAAGATTAAAATAGATAATTTATATCCAAACATCTTATTTATCTATAAAATGGGAATACTAATACATATTTTATCAGGATGTCTGAAGATTAAAATAGATAATTTATGGGTAAAGATGCTTTGTAAAACGTACGTCTTTCAAAAGTATATAATAAGATGTTATATATGAATTGTGCACTAAATGCAAAGCACTTCTCAGGCACATATGCATTTTAGATTAGTTTTTCAAATGGCGGGTGGGGGGAAAAAAATGTTTAATGGCTGCCTTTTCAAAGCTTGCAGCCAAATCTACCACACCATAAAAACATTTAAAATGTGCACTCTAAGGAAACAGCCTCGGCTGAAGGTGGCACTTTCTTCAATCCGTTGCCTCTTCAGAACGGTTGTTCTCTATAGGGAGTGACATGAGGTACTATTTAGAAAGGTGTCAGTTCTGTAGAGTTTTCTTCTTTCATTCTCAGAAATCGAAAGTGATCCCCACATAAAGCATTTGCAGCTGTGTTGGGAAATGAGCTAGTCACGCCTCGGCAATTTATGGCCAATTTTCCATTAATAAGAGAGAATGGAGTGTGGTTCAATCACTTTACAATCCAAACACTCATTCTTAAGAATGGAGGAGAGACAGCACAATAGTTTCGTTCTGTTTCTGAAAGGGTATTAATTCAATATTGTGTATCTTTGAAGAAAAACATTTAGATGGCTCTAAGTGGTAGGAAGGTAAGTTTTACAGGAAAATACTTTGAAAGCCATGCATTAGAAATACCACCTGCCATGAATTGGAAATACCACCTGAAGTACACAGGCAAGAGATGGGTCAGAGGGCCATGAGCACAGTCCAGGGAAGTGGAAGGGTAAGGGGGAAAAGAGAGACTGAGTGGGATGTGGGAATGAAAGCTTCAGGGCAGAAGTTCAAGACAGAGTCTCAGCTTAGCATAGATTCCTATAGCAGGGGCCCAGAACCACAGGTAAATTGAAAGTCTGGGTGAAGCAGAGCTAGGAGTCAGGATAGGAGACCAAAGTAGAGCCACAGAAGGTACCAAAGACTCAGGATGACCAGTTCATAAAATTCAGGGGAGATGAAGAGTAAAAAAGGTGAACTGGGACAGGAGGACAAAAGCAAGATACCAGTCAAACTCTAGTCTCAGTCAGAAGCTTGTAACACGTTCTCCAAAACACATCTTCCTTGGGTTCACAAAGAAGAAGGCAAAATGTTGGTTGCAGGAAAGGACCCTGTGTGTAAATATAAGGATGAAAACTGCTTGGCGGTCAGAAGACCGAGACACCAAATGAGATTTCCAAAAACAGTGGAACATTTCCTATGTAGCTTCTATTTACTACGCTCACCAGATCAATTTTCTTAGTTGTATCTTTACAGCATGTTGATTGATGATTGTCTTAGTTTGGGTCCCTTCAGAAGAAGACCTAGAGACAAGGATTTGGGTATAAGTTGTTGATTTGGGAAGTGATGCCAAGAATACACATGAGAATGGGGGAGGGGAGGTAGAAGGAAAGGCAACCAAGAAAGGGTCTATCAGTGAGTAGGTGACTACTGTGGGCAGCTTGGGGACTGAGTAGAATCTGTTTCAGAACAATCCCAAGGAAGCAGAAGGATGCTGGAGTATTTACCCATCAATACCCATCCCTCATGAATCTTAGGCCTGAGAGTGCTGGCTCCACAGCAGTTCTAGACTTCCCTGAGGTAGGGAGGCATGGACACTTGAGGGAGGAAGACAGCAAAGCTGCAGGTGACATCCAGAGTGGGCCCAGGAGCCAATGTGGGCTATGGCCAGCTTCCACTACAGTGACCCAAACATCCCCAGTCTTCCGTCTAAGCTTCTCTCTAGTAAACCCAGGCACTACTATTCTGCCTTGATAATATGGTTGCTTACCAAGAGTCAACCGGGTTTATTATCAAATGTATTAGAATTATAATTGTTATTGTAATTAGGAAAGCAAATTAATTTATTTAAATTGGATTTATGCAAATGAGTGAAATTTGAGTGCTCAGAGAAAGAGGTGTTTCAGTGAAAATTAGTTGAATATGTGAGACAAAGTAGCAAAGAAAAGCCATATTTGCTTACTTCTGCTTGCCAGTATAACTTCACAAAGCCCCTGACACGGTGACAATGTGCAGCTCTCCGGAAAGATGCTTTCAAGACAAAACAGGATAGAGCACATGGACCCCGCCTGTCTCTGGCCTGGGTCACTGTATTCCTCAAAAGATAAATGACCCTACTCCTTTCTTTTTCATACACAAAAGATTACATGTGACAGGGTTAGTGACTGTGCTTCTATATCTATCAGCAAATGAACTTTAGTAATGTAACACCAGATGTACTCTTACACACAAACCTTGATGTGATTCTGCTTCAACATAATGTCTGAGTAACTTTGATGTGATTTTTGCCCGTACTGAGCCCCCACCGCCTGTATATACGCTGTGGGCTCAAACACTGGGCCAGGCAGTCTCACAGGACTGCTCCCAAGCTGGAGGCCTCGGCCTATAGTCCTCAGTAAGATGGCTGAATACAGCTAACTTTAATTCTTTAAAAAACAGACTTTTTTTTCCTTCAGTCGGCAAATGCTTCAGAGTGGTTTGATGAAAGTGAGCTAATAAACATGGTTTGTTGAATTAGGTATGGCTGAGAAAACTGGGGGGTATTGGGGAGAAACTGCAACAATCGAGAAAGATTATTCAATTGGACTGCTTTGCAAGTCACTTTAATTCTTGCTCCAGTGTAAAGAAACTGAAGTTGGGCGTCTTAGGGGATACATTAAGGGTATGATTTATTAAGAGAGACAACGCATAACGCCAATTAAGGGACCCAGAGTCACGGAAGAGACCTTAGCTATACATCAAAGATTGGCAAATGAATGTCAATTTGTGTTTTAAGTTAAAATAAAAATGTTTGAGGCACATATGAATCACTTTCATGAGCCCTTACTTTAATAATTTCTTTTCAATTAATCTACCCACTACTAGCTTTCCATGTGTTGCATGAGACATGCTTCAACTCCACTCTGAGGAAAATACTCTGAGACTATAGCATGATTCCTCATACACAGTTAGCTGCCTGGAGTGTTTTATTTTAAGCTTCTCAAGAAATTGAAGTACAAAGGAACAAGTGCTTCCTCAGTAGGTTGGAAATTGGGATTAAGGGTCAAAAAGGTTAAGATTTCATGCTGAGAACGGTTGAGCCCAATCACAAAGATCTATGGGAGGAAAAAAAGCTAACAAAATTAAATGAAGATTTAGGAAGGCAAATATTCAAGCTTCACTGCCGTACCTCAGGGAAGAACTGCATTGTTCCAAGGACACGGCAACATAGCTTCAAAGATTAAAAAGGAAAGAACTGACAAATAAACTTTCAGCTAATTTTCAGAATAAGACAGGTGTCAAATTCTTGGTAACATAAGATTGCAGATGCTTAAACTCCAGAGACTGCTTGGAGTTCCTTCTTCTTGTCATTTAACACCAAAAGCAGTTTATTTAATATTTTGGCTCCCTGGACACTTGTCATTTTAGAAAGAGTCACTGTGCGAACTTGGACTCATTTTACAAAGAGTTCAAGTTGTCAAGATGCAGAATTGCTGAGTTTGAATACCAGGCTTTGTAGTTTAGAAGGTGGTTTTTGTATCATATATGTATAGGCTGGCTTAGTGTGGATAAGTTCTTATTACTCTGGAAATGTTCTAGCTATATCAAAGTAAGCCTAATTGCTATTTCTTTTGTAATAACAAATTTTCAGATCAACAAGGTAACCACATTCTAGCCTCTCTTTCCCCTAGAATATAAATTATCCATTATGTAATTAAATGAAATGAAAACACTATGTTACATTTCTGAGCTTGTGTGCATAAAGAAGAAAATTTCCAGTAGAGTTGAAAAGTGTATTTATTTATCCCTCATTTTGTTCCAGAAATAATTAAAGCCAAACTATAAAGCAACATAAAGTGCAGCAAGAGAACAGAAACATCTGTGATTTAATTCCTCAAAAATATCAAAGAACTTACAGGATTTGGATTTAAATATCAATTAACCTTCTTTGAACCAGAAAATTGAAACACAACTTCTCTTTTTTTTCTCCCATTTAGTGGCATACCCACCCCCCACCGCCAGCCCATGCTATGAGTCCCAGGGCCTAGGTACAAATAGAAGCTCCCCACTGTGGCTGGCAGCCTGCCCTGCGCCTTTCACATCTTGCCATATCTCTGTCAGCACCATGAGGGGACTTCCGTGCCTGTGAGTGGATCCCCAGCCTGCATGTCCAAGCCAGTTTTCTCACCACTTCCCAGCAACCTTGGGAACCCTTTGCCCTAGGGTGTTCTCAGTGACACTGCTTCTGCATTTGGAGATGAACTAGATGGTCTGTCCAGGCAGAGGATCCTGGAGTCCTGGTGTGGTGGGCAGAATAATGACCTCCCAAGGATAACCACAACCTTTTCCCCAAAACCTATGCCTATGTTACATTATATGACAAGGGAGGATTCAGGTCACTTATGGGTGTGGTGGCAAGTGCCTATAATCTTAGCTACTCAGGAGGCTGAGGCAGCAGAATTGCTTGAACCAGGGAATCAGAGGTTGCAGTGAGCTGAGGTCGTGCCACTGCCCTCTAGCCTGGCAACAGAGTAAGACTCCCTCTCTAAA
>NW_016107346.1:972464-989405 GCF_001604975.1 Cebus imitator
AAAAAAAAAAAAAAAGATTGCCTATATTACAATAAATTCAGACTCCCTGATGACTAAGTCACATTCAGGAAAATTCTGCAGTAGAGAAGAGTGATTGAGGACAGTAAGTGTAGACATTATTAGTCTGTGGTTTAGAGCAGTGGCTTCCAAAGTATAGTCCCCAGACCAACAATACCCAAGTCATCTAGGAATTTGCTAATGTGGACTGACTTTCAGGCCCCATCCCAGCCCCACTAAATCAGAAGCTCTGGGGTAGGACACAGAAATCTGTGTTTAACAAGCCCTCTTGGGGATCATAATATGGGCTAGCATTTGAGCACCACTGGCCTAGATGAATAATCTTTTCCTGAGATTTATGAACTGGTGGAGGTAGGGGGTAGGAAGGATGAGAAGATGGAGAGTTGGGTATGAGACCTCGGATCTGCTATAGTTTTCAAGACAGTTGATCTAAAGCTCTCATTAGATTCCCAACAGAGTTTATAATCCACAGAACAAAAACACCCAGAAAAACAACAGAAACACTCACAACAACATGGGCAAAGACGTAACCAGTTAGACAATCAGGAACCTCTATTTGTCTCAAGGTCCCAGTGGCTGTGATGTGATTTGGGAGGACAGATTTAGATGTGTAACTGGAACAGCCTGTGGCAACTTATTCCACCAAGTTCCCAAGTAATGGCCTCCCTATATGCTGTGAATATAAGACTAGTAGTAGAGTGGTCTCTGCTTTTTTTTTTTTTTTTTAATCTCCCAATCCTTTCTAGAAGGACCACCTTTGAGTTTTGGGGCCAGGCCAACCCTCTACTCCATGTGATATATCACTATATCACATCTCCCAGGTCATAAGAATAAATGTGTAATTTCCCAAAATAGCACTTCATCAGTTTTGCTGAAGTGATTGGCCAAGAAATTTTACTCGATTCAAAATGGGCTAAGTTTCTTCCTAGGATTTTATATCTACTTCATTGGAGATAAGAAGTATCCTCTTTTCTCTGAAGTTGTTAAGCTGAGTTAATGCGAGCCTTTACCTGTGTGTAAGGCACTTGCTATTCCTGCATTGCATGGGAGAGAATGAAGCCCCTGAAAATCCTAAGAAAAAGAGAGAGAGATTGCTAGTGGATGCACATCTGTCCTTACAGAGTACGTGAGTGTGTGTGTATGTGTGTGTGTGCACTTATGTGTCTGCGAATGTGCTTTTGTGTTGTGATTTATATGAGTTGCCAAGTATATGAAATTCAATATCCACCACCATCAGGATATGTAATAGTTTCTTCACCCCCCACAAAATTCCTCCACATTCCTCATCATCAACCTCTTCCTGGGCCTGGCAGCCACTGATCTGTTTTCTGCTTCTACAATTTGCCCTTTTCAAAATGTCTTATAGATAGAATCACACAATATGTGATATGTCAAGTCTCATTTCTTCCACTAAGTATAATGCATTTGGGATTCATCCATGTTATTGTGTGAAACAGTAGTTTCTTCCTTTCTATGGGTGAGTAGTAAGTATTTCATTGGACATATGGATGTACCAAGATTTGTCTATTTATTCCCCTCTTGAGAAGCATTTGGTTTGTTTCCAGTTTGAGGCAATTATGAATAAAGCCACAATAAGCATGTGCATCCATAGGTTTTCCTCCCATTTGGGTAAATATGTAAGAGCGGGATTGCTGTGTCATATGGTAAAGTCATGTTTAGCTTCATAAGAAACTGCCAAACTATTTCCTACAGTGGCTCTCCCAATTTGGTAGGATGAAATATCTCCTTCATATGGAATCCAATTTCAATGTCTGTCCAGATTTTAGGTTCGTTGGGAAAGTTTTCAAAAGCAATACATGTTAACAAAATCACTGAAACATTTCCTAACTACTGAAAATGAATAGTGTTCAGTGTGGATACTTTATGCACTGTCCACATAGAAATAAAGGAATGGAGTGAGTCATTGCTCAGTGTCCATTACAGTGACATTAATCTCTGGAAATAAAGACAAAGTGAAAATAACCAAGGGTGTTTAGTCTGATCCAGTCACGCTGAAGCAGAAAATTGTCCATTTCGCACAGACCTGTGAAATGATGAACAACAACACAGTTTAAAGTAGGAAGACTTTCTGAGGCAATTTACAAGTAATCTTAACTTGAGGGGGAATTTTAAAAAGGCACTCAGACAGATAGATGATAGATAGATACATAGATACATATAGATAGAAGATTGATAGAAGATAGATAATTAATAGACAGATAGATAATCTCCTGACATTTCTTAACCACTATATTACCCAAGAGTTTTCCGTTGTGAACAACAGGGAACAATTTACAGCATAAACAGCTAGAACTGATGATACTAAAAGCATCTACCAAGGATAGGCTGTGAAAGAGAACAAGATCAAGAAGAAGTATCCTGGTGGAGAAGTAGGGAGAATTGGCTGAGATGAGAATTTGTGGTCACTTATGTTGCTGGATAATGTGTGGCACTGCTCTCACCCTCTGAGGTCTTAAAAGGAACGGTGGGTAAGCCCAGTGGCAGGCTGGCCATTTTCTCTCATGAAGGCAATTTGCTGCTGCTTCTTTTTCCTCTGGGTGGCAAGTAACTACTGAACCTTTACATAGGCAGCATCTCTCTCCTACCAGAATGAAGGTGCTCACCTGTTTTAGTCAATATGTAAAGAAAAAAAAAAGACCTGTACATCTCTCAGGTCCAAAAATGTTTCCAAGAATCAATGATATTACCACTGTACAAATCTTGCAGTAGTGACCATATACCCAGGATTGTAATTAGGCAATCGATGGGGATAAAATATGTTTCGTATATAATGCCTAATCTCAATGAACTTACAACCTGTTGCAATCAAGCTAAGGTGAAGAAAAATAAACTTTTGTTTCTGCGTGATATTTGAAAATAGAAACTTGTATTTCTGCTTTCCTTCTCTCATTCAAGTATTTATTTGAAGATGGGAATCACTAAATATATTTGGAGATACTCATTTATGGTTTCTCCACATTATTTCTCCCCTTTCCTTCTCTCATTCAAGTACTCAGAGTGAGATAGAGAAGGAGGGAAGGCCAGTCTAAGGGCATAATACCAAAATGATTTACATTTTGGTATTTACATAATACCAAAATGATTTATGTGTGTGTGTGTTTTAGTGAGGTGGCTGTCTTATATGAGAACTACACTGATGTGACTTTTGTCTCCAAAACTTCAATCCACTGAGGGAAAGAGGATTAGAAGAAATGAATGGAGAGTGACCTGGAGAAGTAGGAAGACTCCCTTTCCAGATGAAGTAAATGAAACATACTTCCTAAGCTCTGGACAGGGAGAGAAAGATGAATCCGTGTAGAAGAGCCTGAAGCTAAAGTCTTCATTAGATTGGTAAGGTGGTGGGGAGGGAGAGGTTATCAAAGATGAGTAGAGTCTTCTAGCCAGATGTTTCTCCAACAACCTTGAAGAGAGAGCTTTGAAAATGTCGGGTTTCGGAAGAAATAAGGAGCTCAAGGGGGGAACCAGGCTAACATTCACTTCACCTTCTGGTCCTGAGGTGCAAACAGCTTCAGCTTCACTGGCTTTGTAATATATCTTTATATTGCTTTCCCTTCCTTGTTTCACTTTTCCCCACACCCCTACTCTCATTTCTTGGGATCACTTTCTACATAAACTACCTGTACTCCAGCCCTTTCCTAGGCTCTGCTTTGGGAGAGGAGAGAAGAAATCCAGACTAGGACAAGAGTAAAGGTCGGTATGATGTGAGATGCTTTCCAACCCCTTTTGAAGATCATTCATTCTTGTTTAGACCTCTGCACCACAGGTTACCCATTGCTCCTATTCCATTTCTTTCCTAAGACTCTACTCAACCTAGAAAGTCTCCTCCTGGAAGTCAAACTCAATTGGCTGTTCAGATTTTCCATCCTTATTGAACCTCTCTACAATACTTGACAATGTTGACTTGACAACCTCGAAGCTTCTTCTTTGCTGCCCAGTGTATTGGACTTACCACTTTCTTTTCTTGTATCCTGTACATGCCTCCTTTGGCTCTTGGTCACGCTCCCCTTACCTTAGTGATTGGGCTCTTAAACCTGAGCTCTCTCTGGACTACCTCTTTTCAGTTCAGTGTCATGAGATTCACCACTGTCTCTTCTTATGAAGAAGAAATCCACTCTTGAAACCCACTCTTCTTATAAGTGGGTTTCAAATACGGATTTCCTTGTATACCTTGAAGGTGCTCCTGAATTCTAATCCCATATTTGCACCCATTTGATGGACATTTCATCCTGCATGTCATAAACAAACTCAATATAACCAGAACTAAGCCACCACTTCACTCCAAACTGGGAATAAAAAAACTAAAACAAGCAACAAAAAGGCAGATATAAGAGGAATAAATGGAAGTAAATGGCATATTTAAGGTCTAATTTTAGGAAACAACAAGAAGATAAAAGAAGTAGAAATAGAATATTCCAGACTGGTAATCCAAGAGAATGGTAACATTTTTGAGAAGAGTTGGGGGAGTTGGAAAGAAAAAAACAATTTTAGGATGAAAGGAAAGATGAAGAGTTCTGTTTTGACCATATCAGGTTTCTGGTCAGAGTATTCCCCCGCTCAGTTTTATGTATATCAAAAGACTTGGGGTCTTTCCCTGTTTTTCTCACTAATATTAGTCAGATGTTACCTTTTTGATTTCTACTTTCTTTAGTTTTACAGTGACTTCTTTGGGAAAATGTCTCAACTTCTAAGGAAGCCTTTCTTTTCTTTCCTGAAGCCAAACTTGTTACTGTTACTAAAACAGAAACAAATATGTATAATAATACATAAAGTAGAATCAAAAATAAAAAAATAATACATATTAAATATACAACACATACAATTAAAAACCAAAACTCCCAACTGGAACTTTATAGCAATTAAATCATCTAAAAACTTTTCTTAATCTCCGGAAATGACCTAAATGTTTCTTTTATATTAGTTTAATATTTGAGATGTACTGGGGGAAAAAAAGACAGCCTTTAAATGTTTCAACTAGGCAGCATAAGGTAGTGACTGAAAGGAGATCTGCAAACTCAGAGAAAGAGACTGACAGCACAGAGAAGAGCTTTTATTTTGTTTTTAAATCTCGGAAGCCACCTCCTCTGTTTCAAAGTCTGAAAACAGCCACCTTACTAATAGCCTATTTTGCTTGTCACCCACCTTTGTGCCATTAGACGCCTGCTAATTTTTGTCTTAGTAACAAAGGAAAACAACACCATTGTGCTACTAATAAAACACAGTGTGAATTGCTTTTCTTCTGAAATGCAATGATTTTAATTGACTTTATTTTCTTCCGAAAAGAAATAGAGATGTACAATCATGGTGAGGTCTGCCCTCATTAACAGAGATGCGTCACTAATTTGAGATGAAAACTGAAGTCTGGTAAATATCCATCTTGCAGCTACCTAGTCTGCGTCATTCCTAGAATCTGGTGTGCGAATTTCTCTTAGTCCTTGCTCAGCGTTCCCTCCTGGGACCCAATAAAAGCCATGGGAGCAGGTAAAAAGCAGAACATTATTCTGTAGCTTTATCCCAGCTGCACTTTGGAAAACAGATTTGCAGGCTCTGAACCAACAGGCAATAAGTCACTCAGCCCATTTTCTCAGAATTACTGCTGCATTGTTACTGTTTGCTTCCCAATAACTCTAGAACCATGGACAGTAACAAATACACAGAGATATTTTCTTCTCTGCACTCAGAAAGCTGTGCCTTCATGAACATCTTTTCCTTAGCTATTTCCTAATCCAATTTTTTCATGTCAGAGCTACGAATTTGTGTGACAGGGTATTTGGTGCATTTCCATAAAGCAACGCTCAGCCACAATTATGTTAGTTCTAGGCAGCTTCCGTTATAGTTTCACAGGTTAAACCTGTGATAATTATCTGGATTCTTAGGTCTAGGAGTGATCATATTAATGAGAGCCCTAGATTATACAAAGAAGCCTGAGGGAGCAGTATTAACGGTGAGTCTTACATATATCCTTGTTAGAAACTGCTGAAGGAGTTACATGATAAAAATTTCATCCACTCAACAAATGTTGATTGTACACCAACTTTTTGTTTGGCGAGCACCTACCATATATACAGATATAGCTGTGAACAAGATCACTAATGTTCTTGCTATTGTGGAAATTACCTAGTAGATGGAAATAAGCTTAAAATTAATTATGCAACCAAATAAAAGCATTTACAAGTAAGTCCAGGCAATGGTGCTATGAAGAAAATCAAAGAGATATTGTGATATCTCTGTGAATCCGGGGAGCGGGCAGGGCTGCTTAAGAGGAGGTAGCCAGACAAGGCTCCCTGAAACAACAGTCAAGCTGATGTGGTGGTTTTAAGACATGGCCCCCAATTCTCTGATACTCCTCCCTTCAATAGATGAACTGTATGTCCCAGACCTTTGAATCCTGGCTCTCTGACTTCTTGACAAATAGAATATAGCAGAAGTGATGCTGTGACAATTCCCAAGCTCAGACCTTGAGAATTGGTGCTTCTTTTTCTTGTCTCAGGGAGGATGCAGCCTCTTGGAACCTGGCCACCAGGTGGTAAGAAAGCCCAAGCAGCACACAGTGAGTGCGAGTGTGCTCCCTTACCTAGGTGTGCCCTACACTGTGGTATCCTGCCACATGTCACTTCTAAAAGTAGATACCACCTCTATTACTGTTCTCTAGCTCCTACCTAACTAAAAGTACCACTTATCAGGACTGTGTAGAAATAGAAATGTAGCTACTGAGACTTAATCCTGACATCCAGGCCATTTTTTTTTTTTTGAGACCATGTTTTGCTCTTGTTGCCCAGGCTGGAGTGCAATGGTGCCATCTCAGCTCACTACAACCTCCACCTCCCAGGTTCAAGTGATTCTCCTGCCTCAGCCTCCTGGGTAGCTGGGATTACAGGCACCTGCTACCTCACCCAGCTAATTTTGTATTTTAAGTAGAGATGAGATTTCTCCATGTTGGTCAGGCTGGTCTCAAATTCTTGACCTCATATGATCCACCCACCTCGGCCTCTCAAAGTGTTGGGATTACAGGCGTGAGCCACTGCGCCCAGCCCAGGCCATTTTTATATATGTGGTATCCCATAGGTCTAATATTTATGTTCTATATAAAAGTACTGTCTGTGCATAGAAGAAGGGCACCATAACCTTACTACTACTGGGATGTAAACTTTGAGTTACTGGTAAGCAATAGGACGCTAAAAAATACCTTGGGGTTAGACAAGCACTTGAGAAGCTTTCAGATGTGTGGCACCTTGTTGACATCTGTGCATTTTTCCTACAGTACATCTATGCTTGTCCCTGGGATAAGACAAAACACAGATGCTTCTCCTTGGAATGTCAGAAGCTGAATGCTTTGTCACGATTTTAAATGGTGGCTCCAGATCGCTTTCATTTCTGGGATGAGCTGATTAAGTCATTTTGCTTCATGAGCAATGAAGGGTTTAGGGTTGATTTTTCTCCTGGCAACAGTTAATTCTGGTGAAAAGACATCATATTCTTCAAATTGATGGAGAGCAGCAATATTAATCTATCAGCCATTATTTATTAGTGATGTGTTATCTAACAAATACAACTCATAAATTTAATGAAATGCAATGTAATTAATCATTCACCATTTATCATGAAGGCCCATAGAACTTCATTTGAACATTTTCTTCTCACAATCTGCTTATTACAAAAGCTTAGTTGTGGCTGCCTTTTCTATCGAGTGACAAATCCCCTTTTCTTCTTTGCTTCCTAATTACTAATCCTCCTTTACAATTCTAAGGAAAGTAACTGCTCTCTCTGTCTGTTGCTATGGCTTCCCAGCCTAAAGCAAGTTCTCCCTTCCTTTTTACTGAGAGTAACCTGATATTTCTCTTTTTTTTTTCTGGCGGCAATGTGTGCAACTTCCAAAAGACAATTTCCAAATGGTCTAAGCCAATTAAATAACTCATTTTGTTTGGCTGTGATTTGAGTAGAAGTAGATAATGTAAGTACTTATGGCCAGTAAGATGGAAGGAGAATTC
Source organism: Cebus imitator (assembly GCF_001604975.1). Classification (NCBI taxonomy): domain Eukaryota; kingdom Metazoa; phylum Chordata; class Mammalia; order Primates; family Cebidae; genus Cebus; species Cebus imitator. The sequence continues at coordinate 980,489 of NW_016107346.1, forward strand.
TGCTGGGACATTTGGGTAAGATTTTCCACAACAAAGAGTAATACCAGAAAAAAAAAAAAAGCTTTCTTGATGCTCCTTGTCTTGCTCAGGGCAGTGTCTGTGGCAGTGTGATGGCTGGAGCTGAGGTAGCTATCTTGGGTGCAGGAAGACAGACATCCCTCATTTTGAAGATGACAGATGAGAAGGGAAGAAAGTGCCAAGCTTTCGTTGCTTTCTTGAGATGCCCAACCAATCCTGAGACTACCTGACAACAAGATTCTTAAGTAAGTAATAACCCTCTTGATGGATTTGATCCATGTTTATGCAGGTATTTGGATGGATGAATTTGTATTTAGCAAATTACAGATGAGAAGAAAACAGCAGGACCATTCCTAACACTTACGGAACCCAGGGCAAGGCAGAAACAATGACCCGCAACACATACTAAATATTTAGAAGTTAAAAATTAAGCTACAAACTGCTGAGTTAAATGTGTTCTGTCCTCATGCCTTAGAGAATAGTATGCCATCATAACAACCTGAGAAGACAAATTGCAATTTTAAGTGTTTCGACTTTTTGGGGAGCATCCTGCTGGAACATGGTGATGCAAAGAGATCCTAGTTCCAGTCCCTGACCCATGGCTGGGCCTCTTCCCTTCTCATTCCCCAGCTCTGTCCTACCTGTAAGATGTCTTGAGAGAACATATTCAGATACTTTAGCCTGCAAGTTCAAGTTTCATCCAGTTCTCCCATACCTCCAATAGACATAAGTGGCTACCCTGTGGACACCAAGGTACGCACAGCTGTGTAAGAATGGACTGTGGAAAAGGCACACATGATTCTGAAACCAAATCATGGCCCATTAGAAGGAAATGTCACAACACTCGGCACCTGAAGAATAGCCCAAACAAAACAGCATGGAACTTTGAAACACAGCAGGAGAGAGGCCATTGAACCATGTGGTGTTTTGTTGGTGCCCCTCCTGACTGGGTCTAAGGTGATACTGAGAAAGAGCTAGAAGGAAAGATGTTCACCCAAACATCACCAGGAGACAGGCTGAAATCTGAAAACCCAATCAGCATCTTGGTCCCTAGAAACATTTACAAAGTAACTCTTCCCTTTTTAATCTTACTTGTAAGATTCGAACTTGAGTGATTTTCAGCAAATGACAAGAAGTTGTTCTTAGATGTAAATCCACAGAGATGGATTTACATCTAAGATCAGGAAGTCAGTGAAGCCAAAGCTGGAGCTCAAGCCCGCTCACTGGCACAGGTTCTGGGGAAGAGCATCGACAACATAGTCACAGCATGCAGAGGCCGCCATCTTGTGAACAAGAGAGCAGACATCACCATCTGAAGATGGCAGGATGCATTTTTGTAATATCTGTAAAGGTAAGATATTTAAAAATATTTAACTTAAAACTCTCTGCCTCCAGCTCCCAGGCCAAATGCAAAACAGTGTAACCACTGTGCAAAACAGATTGGCAGTTCTCTAAAAAGTTAGATGGGAAATCACCACGTGATCCAGTGATTCTACTCCTATATGCCCCAAAGAGTCGAAAACAGGAATGCAGACAAATGCTTATACATCAGTGTTCAAACGAGTATTCTTCACAAGTTAAAGGGTAGAAATAAGCCAAATGTCCACAGACAGAAGAATGGACAGATGAAATGTGGTCTGTACTCACAATGGAATGTTATGCAGCTTTTAAAAGGAATGAGGTTCTGATACATGATACCACATGGATGAACCCGGAAAACACTGCTAAATTAAGCTGGACACAAAAGGACAAATTCATTGATAGCATATGATTCCACTTATGTGAGAGACTAGAATAGGTAAATCCATAGGAACAGAAAGTAAGTTAGACATTATCAGGGGCCAGGGAGATTGTAGAATGGGGAGTTATTGCTTTATATTTACAAAGTTTCTGTTTGGGGTAATTAAAACATTCTGGAAATAGAGGTGACAGTTATACAACATTGTTATGTAAACTGATTTTTTTTCTTTCTTTTTTTTTGGGGGGGTGATGGGGGGACAGGGTCTCACTCTGTTGCCCAGGCTGGAGTGTAGTGGCAGGATCACAGCTCACTGCAGCCTTGACTTGCTGGGTTCAAACGATCCTCCCACCTCAGCCTCCTGCCTCAGCCTCCCGCGTAGGTGGGACTATAGGTGTGCACTATCATGCTTGACTAATTCATCTTTTAAACTTTTTGTAAAGACAAGATCTCACTATGTTCCCCAGGCTGGTCTCAAATTCTAAGCTCAAGGGATCTTCCTGCCTTGGCTTCCCAAAATGCTGGGAATATAGGTGTGAGCCACAGGGCCTAGCCCAATATACTTATTGCCATTGAATTTTACACTTAAAATGGTTAAAATAATACATACTGTGTTATAAATGTTTTATCATAATAACAAAGGCTCCCAAATTGTATTAGCTTGAGGCTCCACTAGACTGGATTTTTCTTGTTTGCCCATCATTCAATCCTATCACATATTCATTGCATTTAAGAAGCACAAAGCACTGTGGGTGTGCAGCAAAGACAGGGAGTACCTTGAAAGCACACCACCATCCTTCCCCACTTCTCTAAACTCACTGTTGTGTTAATGGGAGTTTTTTCAGTCTATTTTAATGAGCTGGACATGATGCTTGACCTCAAAGAGTTTTTTCTATGTCAAAGGACAACCTACACAAGACTAACGCTAATGCAAAGACTCATCGGGGATTTAATAATATATTGTGCATAAGGCATTAGCATGGGCCTCATATGTATTTGACACTAAAATACAGCTTCACCATGACACATTGTATCAGCAGCCCTACTCCACCTCCCACCTCCTGGGACATCTATAACAAAATCTATGAGAGCACAAAGGAACACATTTTAAAGTCTGTGGTTACATGTTTTGTTGATTATATGTTCATTGTTTGAGAAAATACCAAAGAATAAAAATGGTATTTAGTATCTCCTTAAAGTGCTAGAGTGGAAGGAACACAGCCTTAGGTCTGCTTTTGGCTGGGTTTCCCCAGGAGATTCTTTAAGGCAAGGCAGCAGGGGTTTATTTGCAGATGGTCTTAGAAAACACCACTGGGGAGCAGGGGAGGAGAAGAAGCCGACGTGGGCTGAGTTGTGAACGGTCACCCATGTGAGCAGCAGAGGCTCAAGGCTACTTGGGACCTCTGGGAGATAGATTGGAACACACTTCAGTGTGGCCTCACTTGCAGGAATAAAGCAGGTGTATTTATCCTCCAGTTTCCATCCATCATTGGCTGACGGCTGCTCCTAGAGGCGTTGACTTCTCAGCACTTTGAAACTTCTCATTTCTTGGGCCAAGAGAAAGCCCTCAGGTAGAGGAGAGCAGGTGTCTGCAGGCTGATGCCATCAGTGTATGATGATATGGTGAGGACGGAGGGGATCTGGGGGTGAAGGTCCATCAGTGTCTGCCTCCACCACCAACTTGGATAACTAGGGTGCAATTAGATAAACAAACAAAGCTCTCTCTCTTAGTTTCCTATGGCTGCTAAAACAAAGTACCACAAACTTGGTGGTTTATAACAATAGAGATTTGTTTGTTTCACAGTTCTGGAGGCTAAAACTTCAAAGTCACGGCATCAGCAGGGACAGGCTCCCTCTGAGACTCAGGGTAGAATCTTCGCTTGCATCTTTCCAGCTTCTAATGGTGGCCTCAGTCCTCGGCATTCCTTAGCTTAAAGATGCATTCTTCCAGCCTCTTCCTCTGACTTCACATGGCATTGGTCTTGTGTGTCTCTGTCTTCTCACAGCATTTCCCTCTTCTTACAAAATCACCTGTCACAATGGATTAGAGCCCACTCATATGAACTCAGCTTAGCTTGATTACCTCTGCAAAAGCCCTTTTTCCAAATAATTCATGGGTATCAGATGTTAGCTATACATCATTCAAAATACCAGTTTTGGAGACACAATTCAACTGATAACAACCCCTTTGGTCTCGATTGTTCATTTGAAAAATGGGGATCATCATTCCTATTCTGTAGATTTGAGTAAGGAAAAGAAAATCCTGAAAACATCACAGAACAATCTGTGAGAGTCATGTGAATCCTGCTCTGTGACAAACCCAGGGAACTTTGAAATAAAAGAAAGGGAATTTTCCACTAATGATTCAACTTTTAAATGAACAAAGAAAGCAGAAATACACAACATCCACAAAGTATAATGGGTGGCCTAATTGAAGTAGTTGCATCTTTAAAGAACATATTGATGGGAAGGGGTTTGTTCAGTCCTGGAAAGAGGAATAGCAAAGGTGGACCAAGAAGACTGCCTGATACCATTCACACAGAGCACAGGAGAGAAGATGCCCTGGGCTGGCCTCCCAAGAGTCTTGCTCTTACAGACAAGGCTCTCCTTGCTAAAGGTCTTGAAATTAGAACCTTGCCCTTGACTCCTGGGGGTCTTGCACTCTGCTCACCCGGTCACCTGCTGGGTCTGATTAGATTCTCACTATTGCCTGCCTTTCCAGGGAGATTCCCCCAGCCGTTGCACATCTCTCACCTGTGTAGCTTTTCATTGTAAATTAATATACTGGCATTCTGATTTTACACCTCAGTCTGAGGAACTTGCCTCTTTACCCATGAGAAATTCTTCTTTTGTTCCTGGTGCTGATTCTCAGATTTAGGACACAGTGACTTTAACCAGGTACCCAGGGAAGAGAGGGCAGCCAGCCTCTTTCAGATCAGCATGCCTCTTTGTTGCTTTTGGATGCACCTGCCTTCTTCTTGGTGTCTATTCTGGTGCTTCTTCATCTTCCAGTCCACTTGAATATCCTGGGAGTCTTGTGAAAATACAGATTCTTTTGTCACCAGACTGGTGATAACTATCTATTTGGTCTTTGTTGGGCATGCAATACCTCTGGAAGAGAGTCTGAAGTTCTGTGATTCTTGAAAATGTATTGGTGTTCCTGATGCTGCTGGTGTGGAGTTCATGCTCTGAAAACTAATAGACCTTGCTGCTCAAAATGTGGTCTAAGGACCAACAACATCAGCAGCATCTGGGGGCTTATTAGCAATGCAGTTCCTTAGGCCACAGTCAGAACTACTGACTCAGAATCTCTGCAGGGGTGAGACCCAGTGGGCTGCATTCTGAAAAGCCCTCTCAGTTCTCATAGATATGAGAACACCAATCTAGAACTTGCGCCTCACTAGTATTATAGCTTTGTTTCCCCCTTGTCTGCCATGGAAGATTGAGGGAAATAACACATGTATGTGACATAATTGTAGTAGCATCAGTGAACACAGGGAACAGGAACATTTGAGGGATCCTGGGCATGCTTTGTGACAGTATCAGATGAGTGAGCTTCTTTATGCCAGGAGCAGGAAAAGGGGAGAGGGAGCAATCCTAGAACCATGAGAACCCATGGAGCCTGCAGACTGTATGGCCAGGGGACACAGAACACAATCTGAGATGAAGACAGGGACTCATGACCAGGGAATTAGGAACCCTCGCTCACCAGAGCAGCAAAACAATTTTCCTGAGGACTTGCATGATTTGCAGGAAGGCATTTCATCTCATTTTCCTTTTAAATGTTTTTCTGTGCTTGCACAGTGATGCTTTATATTCATAGAATATTTAGAAATATAGACACATAGAAAATAAAAATTATCCACAATTCTACTTCTCAGAAATGACCACTTCATACATTTGATATTTTGGTATATATTTTATAGCTTACCTAAGATACACATATAACTATATATATTTGTGTAGTAAGAAATATTTCTTCAAATATACATATACCCATATGCATATACATGTTATATATAAATATAAATATATATACATATTTATGGTTCATGTTATATAGGTATACATATTGATACTACATATAGCACATATAAAACATTCATACATGTAATACATACATATGTAAGAAAGATTTTAAAATACAAATGTACATATATGTACCTACCTAGCATGATTTATATAAAATATGTATTATTTATAAATTGCCTATTTTTGTGTACTTAAAACATGTGCATTTATACATAAATATAAAACATCCAGTGGACACCCTTCACATCCCAGCCCAAAAGCTCTGAACCAAATTAGGAGACAGGGAATGCAGCCTCCCTAATTCTTTCATTCATATTTCAGTTCAGCCATCCCAGCTCTCCAGTGTTCTACAAAGACTAAAAATTCAAAGTAAACTGAAATTAATTTTGTTTTGAGGTTTTGTTTTTCATTGAGAATTTCAGATCCTCTCTTGAGAAAAGAGGGGACCTACTGAGGTGTTTTAGAGAGGGTAGGAAATCATGGTCATGAAACTATGCACAGGCAGACCTGTAAGACTGTCCCAGATATGTCACAAAACCTGAAGCCCTCTTTTCCCTTTGTTTTCATCAAGAAGTCTATCCAGACAGAGTCTAGAAAATTTTTAACAAAATGGTGCAGGCTATTTGGATCCTTCAAAAATAAATGATTTCACAGAGCTCATTTCCATGTTTATTCTATTGATTCAATTTAAAATAAATAGTAACATGGAGCTCATAATAAGCCCAAACAGTCCAGGGATCATTTTTATTTTTGGAATAATAAGTCTCACTTTTTTTCCTCTACTGCTGCAATTATGAGAGAATAGAAAATTAGATTTTAATTAATCAGCAAGGGTTCCTTTCCTCCAATCACTGGATATTTTGAGGCTGTAAAACTACCAAGTAGAAAGTCACAGGGTTTCAAAAATAGCTGGAAAAAAACAAATGATTCTTTACCCTGACTATTTCTTCTTTTTTTGGTCAGAAGTTAAAGGTAGTTCAAGCAATGTTCTCAAGCTAAGTGGAAATCCCATGCAGACACAGACCAGTGTGGCTGGAAGCAGAAAAGCTTTTGCTAAAGACAGACAGCACCCATTCTCCTTTCTAAGACTTGACAGGAGCAGTTAGACACTTCCCTTGTCAAACAAGCTTGAGCCAGTGGCCTTCTGCCCAAAGACACCATGTCTGTCACCATGATCCGACCTGGTATGTGGTAGGAAAGCAATTGCAATACCATTGCTAAACTTCTCTGCTCCTTTCCCAGCCACCCAAAGATCTCTTTGTCTCAGGTACTGGCATCATAAGACTTATTAATTATGGATCAACCTCTAATTTGAAGGTAGGAGTTAAGACTGCAGGGGGTCTCATTAACATTGGATTAAAAGCTGATTCAGAGACTAATTATGTTGTAACCATAAAAATTCAGGCTGGATTTAGGTTTAAGCAAAGCAATTTCTCTGCAATAAGCCCATCTGTAAGGGATATTTTAAGATACACATGTCACTTTCGCTGACTCTTCCTGTGACTCTACCTCTGTTTAATTTTTTCATTGCTGATGCTTAAATGTGCCTCTGTGTGCTTATATAGGCACATATATCAGGACACAGCAGGAGAGAACAGTTTATCAACTGATGAAAGAAATTTCTATAGAAACGTGTTGACTAAACTTGGAAACCTGGTGTGAACCAGAAAGACACAGTCAAGCTCAAACGCTTGTGAAATGCTAAGTGGATTTCATTTATTAATGATTGCTGATAGAAGCTAAACAGACACATCTCAGTAAGTGAATAGCTTTGTTTGCCTGAACTACGCCTCATTAAGGGGAGACTGTAAGGTGTAAAGTCCCTACGAGCTGCTACCAAATGTTGTTCTGAAGAGGGCTGTGGATCTCTCACACATTTTCACTTATCTACATCAAAATAAGGAAGAGAGATGTTTTCAAATGCTAGATTTAGTCAATTAAAATTTTCTAATTTTTTTGTGTAAGTTAAAATGCCCATTCCTTTACACAATGATGATCATGGTAGATGGTAGTAGTATAGTTGTTGCAATCATTATGTGATTGCATTTTTTTGGCCTAATTTTATTTTTATGTTCTAGCTTAAAGAAATGAAGTCTGGAAGGTTTAGGTTGACTACTATAGATATTGTTTAAAGTATACATAGGGGGCCTGGGTACAGTGGCTCATACCTATAATGCCAGCATTTTGGGAACCCGAGGCAGGTGGATCACCTCAGGCCAGGAGTTCGAGACGAGCCTGGCCAACATGGTGAAACTCTGTCTCTGCTAAAAATACAAAAAATAGCTGGGCATGGTGGCGGGCACCTCTAATCCCAGCTACTCAGGAGGCTGAGACATGAGAATCACTTGAACCCAGGAGATGGAGGTTGCAGTGAGCCAAGATTGTGCCACTGCACTCCAACGTGGGGGATAGAGTGAGACTCTGTCTCCAATAAATAAATAAATAAATAAATAAATAAATAAACCAACCAACCAACAAACCATATGGTTCGTTGTCAGTTAGGAGTAATTTTGGCTTTAAGTAACATAAAGCTCAATTCACTGTGGCTTAACCAAGAAAGATTTTTGTCCCACAAAATGCAGCATCTGGAGATAAAGGGCGACTGGCATTGGTTCATGTTCCTCACTTGCCAAGTGCCAACTTTATATTGTTGGTCTCTTCCTTTATGTATGTATGCTATGGTTCCAAGAAGACTGCTTTAGTTCCAGGGATCGTATCTGTGCTCAAAGCCAAAGAAGGGAAGAATACAGTGCTTGAATTGCTATTAGATAGAGCAATAACCTTCCCAGAACTGATCCTCAGTTCTGGGAACTCACCCTTGCAGACTTTGGCTTAGCCCAGTTAACTAGAAAAGTGTTATAGTGGCTGTGTGCAGTGGCCCACGCCTATAATCCCAGCACTTTGAGGGGGGCAAGGTGGGTGGGTCACTTGAGGTCACGAGTTCAGGGCCAGCCTGGCCAACACAGCAAAACTTTGTCTCTACTAAAAGTAAAAAAAAAATTAGCCAGGCATGGTGGCTGGTACCTGTAATCCTAGCTACTCAAGAGGCTGAGGCAGGGGAAGCTTGAACCCTGGAGGCGAAGTTTGCAGTGAGCTGAGACTGTGCCACTGCACTCCAGCTGGCTGACA
>NW_016107346.1:989433-1058207 GCF_001604975.1 Cebus imitator
AAAAAAAAAAAAAAAAAAAAAAAAAAAAGACAGAGAAATGTGGTATAGTGTCACAGGCTCAGGCTCACTCCCAACTGCAAAGCAGTTTGAGAAAGTGGTCATTTACCTTTTCTTAGCTTCTATATTGGAGAAAGGTGAAGAAAAAGTGGGTCAGGAATGGGTATTTTGTTGGTTAGCCAATAGTGCCTGCCATAGCTGGGAAATTAAGCAGTCTGACCTACATCACACTATTTTACAAGCTCTTAGTTCAATGATTGTCAAAATATGGTTCCTGAACTAGCAGCATAAGCGTCAACTGGGAATTTAAGAAATGCTCATTCTAGGATGCTACCCTAGACCAACTAGATTAAAAACTGGGGAAGGAATAATGATCAGATGATGCTAGTGCACATTCACATTTGAGAGCCGTTGACTTAGCTATTAATGGTAGCAGCGGCCGGTCTGGAGCAGCCACTGCCATCACGCTGGCTGCAGCAGGGAGGTGCAGCCAAGGCTACATACTCTGTGGGGTCAGTGGGAGCCCCACCTCTTCTGAGTTGATGGGGTGGGAGCTCTCCTGGGTGCAGTTGCAGCCACCTAAACCACAGCTGCAGACCTGCTTCTTGCTCCACAGAGGAGGCAGGAGCACTCCACCTCCTGCTGCACAGCTGCAGCTGCCCTAACCATGGCTACAGACCCAGGCATCCCTGTCCTCTTGGGAGACTTCCTGGGAAGGCTCCCCTGCCCTAACAGGCTTGGAAATTCCTGCTCCCACTGCCTGGCTTTTTCCTGCTGTCAGCACTTGCTCTGACCTCAGAGCAAAGTCAGGGGCAAGCCTGGGCACTGTCACAGCCTGGCTGTGTGCGCATACACTCAGGATAGTGCTTACACTCCAGCCCCCTGCTGCCTCAGCCCCCTCCCGACTTTGGGCATGGACAAGCACAGGAGGAAAACCGATGGGCGGCTGAGGACAGCTCAGTGCAGGCCTACAGGTGCCCACTGCCATGAACAGCAGCAGGAGGAAGACAGGTTACTGTGAGGAAGTGGGGAGGTCCCTGATGAGGCCCCACCTTCAGGCCAGGGAGGTCCTGAAGGCTGAGTGCCAGGCTGCCAGTCCCGTGAACTGGAGTGGGAATCTGTGGTGCCTTTTTTGACCCTGCCCATGAACCAATCATCACACACTTCCTCTCCTCTGAGGCCCATAAACGCCCCAGGCTCAGCCAGAGCTGAGCAGAAGTCAGGATGACCAGCTGCAGAGAGAAACTACCCACTTCAGGGCCTCCTCTCTGCTGAGAGCTACAGGTATCAGAATGATCTGCCTGCAGAAAGGGGGCACCTGTTCCAAGGCCTCCTTTCTGCTAAGAGTACAGAGACTACAGAGAGATGACAGGGAGATACCAGGACAACTTGCCTGCAGAGAGGAGCCACCCACTCCAGGGCCTCCTATCTGCTGAGAGCTGCACAGACGACAAGACGAGATGACCAGCTGCAGAGAGAAGCTATTCTCTCTACTGATATCTAAAGGAGCTACCCTCTCTACCAATATCTGAAGGACCTACCCTCTCTGCCAATATCTGAAGGAGCTACCCTCTGTGCCGATATCTGAAGGAGCTACCCTCTCTGCTGATATCTGAAAGAGCTCCCCTCTCTGCCAATATCTGAAGGACCTGCCCTCTCTGCCGATATCTGAAGGACCTACCCTCTCTGCCGATATCTGAAGAAGCTGCCCTTTCTGCTGATATCTGAAGGAGCTACCCTCTCTGCTAGGAGCTGAACACTTGTTGGTACACCCTGGAGATAGAAAGGAGCTGTCCCCTGTGGGTTTCCTCTGAGCTATTCTATCTATCACTCAATAAAGCTCCTCTTCATCTTGCTCACCCTCCACTTGTCTGTGTACCTCATTCTTCCTGGTTGCAGGACAAGAACTCAGGTTGCAGGGCAAGAAAACAGCTATAACACAAGCAGGGCTGAGACATGCCCCTTGCTTGTCACATTGCAGGCAAAGAAAAGGAAAGAAGCTCCCATACCCAGACTGGAAGCTCCCTGAACCAGGGCTCTGACTCCCTTTCTGGGGCCCTGTGTTTCCTGCTGTCTCCAAGTTTCCATGTGCTACTGTGTTTCCTGGTGTCAACCATGGAAGCTGCTTGCAGTGTGCCTGGCCCAGCTGAAGCCTTGCAGAAAGCTGGCACCTGTGTCGGCACGTGGAGTTTCCTGTCCTGCTGCAGCAGCCAGCACGTCTAACTGTGCACAGTGGCTGGACCCCATGCTCACTCACACACCCCCTGCCGTTCCATGCCTGACTCACTCTTGGCAGGCATGGGACCCAGGCTGGTAGTGTGAGCCGAGAGCAGCCTGAGTGGGCAAAACGAGTGGGCCTGAGCAAAACTTGGGCAAAGGCGCCACAGGTCACAGATGTTTCTGGCCAGAAAAACAATGCCCCAAAGATCCTGTAACACTATTGCCCCAGAATCATTTCCTGGCAATGATTTTTATTTGGGAGGGTGAGAGCATGTTGTCTAGAAAAACATCAAATGATCACCTGTAGACAGGGGTTATTTCAAGTTACTCATGGTTTCTTTTCCCAGATTTAGTTGAGGTATCAAGCACCAGTTCTCAAACGAAAGCTTGAGAATTAACTTGCTGGGCCCTGCCCCTGAGTCTCTAATTCAGGAACTCTAGGATGAGGCCTCCATAGTTACTTTTCTAATAATAACCAGGTAAGGCTGGTAATTCACTGGTCTCAACTGTAACACTTGCATGGGTTGCAGGCCAGCAGCATCAACATTGCCAGGTGGTTTGTTGGAAATGCAGACTTTTCTCGTCTCATCCCACACCTATTGAATCAGAATCTCTGGGGGTGGGGCCTACCAATATCTGTTTTAACAAGTTATTAAGTTACCTATGATGCACACTAAAGGTTGAGAGCCAGTATTCTAGACTAGTGCCTCTAAAACTTTCTTATATATACGAGTCAACTATGGACCTTATTAAAAATGCAGATTCTAATTTAGTAGGTGTATTAGTCTGCTGGGAATGCCAAAGACTGGGAAGCTTAAACAACAGAAATTTATTTTCTCACAGTTCTGGAGGCTGAATATCTGAAGTTAAGGTGTTGGCAGAGCTCATGTTTTCTGAGGCCTCTCTCCTTGGCTTATAGAAGGCCCTCTCCACCCTGTCTTCACATGGTCTTTCCTTTGTGCATGTATACATCTGTGTCCAAACACCCTCTTTCATTAGGAGAGCAGTCATACGGCATTACCCATCCCCCAGGACTTCATTTTCACTTAATTACCTTTTGAAATTTCTTTCTTTCTTTTTTTTTTTTTTTTAAGACGGAGTTTCGCTCTTGTTACCCAGGCTGGAGTGCAATGGCGCGATCTCGGCTCACCCCAACCTCCACCTCCTGGGTTCAGGCAATTCTCCTGCCTCAGCCTCCCGAGAAGCCGGGACTACAGGCATGTGCCACCATGCCCAGCTAATTTTTTGTATTTTTAGTAGAGACGGGGTTTCACCATGTTGACCAGGATGGTCTCGATCTCTTGACCTCGTGATTCACCCGCCTTGGCCTCCCAAAGTGCTGGGATTACAGGCGTGAGCCACCACGCCTGGCCTGAAATTTCTTATCTCCAAATATGGTCACATTTCAATGTACTTTAACACATAAATCTGGGGGCTGGAGGGCAGCAATTTAGCCCATACTAGTAGATACAAGATGAAGTCTGAGATTCTGCATTTCTAATCGGCTCCCAGCTGATGCAAGGCTTCTGGTCTGTAGACCACACTTTGAGTGACCATGACAAGATTCTGCATCTCACACTGTGCCTGGACAAGGACTTGATCCAACGGTCTCATTTAAGGAACTCTTTGTATAATTCATGCATTGACCATTTATCTTTTATACATCTTTACACTTTAATGCAGTACATAATATAAAAAACCTTCCATTATCTGATGTTCTCCAAATTGATTCCTCCTGCAGTTCATATAATTCTTAATTCAATTGTCCTGGGGACTCTCCTTGAGCAATAGAAATTAGGATGTTGGACTGCAAGATCAGAATTCTAAGCAACTTTGACAACCTGGAGAATGGTTAGACTACAAATGAAAAGGATAAAGTCCAACAGGGATGGAGCAAGACAGAGCCCTTAGGCATGAGAAAGAAAGGATACACCATGAGGAGACCTATAAAGCACCCATGAAGTGGAAATCCAGAATCTCATCACTCAAGGTGAGAAATTATACTAAAAATGAGCATCCAGGCGAGAAATTACAGAGGAGCAAGATAGCAAATGCCTCTTTGCAAATGCAAAGCCCGAAGTTAAGAAGAAATATATGACCACGTTTTAAAACTGCTTAGCATGCTACTGACTTTTAAATATTATACTTATGATAATTATGTTTGCATGGCTCTGAAACTGATTTTGACATTATTTTCTACTTAGGTTATACCTGCTATATACCTAACTTCCTTAGTCATTATGAAAATCAATGCCAGTTGCACACTGTGATCATCTGGCTAACTTTTAAAACTGCCGGTGTCCAAGGCTACTTATATTAATTTCCTAGGGCTGATGTAGCAACGTACCACAAACTAGATGGCTTAGAACAACATAAATTTGTTGTTTCACAGTCCTGGAGGCTAGACAACTAAAATCAAGATGTTGAATGCTCCCTCTTAAACCCATAGAAGAACATTCCTCGCCTATTTTGACTTCTGGTAGCTCCAGGCGTTCCTTGGCTTATGATGGCATAATGCCAATCTAATTTTTACATGGTGTTCTTCATGTCTCTCCACACTGCCTTCCTTCTGTGCATGTCTGTGTCTGTGTTCAAACGTTCACTTTTAATAAGGGCACTAGTCATATTGGATTAGAATCCACCCTCATGATCTCATTTTAGCTTGATTCCTTTATAAAGATGCTGTTTCCAGAGACAGTAACATTCTGGGGGTATTAAGGCTTAGGACTTCAACAGATACTTATTTTTGTTTGTCTGTCTGTCTTTTGAGACAGGGTCTCACTCTGTCACCCAGGCTAGAGTGCAGGGGCATAAACATGGCTCACTGCAGCCTCACCCTCTCATGAAGCTCTGACCACAGACATGTGCCACCATGCCTAGCTAATATTTGCATTTTTTGTGGCGACAGTGTCTCACTGTGTTGCCCAGACTGGTCTGAAGCTCCTGGCCTCAAGTGATCCTCCTGCCTGGACCTCTCAAAAGTGCTGGGATGACAGATATGAGCCACCATACCCAGCCAGGACTTCAACATCTTTTTGGAGGACACAATTCAGCCATAACACCACTCCTGAACAATTATATCAGAGTTTCTAGGGTTAAGCCCAGACATCAGTATTTTGTAAGTGCCCCAGAGATTCTAATACGCAGCTAGGGTTATGAACCACTGGCCTGGGAAAGGTCTGCAGCAGCCACTGTCATCAAGGAAAGCCAGTGGCACTGATGGTAGCTTCAGTGAATGTTGAGTAGGGCCTCATCCACTATGTCAGAATTTTGGCTAAAGCCCCAAAGCTAAGGCAATAGGTGATAAATAGTGTACATTCTAGAGCAGAGGTTTTCAGTCTTGGATGCACACTGAGATAAGGCAGGAGCTTTAAAAGGGCACTGAAGCCTGGGTGCATCCCCAGAGATTCCCGTGTAATCAGTCTGCAGCGAGACTTGAGCATGGGGAATTTTTATAGTTCCCCAGGAACTATGCAGTCAGGATGAGAACCACTGTTTATAAACAAAAATTTGTGACTGGCCTTTTAGACTGGGAGAAGAATTCAGGCCTCCCATCCCTAAGACTTTGCTCTTCCCAACCACCAGCTTACCTTTTTAATACGTTATCTTACAATATCCAACTGAAGCTCACTCAGTCTTCTTTTTATTTCATATATTCAAGTGGACAAGGCTTTCTCATCTTTAAAAACAGGATGTTCCCCTAACCCTACTTCCCAATAAATTATTCTCTCTCCTCTCACTATCAGGCAAAGCTTCCTGAAATGTTATTCTAAACCCATCTTTGTCAAGTGTTCATATCCCAGGTGCCTCAGAAGACTCTGGCAGAAGACACATGGCTTCTGCCCTGGCCATTTCCTTGAAACTGAATTTGCCAAGATCACCAACAACCTCCTCTTGCCAAATAACAAAAGACACAGTCAGTCCTCATATTACTGGAGCTCTGCTATGTTCAAGACATTTGCCTACTCCCTCCCTTATGTGTGTTGTTCTTCCATTAACTTCTATTGATCCATTCCTTTCATTTTCCTTTGGGGGCTCCTCTTGGTCACCTGCCTGTTAGTTACATTTTGGTATCCATCTTAGGCTTACTTTTGTCTCATTGTGCACTAGGTTGAAGCATGCAAAATTATGCTTTGTATAAGCCCAAAGTGGTTAAATATTGGTCATATCATATGGGTTAACCTAATTAATTGTTAACCACACCACCCATGGCTGTAGCTACTGACTGCTGGGCTGATACTCAGATGGGTTGTTAAAATATTGCATGTTTCCTACCCATGGGTAAGTAGCTGTTGCCCATTGTCCTTTTTCCATCAGAGCCTCTCCCCGCCAACTCCCCGCCACTGCCCTAACTGCCTGACTCCTTTCCTGAACTCCTGACATCTCTCAATGACCCAGTATACAAAGAGAAGATGCCTGGCTTCGCAAGGGGCTTCTGGGGCTCTGCTTCAAAGCTATAGCCAGCATCCGTTTTGATTGGTCAGTGTCTATGTTGTACTGATTGCTAAATATTTTTGTATTCCCCCTGTCTTTATATTCATTATTTCCCAATGTATCTATCCAACTCAACCATCTTTTCTTAGCCTCAGACCCATATTGTCATTTGGCTCTTCCTACTTTGTTCTTATACAGACATATAAGAGTCAATATGCTTAAGATGAAACTCATCAAACTTTTTCTCAGTAATAACTTTTACTTTGCTGGCCCCAGTGATTTTCATCTCCAGGCATCCATAGCCTGTTTAGTCCCCTCTCACGCTGACTCTGTACTTGGCCTTGGGACTTGCTTTGGCCAATGGATGTTATCGAATGTGACAGAAATAGAGGCTTAATAAGAGCTTGTCCTCTTGGAATGCTTGCTCCTGGAGACCACTCCCAAACTATAAATAGGCTCAGACTAGACTTCTGTGTGATGGGACCACAATGAGAGGGCGAGGCCCTAAGCAGGAGCCTAGTGGCCCCAGAGGACACAGCACACCTTTACTCCACCCTGTCCAAATGCCTGGGCTACAGAATGATGAGAAGTAAAGTAGTTGTTTTAAGCTTCAGTATTAGGTTTCTGCAAAGAAATAGAACCAATAGAAGGTATATAAACACAGAAAGAGGCTTATAAGGAGTTGGCTCATGTGACTATGGACACTGAGAAGGCTCAAGGTCTCCAGGGTGACTGGCAAGCTGGAAACCCAGGAAAGGCAGTAGTGTAGTTCTGATCTGAGTCCCAAGGCCTGAGCATCAGCAGAACAGATTAGGTAGAACTGATGGCATAAGCTCTAGTCTGATGGCTAGAAGGCCCAGGACCCAGGTATAGCCACTGTTTCAGTCTAAATTTGAAGGTAGGAAAAAATTGATTCAGTTCAAAGACTCTCAGTTAGTAGAAATTCTCTTTTACTTGGGGGAGGGTTAGATTTTGTTCTATTCAAGCCTTCAGCTGTTTGGATGAGGCCCAGCCACATTAGGGAGAGTAACCTGCTTTATGCAGTCTGCTGGTTTAAATGTGAATCTCATCTAAAAACACCTTCACAGAAACACTTAGAATAATGTTTGATCAAATATCTGGGCACCCCATTGCCCAGCCAAGTTGACACATAAAACTAGCCATCTTAGTTTCTAAGCTCTTTGGTGGTTTATTATGCATCAGTAGATGACAGAAAAACTGACTCCTTATATAATTTGATACAATATAATACTGACATATGTAATACAGATTCGTGCCTACTCCTTATACAATATGACCCACTTTAAGAAATGACATTTACCTAGTACCCAGTCCAAAATCTAAGACTCTCCTAGACTCAGTTTCCCTTCATTTGTACTTGATCACCAATATTGTTCAGTTTTACCTCCTGATTATTTTCAAACGACTCTTTGCAACTGCCACTGCCCTTTGTAGGACTATCACTGCCCTTGATAGGACAGAGATGGCAAATACTTGCTGGCGTGCTATCACTCCTCCCTTCGATGACCATGGCAAACATAGCCAATCCATCAGTGCTATGTTCAGCTCACCAGAAAAGTAGCCACATCATTCTCCTGAATACCCCACTCTAGGCATTTACTACATATAAATCATACAGTGTACAACTTATTTGCTATCCCTGTCCCAGGCCCTCCTGATTTATCACTTGTATTAAGGCAAAAGCCACTTTGCTGTTTACACCAACCTCCCCTATTACGACTGGAGTTGATTTATCTTCCACCTTTTTAGAAGGATTACCAAATTAATCTTTCTAACATGCATTTACAGTTGTCCAGATTGCCAAACTGTGCTCACCCCGGGACTCAGAGATGTTTAGGTGCATGGGAGTTAGACTGATTATAAAGATGGCTCTGATTTTCTATCCTTATCTACCTCTATGTCCTCTGCAAAGTGGCTTTGTGGTTTCTCTCAGTAAGAGATAGTCTAATCCCCCCTCTTTTCAATCTGGGATGGCCTGGTGACTTTCTCTGAACTGCAGAAGTGACACTGTGGAGATTCTGAGCCTAGGCCTGAAGAGGTATTGAGCCCTTCTCTCTCTCCTGGAACCCTGTCACAGGCATGAGAGCAAACCCAGCCCAGCCTGCTCAAGGATGAGACATGGAGTGGAGCCAGTTCTCTTAAGCTACGTGCCATAGAGATGCCACAAAGCCACCTAAGTACCCACAGTTGACCACAGATAACCACAGCCCCAGAGCAGCCAGATGGACTCATGTGGTTATGAGGTTGTCAAACCGCTTTTCATGACCATAGGTAACTGATAGAAAGGTTATATTAAGGACCCGCGAATTAGGTTCACCACAGCTCTCTTTGGACAAAAAACTAAAAAACGACTGCAAAAGAAGTCATGCCACTGAGTTAAAGAGACAAATGCAAGAGCCAACAAAATCAATAGGTGACTATTATAGAAAAACCTTTACAAGGCTAGAAGATCGCAAGGGGGCATCTGCTGATCCTAGAACAATGTAGCCAGTGCTTTCATCACTGGTGGGAGACAAAGCCTGCATCAGCACCTGAGTATCCCAAGAATCTTCAAAGCGCTTTGGCCAGCATCAGCGGCCTGAGCAGCTGACATCCCTGCAGGGAACTGAAGCAGGGAAAATGGTAGTCACCACACGCTAGCAAAGAAGACTGTGACGGCGAGAACATTTGAGTTACTGCCAGGGGACTGCCAGAAATAAAAGAAGGCACCTTGAAAGCTCCTGCCAGAGATAGAATACCTTGTGATAATAGATATATAATTTTTATTCTAGCTTACCTCACAACCTGCTGTGGACCTAGGAAAATGATTTATAGAAGTCTGTTTACAAGTGATCAAACATGATTTTCTTTGCCCAAACAAACAACAAAAAAAACACCATTTCTACTCATTTCTACCTTTTTTCACTCTCCCCATACCTTTTAGATCATATGGCTTCTTATTCCCTGCTATATCAGCTGGAGAGGTGAATCCCTCTTTTTCTGAAACAGCATCTCACAGTCCCCCTAGTTTCCCTCCCTACAAGACACACAATTTTATGCAAAAAATAGCAGCTACTATTCTGTTATTCAAACTACCACGTAAACAAGAGGAAGGTGGTTCCTTCTCTCCAGCAGCAGCAGAAAAATTGGACTTGCAGTAGAATGAAAAAAAAAATGGCCACAAATTCTTTGTCCTGCCTATAAAAATAAAGTCTTCTCCATCTTTGAATCAGGGTTTGGACATAAGACTTGCTTTGGCCGACGCAACCTCAGCAGCAAATGGAAGAAGAGGCTTGAAATGTGCTTTTTTCTGTGTACTACAAATCTAAGACAATTTGAAGGAGCTCAAGCTTGCCTACTGAAGAAGCTAAATGGAGGAAAACCAAAGCCCCCAGCCTTTGTTCTGCAAACCAGCAGACATGTGAGTGAGGTCATCTGAGCCCCTCCAGCTCTGGCTAAGCTGCCGGCGGGGCAGCAGCTCCATGAGTGAGCTTGGGTAAGACCAACTGAAGAGCGGCCTGGTCTAGTCCAGCCCATGAAATGATGAGCAAGTAAATGATTGTTGGTTTCAGCTATTATGTTTTGGGATAGTTTGTGAAGAAAAGCTAATGGATGTATCTCTAAAAATAAGGTATACAAAGTCAGAAGCATATGGTGCAGTGGGAAGTCATAACACCTCCTCATAGAGAACAAGCTTTCCAAACCACGGCAAATTGCAGAGCGGATAGGAGGCAGGCTTCATTTCTTTCTCCATTATCGGCATCATCAGAATCTTATTTTAAAAGCCCATGGGGGAAACAAGATGTAATAAACAACAAAAATACAAAATAAAATGAAAACAAAAGCTTCTCTCAAATCTTAGAAAATGAAATAGGTATATTTTTTGAGAAGGGCAGTTAAGGTTTTGTAAGCTATGTAACTATGTTTTCATGAGCTGTTTGGTTTTGAGAAACTCCTATTTCAATTGATGTTTCACCTCTAACAAGTGCATAAGATTTTCCAGAATACAATATGTATACTGGTCATTTTTTTTGTCACATTTTCCACATATTATACAAATATTTACCCACATTTCACAGCTTTTTCACCTGTAATCTATTATATTTTCCTTTAAAGCATTCAAAATGCCTTTTGAATGAAGACTTGATATACATGAAATTTACTTATTGATTTTTTCTATTTTGATTTTAAGGCAGACTTTAAATTCAGCTGATCACAATGTCCAACCTTCTTTTGTTTTCCATTTATACCTTATTCCACATGGCAATGGATAGAGTCATGGAAAGAGAAAGGAAGTGGAAAATAGACGTGATAAAACATTTTGCAATTTTCCAAGTGCTAGAGATAATCTAAGATATGTACATTTTCTATTGAAATAGTTTCCCTCATAACAATACACACTCTTATTAAAACCGTATTTTTGCTGACAGAGCCCAGAGTTGCTTCACTCAGCATCCTGCGTATAGGGAAAAAAAAAAAAAAAAAAAAAAACCCTCACTGCTATAATATGAATTACTTTGATTTTCTTGATTTCTTATTTTTTATTTTCTTTAGAGCTCTGCCTTCTTCCTTGACACTTCCAAATGACTCTTGGACTGACTGCATTTGAACCAAGTTATTTGAATTTTGATCTATACCTTTAATCAGGCACATTGTTTTGAATACATTAGTTTGAAGAGTAGAGTCAATTGACTATTGTTTTCTTTTTGTAATGTAAGGAAATTAATAGGATTTAGAGATTAGCTTGAATATTTTCTTTTATGTGACCTAGATAATATAGAGTCTTATTATTACTGCATTCCTAATAATAAAGCATATAGTGTTTTCCAATGAGTTAAAACAATAACTATATAAATATAAAACATATTACTCATATCTGTTGTGTACTTAGTTGTATATTATTAATATTAATCATCTCTGCCTTCTTCCAGGGAGCTTAACGTCCCATATATTTTACAATCAAAACTGTCAAGAATTATAACACTACTCTATGTGATCTCTATAAAAGGAGATATAACTGCCAATCAAAAGGGCCATTGGTTGCTTCATTTATATTCAAAGTGCTTCTGCCCATAAATTACATTAATGGTTTATATTCTTTTTACATAGTCTTGGATGAACTTTAAAGCATGCCAAGTCGTTTCAGTCTTACAACCACTGCTTGAAGAGGAAGCAACCCAGGCAGGGCCCTAGGATCCGCTTTGCCCCATGCACTCCCAAGACATGGAGAAGTGATCACACTCTGTCTCCAGACCATCCCAGATTCAGTGCCCTCATGCAGGAGCATGATGGTGACTCTGCATGCTGAATGGACTCAAGGGATACATCAGGGTCACTCCCGTAACCATGTATACCAAGTTAAAGCTGTTTGGCAAGGCCATGGTTCTTATTTCGCCTACTTTTGCTGGGGAAAATCTTTGTCAAAGCTAAATACACTGAAATGTCATCATAAGCCAATCTCAGAACAGACTCTTTTTTAACTTCTGGGACTATATACCTGACGATGGCATCAAGGGCATTCCAGCCTGATACCAACTTGTGTTCTTTAGTAAATCATATTTAAATGAAATTCAAGAACACCTCCAATTTAGAGCATCTTTGATTAATCCATTTTGAAATGTCACTACTGCACTCCAAACACCTTCAGAGAATGTGCTAACAAGCACAGGGTGGTGACTCTCTGTTTGAGGAACAATGCTAAAATAAGAAAGATTGTTCCTCAAGGAGAGCAAAATTACCCAATCAACTGCACAATAATATTTGAAGTAATTGTCCTCCTGGTCTCTTCCCATTTTCTAAAGTATCTATTATTTGAATTGTGAACATTGAACCAGACTGGAGGAAAGCCACCTTTGCATTGACTTACAGGTCAACCCCTTCAGACAGAAGACAATGGCACACACATCAAGTGGACACCTATGGGTTTACTGCCAGAGTCATGTCTTGTGTCCGGGGCATCCCCTGTGATTTTCTTCTGTGTGTTCTTCTAACTTCCTGGCTTTAATTGGAAGCAAGATAAGCACTTCTAGAGCAGAATTTAATAGTGTCCATATTGGCCGGCACTGTAGCTTTGTAGATGGGGCAGGGGAGGCGTTATGAATAAGTGGCTGTGAATGGATTGCTACTGACCTATTGTTGATTTTTTTAAATTGAGAAATGGTTGCTGTTGTTTCAAACCACTGTATTTAGCGAATCACTAATTAAATAATCTCACAGGGTCTATGTACCTGGCAGTGTGCTAGGCACCCAACAACTAAAGAAAATGTGGAAAATGGTCACTACTGTTTCCATCTTATGAGGGCAGAAGTTCATTAACTCACTCAAGCAAGTATTGATTGAGCACCCACTATGTGCCAGGCACTCTCCTAGCTCTGGAAAAAGAGCAATTAATAGGCCAGATGCTGTGGCTCAAGCCTGTAATTCCAGCACTTTGGGAGGTCGAGGCTGGCAGATCACCTGAGGTCAGGAGTTCAAGGCCACCTCAGCCAACATGGTAAAACCCCGCCTCTACTAAAACTACAAAATTAGCCAGACATGGTGCCATGGCGCCTGTAATCCCTGCTACTCGGGAGGCTGAGGCAAGAGAATTGCTTGAGCCTGGGAGGCGGAGGTTGCAGTGAGCCAAGAGCGCACCATTGCACTCCATCCTGGGCAAAAGGACAGAAACTCTGTCTCAAAAAAAAAAAAAAAAAGCAATGAATAAGACAGACAAAATTTCTTACCTTCGTGGAAGTTTAAAATTTAAGTTTTAGGACACAGTAAAAACCAGAATTAATGAGTAAAATGTACAGCATGTAGATAGTGCTGAAAGGGGTTAGGAAGCAGGGTGGGTTTTAGATTGTGTCCAGGGAAGACCTTGCAAAGAAGAAAATATTTGGGTAAAGATGTAAAGGAAATGAGGAGTGAGTCACATGCATACCTAGACAAAGAGGAAGCACTGGCAGGAAACGTGCCTGAGGTAAAAGCTGCACCCAGAGCTTTCACATTCCTAAAACATCCACCACCGCATTTTCCATCCTCTGTGACCTTTACAGCCTTGCCATCCCCCACCTCCATCAAGAGGTGAAGTCCATGTCTCCTCTCCTGTAACCTGGACAGGCCTTTGGGATTGCCTGGACTGGTAGAGAATGGTAAGTATGACAGAAGGGATGCTATGTGACTTCCAGGCTAGGCTGTCAAAGGCAGTACAGCTTTTGTGCAAATCTCTCCTGGAAGGCTCACCTTTGGAACCCAGCCTGACACCAAGTACAGCAGCAATGAGGGACCTCTGATCAAATTGCAGAGTTGTGAGCAAAATAAATGACTGCTGTTGTTTCAAACCATCATGTCTTGGGGTGGGCATAGCACTGCGTAATTAAAACAAGCAAAGAAGGACCTATGGCTAGGCGGAACTAAGTTAAGAGACAGTGGGAGGAGAGGAGCAGGCCAGATCCTGGAGGGCTTTACAAACCATCAGAAATACTTTGGCTTTCACTCTAATGGGAAAGTTACTAGACCAACAGTTCAATGCTGCTCACTCCCCAGGTCCTGGGCATCATTAAGAGGATAGCCCCCAGTGGCAACATGTCCTTAAACGCCCTTGGGCAGAAGTTTTTTTCCAACAGAGGGAGCCTTCCTTCCACCTCCCATGAGCAGCATTTTGTACTCACGGTGACAAACTCGCACACTGATCTGACCAGCCCTTTGCCTGTCACAAAATTGTAATATTTTCCTCTACAGTAAGCACGACGGATCCCAAGAGCATGCTGGCCACCTGGTTATGGAGACTTCTCAGCATCCTGCCTATTTAGGCTTCAGCCACCGTAGACCTGTAAATGCCCAAATAGGGTAAGAGAAATGGGACTTTCTGTGTAGGCTTTGGACTTCATTTTCCCTCTGGCTTACGAAGCCTCTAGTTTGCTGACTTTTAAGGACTACAGCATGGCCCATCTGTCAGAGACATTTGCTTCACTGTGTGGGAGGACAGGCAAATGCAGTCCCAGAAACAAAGTGTTTTTCAATGTTGAGAGGCTCAGAAAGATGAACATTAAAAGAATCCATCATTGCCAAGGTTTTAAACAGGTTAACACATCCATGTGAGGTGCAGTTGGAGCTAAGTTTATAAAAGTGCTCATTTTGGGAGTTCGTAAAACTGGATAGCCTCCAGATAAGAGGGCAAGGAGAACCCCAGTCATGATGGCGTTGAAGGTTAGTCTAGAGGTGAAGAGGCTGCTGTGCTCTTCCCTGCTCCTCAGAGCCACAGAAGGTCAGGGTCATGCCCAATTGCCCCTGGGGACGACTCCCCGGGTTTGGGATGGAGGTCTAGGCTTATCCAGAACAAGTATTCTACCACTTAGTTTTTCACTTTGAGGGAACTACTAACAGTGATAAATCTCCAAATGTTACATAGTGTCCCTGGGCAGATTTAAAGGGAACATTTGGGTAGGTGGATCAGCAACAGGATTTGACGAAATATCCTTTACACTCAGCCAGTTAGGAAGTAATAAACACTTCTGTTCTTGTTGTTTTGTTTTGTTTTAACAAACTCCAGATCATAGATAGGGTGGCAATGTACTGAATACCGTTTCTGGTAAATGTCACGTAGAGTTGCGTTGATACCTCAACATTCTCAAGTGCATTGACATGAAGGAGGGTTGTTCAGGCTCTGAAAGGAATGCTGGAAAAATAGAATAATGGCTTGCTTTCAGGTTTGAGGTTTGTTTCCCTAGAATTGAAATCATGGGGTTTCATCAGAGAGATGCTAAGGCTTTCTTAAGCGCATGCAGTCAGAGAAAGTAAAAACTAGAGGGTTCCCTTGAGAAGTTCTCATTTTATACATTTTATAGATGTGGACACTAAGCCTCAGAATGGTTACATGACTTACCCAAGACCCTCAGGTGTCTGTGGGACCAATAATCACACAGGTTATGTCCTAGGATTGGGGGCTTTTAACACGGTTCACCACAGTTGCTGATAGCATGAGCCAGTTACTCAAACATCACCGACGTCAGCACCTGGCGTGGAGAAGTCACTCAGTAATGATGATAGTGATCTTCCCAAACAAGCCTTTGGTCTTTGACGGTAGGGCTATGTCTTGCTTTCCCTTAACTTCCCAAAGTCTAGCAAATTGCCTTCTGCATAACAGGGCTCATTTTAAATAGATAAATGTACAAATGCTAGATTCCAAATGCACTCAAAATATTGAATTGTTCATTCTTTTTTACTGCTGAAATGCCAATATATTAAATAGTTGTAGAAGTTATAGAGCATGTTCTGTGGGTAATATGCTGTGGATACAGTAGTGAGTATGCAGATGAATCCCCTGGCCTCATGGAGCTGACCCTTTAGTGACTGTGTCCAGCAATAGCTGAACACTCAAAATAGCAAAACTGGTTCAAGCCACCACACTCACAGGTCAAGCAGATGAGGCAACCTTTACATACCTAAAAAACACCAGGCAGCTATTTCCAACAGAACAGTGCCAGCAGGGTCAGATAAGTTATGCAGTTGTTTAGCACACAGAAGGGTTGATGTAGCCAAAAGAGTCTCAGGAGACCCAAAAAACATTTTGGTCATTTTCATGAGGATATGGTAGGATTTGAAAAATCAGGGAGGACAGGCAATCATCCCAAGGGTGGATTAAGAGGGAGGAACATCAGAGCACATATGAAGGGCCAGGCATGACAACCACAGTCAAGCTAGAGTTTAGGCCCTCTATAGGCCTTATGTAGGAGAAATATGGTCAGATGGTGGGGGCATTAATTATGGGAAAACAACATTTTTTTTTTTTTTTAATCTCAGCTCACTGCAACCTCTGCCTCCTGGATTCAACCGATTCTCTGCCTGCTGAATAGCTGGGATTACAGGCACCTGCCACCATGCCCAGCTAAATTTTGCATTTTTAGTACAGATGGGGTTTCACCATCTTGGCCAGGCTGGTCTTGAACTCCTGATCTCGTGATCCACCTGCCTTAGCCTCCCAAAGTGCTGGGATTACAGGCATGAGCCACCACACCCAGCCAATACAACATCTTTAATATAACATTTACTTTAAGAAATAGTGGGAAAGGGGATGGTAGCTGTAAACTCTCTCTCAATATGTTTATTTGCAGATCAAAGACATTCTAGGGAACACTCGCCCATTACCATTCCATCCTCCACAGAGCAATGCCTCCTCGGGTGAGGAAACCCACTGAAATACAGTAAGGTTCTTCTTGGCAAATATGAGAGAGTAAACGTGCATAATCACATACATACTCCACCTGCTAATATTTCACATTAACACTCCATAGTTAATACTTGAGAAAATAAATTTTAAGTGTGAACTTTCACTCTGTCCCTCTATCTGTGGATCTATTCTCTGTAAATTGAGACCGAGCACAAATATAATAAAAGTGAATACACTTTTAAAAATACAGATATTCACATATTTTATAGACTTATGTCTATGCCATGGCTACAAGTCAAATTTTAAGTATTCCTCATAATGGAGGAATGTGTATGGAGCAGGGTAAACTGAGTTATAAATGAAATGTTTACATTTTAAATTCATCACTTTGGATAACCATGAAGTTAAGGCTTGGGTTTAAGTGATCAATTGATTGCCCTGTTGGCCTTAATGATTGGTCTCCCTCTAGCAATGCCACTGGCCCTCTTATTTGGGGTCCCTTCCTTCTCTGACTCTGGGCTCGCCTTTTGACTTGCTTTGACCAATGAAATATGATGGAAGTGAAGACCTGCCAGTTCTAAGCCTAGGATTCCAGAGACGTTGTGTATTTCTGTTCTATCTCTTGAAACCCCATGCTGGGCTAACCTGGAGTTTGAGAGACCCCCTTGGAGCAGTCTCCAGATCTAGTATCTCACCTAGATCAGTTAGCAACTAGCTGTGAGAAACTAGCCAAGATCTCTCCACTCCACGCTGACCATGCATCATCTAATCTGCAGCTGAACTCAGAGGCATGAGTAAGCCCAGCCTGGACCAGAAATACTATCCAGCTGACCCTCAGCCTCATGAGTAATAATAAATGCTGTGTTTTAATCCACTGAGATCTGGGTGTTTTTTTTTTTTTTTTTTGGCATAACAACAGTTAACTGATTCAGGGTAAATTCTGGCTGTACATCACAGTGTCCTAGGAGTGTTAAAACATACTAATGCCTGCTGCATTTCCTCTCTATCCCAAGATGCTGTTTAATCACCTGGGTACTATTTTGTTGTTTAAGTTTCTCAGGTGATTCTTCTGTGCAGCCAGAGTTAAAAACCTCCTGAACTAGAAATTCCCTCCCCTCCTCGACTTCTCCAAATATTAAAATTCTAGGTGAGTAGGGCTTTTGTTGTCCTAGGTCTAGATGATAGTAAGGTATGTTTGCTTTTACATACACATCACTGAGAAGAACAAGATGAATCTATCTTCCTGCATGCAAAACAATTCCCTAATTGCCCATCAGTTTCTCTAGGAAATAAGATAGTGATTTCTGACCCAAAAGCCAATACACAAGGCTATGACTTATGGGGTAGATGAGACAGCTTTTCCCCTGAGGGTCCCTCTACCTTCCTTTTGGATGCTAGCCGATACCCTACTTAAACACTCAGTTTCGGCTGTGACTTTGGCAAAACCAGGCACAAAAGGGATATGAGCAGTAGATCATGGTTGGGGTTAGAGGCAGTTTAATACATTATACCGTTTTTACTTTCTATGTAAGCATACATCAGATAATTGGTCTTGGAGACAGTGTGGCCAAATAGGGAAAAGAGAGATTTTTTAAAAGCATTTATTTAAAAGACAGTAAGAAGGTCTATGCAGTGGATCCCTTGGTGCACTCAGATTCTCTTTCCTGGACAGGTGTATCCTCCCCTGGCTGCTGTGAGTGGTGGCTACTAATAGTTCACATCTGCTGTCTTTCCCAGTGACTTGCCTTCAGCAGACAGAAGCCACCTGCCTGGGAAATACAGTCAGACATCGCTTAATAAATAGGATACTTTCTGAAAAATGCATCGCTAAGTGGTTTCATCATTGTGAGAACATCATAGAATGAGTGTACTTATACAAACCTAGACACTATGGCTGGCTACATGGCATAGCCTATTGCTCCTAAGATACAAGTCTGTACAGATTGTTACTGTACTGGACACTGTAGGCAACTGTAGCACAATGGTAAATATTTGCACATCTAACTGGACACTGTAGGCAACTGTAGCACAATGGTAAATATTTGCACATCTAAACATAGAAAAGGTACAGTAAAAATACAGTATAAAGGATTTAAAAAGGGGACATCTGCATAGGCCACTTACCATGAATGAATCTTTCAGGGTTGGAAGTTCTTTTGAGTGAGTCAGTGAGTGAGTGGTAAGTGAATATGAAGGCCTAGGACATTTCCTGTACACCACTGCAAACTTTATAAACGTTGTACACAGGCTATATTTATTAAACATATTCTTTCTTCAATAATAAGCTTAGCTTACTATAATTTTTTATTTTATAAACCTTTTAATTGTTTTAGCTTTTTGACTCTTAGCTTAAAATATAAACACATGGTACAACTGTGCAAAAATATTTTCTTCCTTTATGTTCCTATTCTATAGTTTTCCTCTACATTTAGTATTTTTATTTTTAATATTTTTACTTTTTAAGCATTTTTGTTAAAAACTGAGACACAAAGCATACATTAGCCTAGGCCTCCACAGAGTCAGCACTGTCACCATCACCATCTCCTACCCCTTTATTTTGGGGCAATGAATGATTGGAGCTGTCATCTTCTGTGATAACTATGCCTTCTTCTAGAATCTTCTTGAAAGACCTGGCTAAGGCTGTTTTACAGTTAATTTTTTATTATAAGTAGAAGGAGTAAACTCTAAAATAATGACAAAAAGTATAGTATAGTAAATACAGAAAACCAGTAACATGGTCATTTATCATCATTATCAAGTATTATGTAATATACATAATTGAATTTCTAGACTTTCGTGCACGATTGGCACTGCAGTAGGTTTTTGAACACCACTGCAAACATGTGAGTAATGCGTTGCACCATGAGGGCTGCGAAGTCACCAGGCAACGTCAATTTCTCAGCTCACTGTCATGTATGTGGTCCTTTGTTGACCAAAACCTCCTTATGGGGTACATGATTGCACCTGGGAAGTTGCAGCTGGGTAATCACTAATGGAAACAGGGTACGAATGCCTGGCCCATTTTTCTCAAGGCGGAACAACCCTCTGCTGCCATTCACACTCCAGATCTCCACGCAGGGTCAGGTAGAGGCTCAAAATTATTGGAAATGTGCTATCTTTATGCATAAACTTGCCTTCACCATTTATTTTACTCACATGTCTTGTCTCTAGTTAAATAGCAGGTCTTCATGGATAGACACCATAGCTTTCTTATAATTTCATATTCCATTGTACTTTGTTCAATAGACATGTATCAACTGATTATTTAAAAGAAAGAGTCTAGAGTCTAGAGTCATACATTTCATAGTGCAAAGGATGTGCAATCTAACCTAACTGTCAAAGCACAGAAAATGTTAACTCAGTGGTTGGGGCTTGCCATTTCAGAATAGCACATCTTTAGCAATTAGGTTCTCTACAGTAGGGAGCCTGTAGACTGATATTCTTAAATGCCGGTTTCCTAGTTAATTGTGAAGACAGATACATTTTTCCCTCCTTTGTAAAAGCTGCTGTTGTTTCACATAATGACTTTAACTATAATGGAAATGAGGCAGGACAAATCAATTTTTAGCCTTCAGCAAGTTAAGTTTGTCAATATAGAATGTAAACAGCAGTAGAGATTGGTAGTAAATACTACAGGTTTATTCCAATATGGTAATACCTCTCTTTTCTCCTTCCCAATTAGGTTGAAAATCTGTAATTAACACAATTTATTCAACCAGTGTAAAGGCCATCTCTATACCATGTACTCCAAATCCACATGATGCAAAACAATTTAAAATTTCAACTTTTCGCAAGAAACAAAACACATACAAATGTGACCAAAGTGTAAAATGGGGGCTTTGAATTCTTCACTGCCACAATTTTCATTCCAGAGATGTTAATCCATGGCAATTCAACTCCAGTGAGCATCCTTACCTTGGATTTAAATGTGTATCTCAGAAAGGAAGACAAATTACATTAATGAAAGAGTGAAAATGTAATGGAGTTGCACTCCATTCATCTGAAGGTCAGGCTTTCACAGGGAAGCTCAACTATCTAGAAAACAGCAGACACAGCTGAACAATCCAAAGTTACTCTACAAAAAAAAAAAAAGGAAAGGAAAGGAGAAGAGGGAAGGAGAGGGGAGGAAAGGAAGAGAAAGAAAAAAATAATTTTTAGAAAGTCAGGCTCTGTGTGGTGGCTCATGTCTGTAATCCCAAACAATTTGGAGAGCCTAGGCGAGTGGATTACTTGAGCCTAGGAGTTTAAAACCAACCTGGGTAACATGGAGAAATCCCCTACCTACAAAAAAAAAAATACAAAAAATTAGCTGGGCCTGTTGGCATCTGCCTATAGTCGCAGCTACCTAGGAGGCTGAGGTTGCAGGATCACCTGAGCCCAGGAGGTTAAGGCTACAGTGAGCCAGGATCCCGCCACTGCACTAGGATCCCACTGGATCCTGGGTGACAGAGCAAGAACCTGTCAAAAACAAAAAAAGGACTCTGGGTTGTTGAAATGGCTGTGACAAAGTACAAATGCCAGTTTAATAGATGAGCCCTCAGTTCAGCACTCTGAGCCTATTGACATCTTTTGCATATTTTTGATATATACCTTGGTTATCTATCTTGGCAGCTCCCAGCAGATTAAAATCAACACATTATTAAAGGTAGTGTCAGGTCTCCATATGCAAGCCTGGAGCCTAAAAGTCTGCAGTCCTGCTTGCCTTGGCTGAAGTCACCCGCCCCTTGCCTGTGTTCGCCATTGCACCTGATCGCCCAGCGGAGCTCTCCCGGACAAGCCCCTCACCCAACCCTGCCATATTAACTGTTCTTATGATAATGTAAACACTTCTTACCCAACCCTGCCATTGTAACTGAACTTGTGGTCATGTATACTCCTTGCCCCTACACTCAACCACTGTAAGTGAGCTTACTCTGCAACACCCTTGCCCCGCAAAAAACTACCCAAACCTATAAAACCAGCTCCTATCCCACTGCCCTTTGCGAATGCCATTTTCGGCCTTAGCCCACCTGCACCTAGGTGAATAAACAGTCATGTTGCTCACACAAAGCCTGTTTGGAAGGTCTCTTCATTCAAAGCATATATTTTTCAACAGGTAGAAGAGTTTCAGGAGACTAGCCAGTCACAAATAAAGCCATAACTGGAAACTGGAGATCAAAGGGAAAAAGACTGCATGACATAAAAAGTGACATTTGCTATTATGGTTGTAAATCATCAAGAAAAGACAGGGTTAGCTCTCAATCTTTGTTTAATAAGGCATAGAAATATGTAATATGTTTTTGAAAGGCTTTTGGCTAACGTTTCAAAAATCTGTTATGCAAAAAAAAAAAAACACTTTGAAAATCTAAAATATTTATGACTGTTGGTTGTATGGGTCAGTTTCCATTTCAGATACTCTGACATATGTCCTCATTAACTAAATAAATGTCCCCAAAATGTCTCAGACTTCCTATTAGACTTAGAGCCAAAAGTTTTACATGAAAAATAGGGTGATCATAATTATTAAGAATAGTTTATTCCTCGAAAAGAGGGCAAGTGAGGGAGTGGGGAGAAGACGTACAATATAAAAAAGACTAATATTTCCAAGTAGGTTATGGTTCCATTTTTATTCAGTCAATATGGAGACAAATGGATCCCAGAAGCCACTGGATAGAGCCAAGGAAATAAAGGAAGACATATATCCTTACCCCAATTTACCCCAGGGATTTCCTATCTAAATTGAACTAGATTATTTCAGGTTTCCTTTATAAATAAAAATTGTCAGATCTCTAAAGTAATACAACCTGCTCTCCACCTCTGCATGACCCATAAGTTTGTAGCTATATCACAGTGAAAAAGAAGCAAACAGTTGTTACAGACTGAGGAAGCAGCACCTTTAAAGACACAAAGGTATTTTAGTGCTTGGTGTATTTGTAGCTAAATCAGGGAGTATAAGTAGATGAAGGAAACCAAAAATATTTCACCCCAAAATACACTTCTTTGACATATTTTGGGATGGCTATTCAGAGGGCCTGCAGACAGGAATAGACCTGAAAAACTGCCTTTTATGGAGGAGATTTGCAATTGTAAAGAAAAATCGGCCAGGCGCGGTGGCTCATGCCAGTAATCCCAGCACTTTGGGAGGCTGAGGCAGGTGGATCACTTGAGGTCAGGAGAGTGAGGTCAGCCTGACCAATATGGTAAAACCCCATCTCTACTAAAAATACAAAAAGTAGCCAGTGTGGGCGTGTGCCTATAGTCTCAGCTACTCGGGAGGCTGAGACAGGAGAATCAGTGAAATAAATAGCCAGGCTTTTCTCCAAGGCCCTTCCCTTTATCTGGATCTAGAAAAATTAACCAACCACAGGCCACCATCTATTCTTTCTGAGAGCTGCTACCTGTGACAGCCTTTGCCCCATGCCATTTTCCTTCTTTCCCATAACCTGCCTCGCCATTCCCAAAGCCTTTGTTCTTTCTGTAACCTCATGATGATATAAAAGCATCAACTATCTGGAACTTTCTTTGAGTTTTTATATTTTCTGTGACTCTTGTGCACAGGTGTGCATGTTAATAAATGTTGTATGCCTTTTCTCCTGTTAATCTGCCTCTTGTACACTGATTTTTAGTAAAATTTCAGAGAGTGAAGAGGAGGTTTTTCTTTGGTCCCTATATGTAGAAAATGTGGGAGAAGACTTCCAGAGCTACAGAAGTGTTTGTGGCAGTAGAGTATCTATGGAGGTCATTGATACTGTGAGTTCTGCTGGATTGGTACCCGACAAAACAAAAGCAAAAGAATAGGAGAGTTGGGCAAGCAGACTTTGAAGTCTCAAGCTTGGATACCTGGGATAAAAGAGGCACTGTTAGTAGGCACAGAAAGGCAACCACTGGATGGTAATGGCCGGGTAGTCTTACATATGAGACTGACAGGTCAGCCAGTACAGCCCTCTAGCAGGGAGTTTAAAACATTAGTTTTTGGCAAAGATTTCATGACAAAGACATCAAAAGCAATTGCAACAAGGGCAAAACTTAATAAATGGGAACTAATTAAACTAAAGACCTTCTGCATAGCAGAAGAAACTATCAACAGCCTACAGAATGGAAGAAAATATTTGCAAATTACACAATTGACAAAGGTCTAATATCCAGCAACTCTAACAAACAAACAATTTACAAGAAAAAACAAACAATCCCATTAAAAAGTGGGCAAAGGACATGAACAGACACTTTTCAAAAGAAGGCATACGTGCAACCAACAAGTGTATGAAAAAAGCTCATTAGAGAAATGCAGATCAAAACCACAATGAGATACCATCTCACACCAGTCAGAAAGAATGGCTATTATTAAAAAGTCAAAAAAATAACAGATGCTAGCAAGGCTATGGAGGAAAGGGAATGCTTATACACTGTTGATGGGAATATAAATTAATTCAAGCACTGTGAAAAAGCAGAGTGGCAATTTCTCAAAGAGCTAAAAACAACCACCATTTGACTTAGCAATCCCATTACGAGATATATACCCAACAGAATACATATCATTCTACCATAAAGACACATGCATGCGTATGTTCATTGCAGCACTATTCACAATAGCAAAGACATGGAATCAACCTGAATGTCCATCAATTGTAAATTGGATCAAGAAAATGTGGTACATATACACAACAGAACACTATGCAGCCATAAAATAAACAAAGACATAATGTCCTTTGCAGGAGCAAGAATGGAGCTGGAGGCCATTATCCTTAGCAAACGAATCCCAGAACAGAAAATCAAATACTATATGTTCTCACTTATGAGTAGAAGCTAAATTATGAGAACACATGGATACATAGAAGGGAACAACAGAGACTGGGACCTAAAGAAGGTGGAGGGTAGAGGAGGGAGAGGAGCAGAAAAAAAT
Organism: Cebus imitator; assembly: GCF_001604975.1. Taxonomy (NCBI): domain Eukaryota; kingdom Metazoa; phylum Chordata; class Mammalia; order Primates; family Cebidae; genus Cebus; species Cebus imitator. The sequence goes on from NW_016107346.1 coordinate 1,014,111, forward strand.
AACTAGTGGGTACTAGGCCTAGTACCTGGCTGACAAAATAATGTGTACATCAAACTCCCATGACATGAGTTTACCTATATAACAAACCTACACATGTACCCCTGAACCCAAAATAAATGCTTAAAAAACAAAATAAAAATAAAATGTTTAAAAAACAAAAAATAAATCATCAGTTTGAAACTCTGGAGAAAGACCTATAAGTTGATATTATTTACCTAGTAATGATCATCTGGTTAGAGCGGTACCACTCCATGTGCTGTCCATCAACTAGTAGCATCATCTGGAAGAATATGAGAAATTCACTTTCTCAGCTCTATCCCAGACCCACTGAATCAGAGTCTCTGAAATGAAGCCAACAATCTGCATTTTAACGGAGTCTCCAGATGATTCCAAGTGCACTGAAGTTTGAGAAGCACTGAGCCAGATAGCCGATGTGATCATGGAAGGAGAACATGTACAGCCCAAAGAAAAGAAATTTACACGCTGGAGAATTTCTTTAGGGGCAAAAAAGCAGAAAGGAAAACAACATGCTAGAAAGACTCTCAAAGGAGTGTGAGAAAATTACGGTGCATCTCATTGTGAAAATCAAGGCAATATACAATTACTGTGTACTTAGCTTAGGCTTCCTGATAAACTGTTACACTACTTGTGGGAAGAGATTAGTGAGGGATAAGGTAAGCATTAGCATCAGTAGCTACAAGAATAATATTTTATTTTTTTGTTGACAAATCAAAAATCAAGACTGTCCTCTACAAAACAGAGCTTTGGTCACTTGATGATAAAATGTACACATGAATGATGGCACTATGAATGGCAATATTCCAGAAGGATGGCAGATCTTTTGACTGCATTTTGCCTTCTTTGCCAAGAACATGTGTAGTTAATACCACACCAAATAGACAAATCATTCGTCTAAGCAGCAGCAACACAGTAAACTGCAGTGGGTCCCAGAGGAAGAAACAAAAGAGCTTGCGGCTTTTGCTCAACTGTAACTTATCAAGTTTATTATTTCTCACACAAATATTGAATTACAGTATTTTAATAACTTTCCTCGAGCAAATAAATTTCTCTCTAATGTGGACTAATAACAGGCGCAAAAAAGTTCTCTGTGGTCCCCGATGCTGAGAGAACATTACTTCCAGCCATTACAGCTCAGTAATGACAGCATTTAGTGTATACCCCATCATAAGGCCTTCACAAAATCACCCAGGAAGTACCTATTTTCACAGAGCACTGAATGAGGCTCATAATTCTGGAGAGAAGTGTGTAGCTTTCATGCAGGGCAGTGGCTGGCACCCTCAAGGCAGAGGACTTGCTTTCCTACACTGATGTGGGTAAAGGATATGACATCAGGAGGGGATGCCACTCCCAGTTTATTTTTACTCCACTACAACTTGTAAGTTCTATTTAAAGAGCTGAAGAGGTCTTTGTTTCATGAACAAGTTCTTTGTAGCAGCATCTGTGCTCACATCATGGTTAAACATACTGAAGTTTCGTGAAATCCCTACTTAAGCAGATAGAATGTTGGCTCTAATATCTAAAGGAAAAAAAAAGTATACATTTTAAAATTTAACTTAAATTAATTTTGAGACAGAGTCTCACTCTGTCGCCCACGCTGGAGTACAACGGCATGATCTCGGCTCACTGCAATCTCTGCCTCCCAGGTTCAAGTAATTCTCCTTGCTTCAGCCTCACAAGTAGCTGGAATTAATAGGCGACTGCCACCATGCCTGGCTAATTTTTGTATTTTTTAGTAGAAACAGGGTTTCACCACATTGACCAGGCTGGTCTTGAACTCCTGACGTCAGGTTGATCCACATGCCCTGGCCTCCCAAAGTGCTGGCATTACAGCCATGAGCTATGGCACCCAGCCAGAAGTATACATTTTTTTAAATGTATACAAAAAATAAATGGATGGGAAACACTTCCTGGTTATCTATATACTTCCCTGAAAAACCTTGCCCGTTTCCTATTACATTCAAAGATTCCCACAAAAAGGAAAAAGTAAAACTTAAGTCCAGTCATAAACAAAATCCAAACACAAAATTTTAGGTGCAGAAAAAAGACACATAGAAGAATGTTATGAAGGTAAGGTCGAGGATCAGGGAGATCTGGGTTCTAATCCCAGCTCTGACACTTGCTCACCCTGCTACTTTAACTAAGCCATTTATCTGGAGAAGCCTCAGTTTCTTGATCTGAAAAATGGGAATGAAAATCCTATCTCTCAACAGGGGTGTTTTATGGATGGGATGAGATTATGCGTATATAGTGGTTGGTGCTCAATAAATGATAGCTTTTGGCAGGGTGTGGTGGTTCATGCCTGTAATCCCAGCACTTTAGGAGGCCAAGTTAGGAGGATCATTTCAGCCCAGGAAGTTCAAGACCAGGCTGGGCAACATAGGGAGATCCCATCTCTACAAAAAACTTTAGAAAAATAGCGGGGCATGGTAGTATACGCCTGTAGTCCCAGCTATGCGGGGGGCCAAGATGAGAGGATAGCCTGAATCCAGGAGATCGAGGCTGCACTTTGGCATGACTATGCCACCGTATTCCAGCCTGTGTGACAAAGCAAGACCCTGTCTCAATAAATCATAAATAAATAATGAACGATAGCTTTTGTTTTTATCAGTACAGGTTCCTGATGGTCCTACATGAATGGCACAGTAGAAAATGTGGCACTCGATTGCAATTTTGCTTCCACCATACAATAGCAAGAATTTCTTGAATAAGTCACTTGACACTCTGGTTCTCCTCTTTCTCACTAGCAGAGAGAATAGAGTGGGTTATACTCCTCTTAAACTCCTTTCATCTCAAATACTTCATATACCAATACACCCTTATCAATTACCCTGAGATTTCCTGCCTTTGAAGTTAATTATAAAATGATCTCTTACGTGAAAACCATATGAAAGAGATTTTATAGTTGTGTTTCCATTTTTCTGACTTTCTAATGCTGTTTTATTGAACATAAAGCTGTTTTATTGGACAGAATATACAAAGAGAAAAATGACAAATCAAAATTTTCAAATAATGTAACCTGTGTAATCACCATCCAGATCAAGTACTCGAACTTGACCAGCATCCCAGAATCTTGATAATTCTACTGTTTTTTATATACAGGAAAAGCACCCATTGAATACACAGACAACACAGTTAACACAGAGGTTTTGCTTCTCATTAAAACAATGACTGGCTGGGCACAGTGGCTCATGCCTGTAATCCCAGCACTTTGGGAAGCTGAGGCAGTTGGATCGCTTAAGCTCAGGAGTTTGAGACCAGCCTGGGAAACATGGTGAGACCCCATCTCTACTAAAAAAAAAAAAAATACAAAAATTAGCCAGGCATGGGTGGTGCTCACCTGTAGGCCCAGCTACTTGGGAGGCTGACATGGGGAGGATGGCTTGAGCCTAGAAGGTGGAGGTTGCAGTGAGCCAAGATTGTGCCACTGCACTCTAGTCTGAGTGACAGAGCCAGACCCTGTTTCAAACAAAAATGGCAACAATAATAACAACAAAAACTAATTTAAAAAAAGAGCCAATTGGATAGAAAGCATTCTGAATGGGAGATATAAAACAATGGATCAACATAAACAATCTCCACACTGAAAACTACCAGAAAGCTAATTTCTAGGATTTTGTTATGTCCACACTAATTTGACCACCTAGAAAACATCCAAATGCAATATGCTATTTAGAATAAGCCCATTTTTTTAAATGATGATTACCATTGTTGGTTTCATGAGGTCCCTTGGCTGAGCCTTACTGTGCTCCAGCCAGCTGCTCGTATTTTTACAGTTTGCTTCTAAATTTGCAGTGCTTTTTTCTGACTGTCTGGTGGAAAGATTTTCAATACAGACAGACCTGTATGCATTTAGAAATGGCTGTCAGTACACTGAAATAGAGCTTCCTTGCTGGCTGTATATAGGTATTATCTTTTAAAGATACCTATATGCTGAGTTTCAGAGAGTCATTTTCGATGTGTGTACACTTTTCTATATTATACACTAGAGTTAAACATAAATAGACTCCATTAAAGTCACAATAATAGTCTCAGAAGCTTGACAGCTAAAACTATGTATAAATGTTTTGTAGAAAATGTAAACTCCTGACTTTTTACTTTTGCTTTAGCTGAAAAAAACATAAAAAAGAGGAACTTTCGGATACTATCGGCAATTGAGAGGGAAATAGAATGCTATTTCTTTGAATTTGGAAGAAACAAGGTGAATATCTTTGACTTATTTACATTGCTCAATCCCATAGCCTCTACTACCAGGGATATGGTAGGGAAGAAAAGGAAAGTGGGGGAGGAGACAGGAGAGTGAAAAGAGAAGAAAGGGCAAAGGAAGACACGTGTAGGTGTTAGTTCAGACCTATACAAGCACAGGGGCCTGGAGAGTGCAGTGGCATGATCGTTTCACATTTTATCTTGTATATTTCTATTTCTTTCCACTGCCATCTCCTGCCAACTTTCCTACCCCTGAAGCTGGGGCAACCACTGCTTGGGGATGGAGCTAAATTCAGGGAAAAACAACAGACTCAGAGCTGAGGTCCTCATTCCAAAGGAGCCTCTGGAATCCCATTTCAGGAAAGAAAGAGTAATTGTGAAAACTGAAGCTTTCATTTGCAAAACCAGAAATTAACAAAAAAAAAAAAAAAACTTTAGAGGGCTAAAAGGAGAGAAAAGAAGGTTTATATTTTTGTTTGCTTGCTAACCAAAAGCCATTGAGTAGGAAAGATTCAGGGCAGGGTGTAACCTTAGGGCACTACCTGAGCCATGGGGACTGAAAGAGCCTTCCTGGACTAGGGCTGGTAGAGAACACCTGCGAGAATCTGTCAGCAGAGGGGAGACACCCAGCTTTGGCTTCCTCCTTAGAACTCTAGGAGGAGAAACTTCTAGAAGACTCCATAGTTTGTAGGACAGCCTCATGGATGATAGGCAAGTTCTGTTTAGGCAAAACGTCAGGAGCTCCCACCTCAGTTTACCCCACTCCAGCTACCCATAGCACAAGGAGATCCAAAAAGCCCCAAAGGCCAGCATGGTGGCTCACACGTGTAATCCCAGAACTTTGGGAGGCCGAGGCGAGTGGATCACCTGAGATCAAGAGTTTGAGACCAGCCTGGCCAACAGGACAAAACCTGTCTCTACTAAAAATACAAAACATAGTCAGGCGTGGTGGTGGGCACCTGTAATTCCAGCTATTCAGGAGGCTGAGGCAGAAGAATCACTTGAACCCGGAAGGTGGAGGTTGCAGTGAGCTGGGATCATGCCACTGCACATCATCCTAGGCAACAGAACAACACTCCATCTCAAAAAATAATTAATTACTTTTTTTTAAAGCCCCACAGAAAGGACTGGGACCCTACCACCAGCCAGGCAAGACAGATGAAGACTTCACGACGGGAAGCCATGACAAAATCACTGACATGAGCCGTGGATGCCAGAGCACATCCAGTGACAGGAGCTGATGGGAATGGAGGTGGGGGAGGACTCGATCCTTTTTCATTGCAGATATGTATCTTCTGAATCCAGCCACCTTCTGGGAAGCATAGAGAGGAAGAAACTCTAGAGAGAGGTAGAATGGCCTTGAGCTCAGAAAGGAATGCTTGGAAGCTGGAATTATCTGAATATTTACCACAGAGAGGTTTTATTTTAAATCAGAAGGGACTGAGTTGTCTGTAATGTAGGGCTGATGCACAAGCTGAATTCAGTTACTGATAAGATAAAGTTCTGCTTCTGCAGATGTTCACATCACAGCAGCCACAGAGCCTCTTTGGAAAATCTAGGGAAAGATGCTGCTCCTTCATATACCCACCTTCCTAGAAAAGGGTCTTTGGGGAGCAGGAGGGCTCAGTAGTTGTACCTAAGTGTAGTCTGATCAGCCGTCCGGCAACATAGGGCAGCACCATTGCTGCCTGGAAATCAGGTGTCCTGTCACCCAGCCGACTCCTTCAAATAGCTGAGGATGTTCAGGAAGCCCCTTTCGTGACTCCCACCTGCACCCCAATGCCGTGCAGTATCACCCTCAGTTCTGCTCCCCATTTCACTTCTGAGGCTAAATGGGGAAGAGACCATCCCCCTCCCCATGGTTGGTTCATGTACCTTTTCCCCGAAGAGAAGCAACTTACACGAGTCTTTGCTTTGAAGCAGTCTATAGAGTCTACAGGGAAGCTCAAAGTCAAACGTTCCCTCTTTTTGTTTTTTTGTTTTGTTTTGTTTTTGACGGAGTCTCGCTGTCGCCAGGATGGAGTGCAGTGGCGCCATCTCTGCTCACGGCAACATCCGCTTTCTGGGTTCAAGTGATTCTTGTACCTCAGCCTCCTGAATAGCTAGGATTATAGGCATGTGCCACCACATCCAGCTAATTTTTGTATTTTTAGTAGACACAGGGTTTCACTGTGTTGGCCAGGATGGTCCGCCTCGGCCTCCCAAAGGGCTGGGATTACAGGCGTGAGCCATCGCGCCCCACCCCTTGCTGACTTTTAGAAAGGTTCTTCCCAAGGTAACACTGAGACCAGCAGCAGCATCTGTAAGATGGCTAGAATGTAAATTTTGGGGATCCCACCTAAACCTACTGATCAGAAACTCAGGGGTAGGGATCTGTTGACATAAGCCACCCTACCCGCACTCCACCCCCAGCCTATGCATATTAAATTTGAGCCTCACTGTCTTCAGAGACCTAAGTGGTCCCTCTGTTGTTGAGCTCCACTAAAAGTTGACAGTGTCTTCAAGACATAAACTGTAACATCCTATGGCATCTGAGCCTCCAGTAGCGTCTCAGCAGGGAAGATACCTCAGCAGCCTCCTGTAGCACCTCAGCATCTTCAACCATCCAGCAGGAATCTCAGTTTATCCAACAATTATTAAGGATCTTCCATGCCTGGAATTCTAAATTCTCTCTCTATGACCCCATGCGTCTCTGCTATGACTTTGTGATATGAGAAAATAGACAAGGAAAAGTATGTGGTCCATTTCAATGCAGTCCACTTGCCTATGCTTTTATTCCAGAAAAGTGGGAGCCACCAGGGATTGGGAAAATTACTTAATTGCCCCAGCCTTGAGGCAAAACATACACCTATCCCTAAGAATGGTCTCTTCCTAGTGCTTATTGATACTCAGTGTCTGGTCCATGGTCCAACAGCATCAGCATCACCTGGAACTTGTTAGAACTGCAATCTCAGGCTTTGACCCAGACTGACTGAAGCAAAACCTGTGTTTTTACCAGAAGGCCAGGATATTTGTATGCTCGTTAAAGTTTGAGAAGCAATAGTCTAGCTTGCTGGGTCTTGGTCCATGCTGCACGTTACAGTTACCTGGGAATAATTATAAAAACACTAGTGTACTTCCAAAATTCTTATTTAATCTGTCTGGAATGAGTCCTGGGCATTAATATTCTTTTTTGAAAAATCTCCCAGGTCATTCTGATGTGTAGTTTGCACTGCTAGCTAAACCAACAGACTTGGAAATGTCTGGTCTCCCTGGTTAAAATCTGCAGGTGACTTAAAGATGTAAAGAAGTGGGAGAGGTGAATGGAAACGCCAGACACATCACAGATATTAGCTCATTGACTCTATGAATAACACTGAGAATAAGTTCTCAATAGACACTTGTCTTTGTTTTGTGCTTTTATAACAGAACACCACAGATTGGATAATTTATAATAAACAAATTTATTTGGCTCATGGTTCTAGAGATTGAGAAGTCCAAAATCAAGGCACTAACAGAGTCAGTGGCTGGTAAGGGCTTCTCTCTGAGTCCAAAATGATGCCTTGTTGCTGTGTCCTCACATAGTGGGAGGGAGGGAGAGGGAGAGAGACAGAGAGAAGGAGAGAGAGAGAGAGGAGGGGTTGAATTTGTCTTTTTATAAGGAACTCACGTGAGCTCACAATACCTGGGAGTAACACACTAATGAGGGTGGAGCCCTCAGATCTGAAACCCCTCTCCAAGGACCCCTTCCCAATACTTCTGCATTGGGAACCAAGTTTCCAATACATAAATTTTGGGAGACACATTCAAACCATAGCAACCCTTTTAATAAATAATGGAAATTGAGACTTTGGGAAAGTTTAAAAAACTTAGAATTTCAAAAACAGCAAGTTGTGGCACCAGGATTGGAAGATCTGAGTCAAAAATCTATGTATTATTTGCTAAAGGAAGAAACTAGCCATACACAATCAAAAAATATATAAGTATGCAATGGAATATCACTGATATAAACCAAGGCTCAAATATAATAGGGCTTTGTAGTACATAAGATTCTGAACAGTTTCATACACTAATCAAATAACCACACAATTCTAAACTAAGGGGGGTGTTTCTTGGACTCTTCATATAAAATTTGCAAGATCCCCATTGTCTCTTTAGCACTCTTCTCAGGCTTAGCTCTGAGGGGTGGCATCACTCACGAGGGAGGTATAGACTACTGGCTTGCAGAACCACTGTTTCCACAGAAAACTGTCGTGAAAAGAACACTGAGTAGTAAAACAGCACCTCTCGATCCAGCCTGGTGATGTGCCTCCCATGTCTCCTTCTTGATCCCCAATTCTCACATTTAGGAGGCTCCCTTGAGCAATGAGAATGCAAGACAATTCGCTAAAAAACCATACATTCCACATCAAACTGGCCTGAATTCCCATACCAACTCCTCCCCTTACTATGTGACTTTGGAAAAAGCACTTAACCTCCCATGCCTCAGGTACCTGACATGTGAAATGGGGGAAAGGACCTTGCAAGGCCACCACCTCCTTCCCTGGCTGCTGTAAAGATTACAAATGATAAATGAAAAGCATGTAGTACAATGCCAATGGTGGCATTTATTATTATCTTATAACATAGAACGAGCTTCTGCCCTTTTCTTGCTTCACTAACTTTGCAACTCCTATAGCCACCATGACCGAAACTTCCTGTTAATCCCCCTTCCACACAGAGCTAGATGCCCCAGGCTCACCACTAGCACACTATAGAACTATGACTGAAATAACTCAATTAAGCCACATTGAGTAAAGTGGTCTGTGCATAGCTGCCTCTGTCACTTGACCATCAGCTCCCTGAAGACAGAAACTGTCTTGTTCCCTGTTCCCCATTAAACCTCCGGCACTTAGTCCGATGCCTACTCATAATAGGTTTTCAATAGATATATGTAGAATAAATGGACAAATGTAAATATTTGGCACCTGCCCCTCTGGAAGGGGATCAGGTAAAATGTTTCAGCTACATGCAACATAATATCTACCTAAGAACGGATTAAAGTAAGTACTTTACATGCTTTCGGGATGAGGCAGATGCTCCTGAGAACAGATGCAAGGAAGAACACTATTCTTCTTCAGCTGGATGTTGTCATGGCTACATATGATGCCTTAAACAATAGCAGCCATTTTGCAACCACAAGAAAAGCTTAAGAGTTCAATATGTTGAAGGTGGAGAGCAAAAAGAAGGATCCTTGATGACAGCATCGAGTCACTGTTTCATCTCTAAAACCACTTCTCTCTAGGCTGTTTGCTATGTGGTATCAGCACTGTTTTATCTACTGTTTGATGTATGTTACTTACAGCCAGAACATCCTCTCTGACACCAGGGAAAGGGACATGGGAAGATGAATACCTTGGCCAAGAAGACAACACTGCAATTCACAAAAGAAAGGAGCTAACGTTAGAGGAGAGGAAAGGAAATTATATTATTAACTTATGAACAACATGCTCTGTCAAAAGCATTACGTAAAATACGCCATTTAATCCTCACCAAAACCATAGGAGGGTGTTACAGATATTGTTTCATAAAATGAAAACTCAGGGAGGTTAAGTCCTTACTTAACGGCCAAATAGTAAGTGGCAGTCTTGGTATTCCAACTCATGCAGGTGTGAGTACAATGCTGGGAGGGATCTACGCTATGTGCGTGCCAACTTGGCATTCCATTAGGTCATCCTTTTGCATGACTGTATTCTGCAGATCTTATCTTGTGAAATGATTTTGCTAGGAAGAGAGTACGGCATAAGGGAAGGCAATGGTGCTCTCAGAAAGATATGAGGGTGTGAGGTCAAGTGACAATAGCAGGAGACTAAAAGCTACCTGAGAAGACTTTAAATTATACACAGAGCAGATCCAGATAAAACACTACTCTCTTGATTGAAAAAAGTACACATGTGCACACATACACATTATCAATATTTTTGCATAGTCCTTATTAAGTATAAGTTACTTGATATGTTGATGGCATAATTAAGGAAAACTTTCACAAATGAATTGAATCTGGTTTTGGCTGCATAATAATATATCTATTTACTTTTGTTAGACTTTGGAAATTTCAATACACTGTAATTGTATTTCTAATGACAGAAGATTCATCTCAGCTCATTGTGCATGCATTTCATTATTCACCACACATTTATATTTGAGCAAATGAACTTGTTCATTATACATTGTAATCTTTTTGTTGTACAATGTTTCCATTTTTGAAAGCCATGTAATCATATCGTTGTGGTGTTGGCAATTGTCATTATATAATATATAAAATTTCAAAAGGATGCAATTTAAGGATTTTGATCTTGCAGCATAAATATATGCATGACACGTAATATGAATAAACGTACTCCAGATGGTTGCTTAAAACAGATAAATCAAATTTCCCAGTAGTAACCAACTAAACTCTCAACCAAATATAGTTTTTTCACTGATTAAAATGGCCAGAATATTTATGTGACTCCAAACATAAAACTTGTGACAAAGTTGGGGTAGGTCATAATAAGAAGAAATTAGATTTTCTGGCCATTTTTAGAGTTATTTGGGGCCACTAAAGACAAGGTCCCTCACACCTGAAAAACCCCAGGCTTTAAGTTCAGTTCTGCCATATCTCAAAAGACATGCAAGCTCAGCATGTTTGCATTTCATGGGGAAAGAAGGAGATACAGTGAATTTAATCCACCAAGATGAAGTTGGCAATACCTTTTCCTTCCCCAGCACCTTCAAGCTGTATTTACAAGCCTTTCAAATATAGGCAAAAACAGAACACTACAGAAAAATGTTAACTAGAAAAACATATTGGCTCAGTAAAACACATAACCCTCAAAGCCAGAGAACTGCACATTTATAGACTGCACCGTCACTAGCCCTGCCTTGCGTAGCTATAGTACAGCCTAAGTGCATTAGCAAACAGTCCGGCTCTTTCTGCTCTGCTGCTAGCAACCTTCCTGCATTCAGCAGCCAGAAGAATTAAACTTCTTCCAAATAATTCTCATGTGCACAGGCTGTAAAGTAAATGTAAATTAAAGCAATACATTACCAAAAACTTCAACTTATTTAAAGTGCTGCTTGCTAGTCCTACTTTGGCAAATATTTTTTATTTTCCACCCCCCATGCAAACACTTAAGTGGGGTTCACAGAAATCTGCCTTTGCTCCCCAAACCCCTTTATATAACCAACTTGCCTGGCCACATACATGGCTTCTGACACCCCGAGTACCCTCAAAACTTGTGCTACTGATGTCACTCAAGGACGCAGGCTTGGCAACCTTTTGCATATACAGCCTCTTTCCAATCAATAAAAAAGGCAAAAATATAAATGAAAAATTGGTTAACATTCAGAGACTGGAAAAAGAGAAAGAGAAGCAAATGTCCTATAAACACCAGAAAGAAAAGTATTTTCAGCAGTGATCAAATAAATGTCAATAAACAAATAGCTGTGATTTTTAATGGTGAGATTCACTGAGACTTTTAAAAATAATACTGCTTCACCTTGGAAATGATGAAAAACTAAGGGGATGAGCTTCTTCAAATATTGCTGCTTGGGGTAGTATGAATTGGTATCACAATTGAAAATATGAGGCACTCACTAACTGATCCAAGAACTCCCCACTTTCATAACTAAATCCTCAGAAGTCCAGGTTATACATTGCCATGATCACCTGCCCTAAGCCACAGGGTCCCATTAATGCAAAAGCTCTGGCTAAATTTTGAACATCCATCAATTAGTCCAAACCAGAAACACTGGGGACATGAAAAATTCTCAGTTTACCAATAAGTTTAGTCAATGCCAAATTATACCATCTGGTACTTAATATTTTCATTAATCCTCATATAGGATCATATTACAAGTTCATATTCGATCAGTTCCTCACATTATATCTAATAGTTGTTGTAATGGACTGCAGGAATATCATGCCGAGGAGGGGGTCTATTCACCCACTGATGCTTGACAAATGCTTACCTACGACTTTCATTAATGCTTAACAAGGTCATCTTTAAACTCCAGCACACAGTACAAGCAGACTAATCCTATGGCTTTTTATGCAGAGATAAACTAAAGCAAATTCATAGCTTCCCTGACATTAATGTGGGATATTAGATATCCTGCATTACTCATTAGATAACCTTGAATAACAGTTCCGGAAGTAAATATGATTACTGTATCACATACAAAACATCTGCAGAAATACACCAGTGGCCAAACTAAGCCCAGGTACACTGGGGAAATGCCTAATGCCGTCATTTGCAACCCATTATCCTTTCTCACTGGCATCTCTGCCTAGGTGAGTTCTTTAAATTGAACAGAAGGAAGAAGTGTGAGTTGCTTGGTTACATAAAATCAGGCTGCACAGAGATTCCCACCTGAAGTCTGGCTGGGACTCATCATCATCTTTTAGGAAACCTGTCATTTTTTAAGAAAAGGGAGCCACTATCACTGGGCAGCCATGACTGTTATCTGCACTGCAGGTCACTGGCTGAGCCACATTTCCTGCTAATTAAATTCACTGTGGGAGATTCCTAACGTGTGTCTCTATGGGAAATGGATCTGAAAATCTGGATGATGACCCTAATTGCTTCTGGTAACAACGTTATGAAACCCGCACTGTCACACCTACAGACAGGAGAACTCCGATAAGGGTGTCTAGCTCACAGACCATATGGGTTTCTTCAGCCTACAGCTGGAAGAGCTAAAATTGGGCTCAGCTGCAACTGGGCACATCCTGAACAAGACCTGTCACTTTGTGCTTTTCAATTACTTACCTGCAAATGCAGCAAACAGGTAATTGTCAAGAAGCCCAATAGTAAACCAGCAGATGCCAATGTTTGCCTGAACAGTGCTAGGAGGTTACCTTAGGCCTGGTGTAAGGCAAGGCTACACAAAGTCAACAGATTGACAGCATCAATATCACCTTGGAGCTTGTTAGAGATATAAATTCTCAGACCTCCACCTCCAACCTATTGAATCAGAATATCTGAGGGTGAAGCCCAGGAAGCTGAGTGCTCAGCAACTTCCCCAGGTGCTTCTGGTGCCCACTAGCATTTGAGAAGCCCTGGACTCAAGTACACTGGATTAGGAATCACAGAATGTGGCTCTCTTCCTGGCTCTGCATAAAATAGTATATGCGCTAGGGGAACTCAGCCTCTGTAGTCTGTTTCCTCATTGTTCTGGTTATCCACTGCTGTGTAACACACTGCTCCAAAACTCAGTGGCTTAAAGCAACCATGGTTCTGTGTGTTGGCTGGACTCAGCTGGGAAGTTTTCACTTGGCATCTCTCATGTGCCTGGAGTCAGGTGGAGGTGGTAGCTGGGGTCATAAGAATGAGTCACTCAGCTGCACGTCGGAGATTGCTACTTCTCTGTCATGCCTGGCATCTGAACTGGAATGGCTAACAACTGGCTAGGAATCCCACTCTCTATAAAGTCTGTCTGTGCGACAAGCTTGGGCTTTCTTAAAGCATGGTCGTCTCAGAGGCACTGGACCTCTTACATGATGCTAGCTTCCCCCAGAGTGTACATACTTTTTTCCTTTTTTTTAAGATAGAATCTTGCTCTGTCACCCAGGCTGGAGTGCAGTGGCAGGATCATAGCTCACTGCAGCTGGGACTACAGGCACGCACCACCATGTCACCACACCTCACTCACTTTTTAAAAAGTTTTTGCCGAGATGGGATTTTGCTGTTGACCAGGCTGGTTTGAAGTCTGGGCCTCAAGTAAACCGCCTGCCTTGGTCTCTTAAAGTGCTGGGATCACATGTGTGAGCCACCACACCTGTCCACCAGAGTGTGAATTCTAAGAGACTGCCAGGTCTCGGTCTCCTAACCCTGGAACTAGAGCAACATTACTTTTACCACATTCTCTGGGTAAGAAGGAAGTCACAGGGCAGCTCAGGCTCAGGAGAAGGTCCTACATAAGATGAGGAGGGGAGGAGAAATCTGTAGAAATAAGCTGCCATACTCACTTGCAAAATGAAGGAGGTGGCCTACCTCCCTAAAGGCCTTCTTGGTTTTATAGTTTATGATTCTCTGATGTAGGCAATACTCATGTTTCTTAGAGTACATTCCATCAATCTCAGGGATATCCATTTCTCCATAATATCACTGCCACTCATTTAGCACTCAGCACATGCAGCCTTGCATTGATTTACTTTATGAATACAGTTACTCTGACTTCCCAACTTGATTATAAGATCTTCAAGGCTTTATGCCGCCTTGAAACTCTATTACCTGGTACAGTGACCTGTATATCATATGAGGCCTTCAATGAAGATATGCTAATGATGATGATGATGGTGATGATGATGATGCTGATCGAATCACTGCTGTTAAACTATCTGTCTAATTGAATGAGTACAAAGCAACCATTTACAAAGTTGAAAAATAATGCCACATGACTTTTATGATTTTGCAGGTCTTTTTAAAATATACTTTTTAAGATAGATAAAATAGAGCTGCAAATATTATTTCCCAATGAGCTATTTGCTATAAGTATACATTCTTTTTTTTTTTTTAATTCACCAGTGCAGAAGGGATAGTGGTCACGAGAACACGTCATTTTCTACTACATTTTTTAACCCCTTGAACCTAAGAGAACTTTCATGCCCTCCTTGCCATCCCTATAACCAGCTGGCTGGGACCAAGGCAACCGTGAACTTCCAAGATGGTACAGTCACAAGATAGAAATAGCTTAGTCCCTGATTCACTGCTTGCAGAGCCATTCACCCAAGAATTTCCTCATTACATTTTGCATGAGCAACAATCAAACTTCTTTGAGGCTAAGACATTAAATTTGAGGGTCTGTTTGTTATAGCAGCTAACTGACACTCACGAATGCACCTAGTTCATTTCCAACATCAACCCTGCGAGTCACTCTCATATATGGATATTTCACATTTAAATTGTATATTTTCACCAACAAATTCACTTGTACAGCATCCCTAGTGAACTCTTATAAGCAAGCTGTGAATATTGGGCTGCCTGTGTTTGTTACCTTTGTTTCTTCCATCCCTGATTTCATTCATTTATTTGAAAACCATCTGTGAGCACCTGCTAAGTGGCAGACATTATCCATGTCCTTGGGATGCCAAGATAAATGTAACACAGGCAAAAGACAATCACAGAAATATTAGTGTGCCATGCCAAGAGGAGGTGTACACAGGACAATGAGGGTATAAAACAATGGAAGTACAGCAATGAAAGGGAAGAGACATTTTTACAAAGGTTGTGACATCCATGCTGAGTTTTGAGAGATGAGCAGCTGTTCACCAGGTAGAGAAGGAAAAAGAAAAGACAGATCAAACAAGGGGACATGCAAAGACCCACAGATGGGACCCCTGCATCTTGCAGAATGGTACCTATAGCTGGTCTAAGGATCTGGTTAGCAGGACCCCAAGGATGACTGAATGATAAACCCAATTCTGAAATGATTTTAAGCCAACCAGCATTAACCTGGGGTTCAAAAGAGTAATACATGAGGTCTGGATTCATACCTATTATTCTGCAATTTGCCTTGCTTAACTCCAAGATTTATGTGGGGCACTTGGCCCAGAGGAGGTAATTCCTAACATGTTGACATCCAAACTTAGAGGGCTAACTTCCCCAGTGTCCTACAGGGAAGGCTGGCCTTGGCAAATTTGGTTAGATTCCAGAAGACCTGTTATGATCCTCATTTATTCATACATGATCTTCTACTGTGCAACATCTTGTTGAGGATCTTGTAGCCAGGAAGACTGCATCTCTATCCACCTTGGAGAAAGTCGTTCCTCTCTCTGCCTTGAATGCTAGTCAGTTTTACTTCTTTTTATATCCTTGATTTACCTAAATATTACTGGTGCCAAGTCTCTCTGCCCATCTAAGCCTACAGACAGCATTTATTAATTCAGTGGTTGCACACAAAACACAGTGTGTTTGGAAAATTATAATTAGCCTGTTACGGCTGGGAGGACATTGGTGATTTGTAAATGGTGATGCAAGAAACAAAATTCAGGAGGGAGATCATGAAGAGTGTTATACATCATTCTAAGGAGTTTAAATTTAATCTTGTTTAGGCAAAAGGGAACCCAAGATATGGGTGCGACATGAGAAAAACAGATTTAAAACTATAAATATACACAAATACATACACACACAGAAACACATTTACATATGGTAGCAGAAAAGTGAAGGTTGTAAGGTAAATCAGCTAAGAAACCCTTGCAAAAATCTGCTTAAAAATGACAAAACTAATGAAAGGGGAATGGCGAAGAGGGTATAGATGTCTAAGATATTGACAGAGTAGAATAAACCAAATTTAATAATTTCAAATTTAAAAAGGGGGGAATCTGAGATCAACCCAGGGTTTATTCCTTGAGGTGGACAATGCAGTATCAGAGTGTCTTCAGTTAAAAGTACGCCCCAAATCTGGAAGGGAGGTAAGACATAGGACTGGGGGCTGAGCGCAGTGGCACATGCCTGTTATCCCAGCACTTCGGGAGGCCAAGGTGAGCAAATCACTTAAGGTCAGGGGTTCGAGACCAGACTGACCAACATGGTGAAACCCCGTCTGTACTAAAAATACAAAAATTAGCTGGGTCTGTAATCCCAGCTACTCAGGAGGCTGGGGCAGGAGAATTGCTTGAACCTGGGAGGCAGAGGTTGTAGTAGGCTGGGCTCATACCACTGGGGTCCAGCCTGGGTGACAGAGCAAGACTGTCTCAAAAAAAAAAAAGTAGGACTGGGGAAAGTAATGAGTTTAGCTTAGTATATTAAGTGTGAGAGGCCTCTGAGACATAAAGGTGAAGACTGTTACCAGTTGGAAATGTTGTCTACACTTGTCTTGGTAGGAAAGATGGATTTCAGAATTATTTGCATACAGAGGTGTTAATCAAAAACTATGGTGTGGATTGAACCAACAGCTCCAGAGCAAGATAGAAAGTCATCCAAGGACAAAATCCCAAGAAAACAAATGCAAGAATGGGTAAACAGAAAGAGTAGACACCCAAAGGAGACCAAATGCATCCAGAAGGTGGAGTGGAAGGAGGCACAGATATTCACGTGAGGACTTTCTCTGGCTCCCCAAATCATCTTCATTCTCCAAGGCTTGGCTGGAATTCCACATCTTTGATGATGTGAAGCCTTCAGACAGCCATACTCATAGGGATAGCTCCCACCCCACGTGCGTCTCTACCGCCCCCAATATCAAACACAATCTGGTATTATTATTCTACACGCTAGCTCTTGTGGGAGAGGAACATGTCTCAATCCGTTGCAAATAACATAAACAAAACAAAAACAAAAACAAAACTCAACTCAAATTGGCTTAAGAAAAAAATAAGACCAAGAGGAAGATTCTACCTTTAAGTGTGGTGACTCTAGGGGATCAAAGCATGCCCTTCTCCACTTTTTGATTCTGCTTCTCTATGAGGTGGCTTCATTCTCAGGCAGGCTATCCCCATAGATGGACACACAGTTCCAGGCCTACAACTCACTTTTCAACAACTCCAACGGGAAAAGACATCTTTATTCATGGTCATTCTAATCTCTGGTTGTTTCTCATCAGGTCACCTGCCTATTTTTAACCAATCATCACTGAGGCCAGGGGAGGCTAGGCTCCAATTTGATAGGCTAAGTCACATGATGAGGAAGTGAAAATAGTCATTTCACTGCGAGAGGACTTTGACGTGAACCAAATGGTACGCACCAAGAAAAACGAAGGATCACCAGCATACGTCAGGATGCTGTTTTCACAAAAAAAAAAAAAAAAAAAAAAGGAAATTGATGGCTAGGTAAGCGTTTCAGGAATGGAACACTGTGGGGCCCTTGCATGCAATGGGCATTTAACAAATGTTTCCCGATTGCCTGGTTACAAACTTAATAGCCCACTTTAATCATTAAAAGATAGGAAAATGTGTTATTACAGAAGTGACTATTGTTTGTGTGATAAGGAGAAAGCAGAAAGAAAAAGAAACAGCTGGCATTTGTATCCACTGATATATTAACTTGTGGAAGTAGAGAGAATGCAGAGTAGGTGAGAGAAACAGAAATGTGAAGAGGAAAAGTGAGTGGGGTATGTGTGAGTGTGAATGGTGATGGGGGCTGCCCTGGTTTGAAAGCCACCCAAGTTCTGAGATGTCTGGGTAATGAGAACAGCAAGCTTGGCTATATAAATCGAATCTACATTATTAGAAAAGTTTGACATTTGCTAAATTACCTATGAAAACTTACCCTGGTTGTTAAGAACCAAAAAAGTTGTATTCATTTCAAAGCTAAATGTCAAGCTCCCTTAAAGATCTTCTAACACCTACAGATGGGAAGTGGGGAGGAGGGTGGGTGGTGGAAAGCTGTACAAATTAAAGGCAATAAACTTTCCAGACATCTTCATCTCCATAAATGCTCAGAGATGTCTCCAGCATTCTTAGTTAGGTAATGGTGTCTTTCTATTGTGTATATCTATTGGCAACATTTGAAAACTAACTTGGCACACTGGAGGATAGACACAGCAAAATGAACCTGAACCACTTTATTTACAGACGGTAGCCAGAGATGAATTAACAAGAAAGCCCACTAAATAAATGATTCAGAATATAAAACTAGCAGTTCTAGAACCAGGAGACTCTGGCAAACATCCAAAACAACTCTTTACAAAATTAGAATTAAGAAGCTCCACACCCCTACTCCCCTATAGGTTTCCAGGAACCAGTTATCCAATATTAAACTGTACCATTTATTAAGAAGAAAGCAAAAAAAAAAAAAAGTAAATAAATTTGAAATAGGTCGTTGGAATAGATTGCATAAAAATATTTCCAAGCCAATAATGCTTAAGAAAAATTTGCCCGATAAAGTATTTCAAATCAAAATATAACAGTTTACCTAAGCATGGTTATTCTTGAACATTTACAGATTACAGCTACACTGTCTGATATACATCTATTTAACCCCCCAATACATGCATGTGTAATTCTGTACCCATATACACAAAATTGCACATGCATATGAGTATGTTTTGTGCAAACACATGAAAAGGTGCCATTAAACTTTAACACCTCCCTTAGACTTCAATGGTGGCTTTTCTTTCACTTATTACCTAATAGCTATATGAGGAGCTAAGTTGGAGAGAACCTTGTTTTTACTAGGGACAGAGTAAGGGATGTTCAACTATTCAGAAACATGGCAAGAAAGGAAAAAGGAATTCAAGCACCTCCAAGAAGTGAATCAATGTTTCCAAATATACTTTATGAAGATACAAAGAAAAGGTGAGTCAACATTATTAATTTAAAAAAAATTTTGGTAAATCTGTAATAATCTCATGGGCTTATTCATTTTTGGATGTAAAAAGCCAGGAAAACTCCCTTTTATAATCTCTTTTGTAAGGAAATGTATTTCAAGTTTAAACCCCTCGCTTAAAAACAGTTTCTAGCTGTTTGTACACTGATAACCCCTTGTACACACACACACACAACTCATGCATGAATGTGGACTCTTCCAAACTATGTATGTTAATAGAAATTTCACAGTCTTGGGCACTGTTTAAGTTTTTACCTTTATAATGTAGATTCTGGATAGGATCGAAACCGTATGTAGAAATACGCATAGCCACACACATGCCTACATATCTTTGACAGTTACGCCCTTCCTATTTCTCAAAAATCATGTTCTCTAGTTTAAAAAAAAACTTTATTAATTATGCAAGTGACCTCTTCTATAACCTAGATGCGTGTGACTAAAATGCTTCAGTGGAACCAAAAGTGGCTGCCTTCCGAAGGGAGAAGGCGTGGGTCTCTGAGCAGGTGTCGGAGAGCTATTTGTATAGAGACCTCAGGCAGCTAAGGGAGAAAAGGGGACATGTGGAATGACCGTGGGTGGAACTGACATGATTCCTCCGCCCCTATTTAGATTAATCCACCCACTGTGAGCCTGTCTTAGCTAAGATGCCAATTCTTGACAACAGTGGGTGCCCTCCTTCCATCCCCTTCCAATCCCTTCTTAAAAAGGGTCTTGGCTAAAAAGAGAGAAAATAACACTGAGGTTTTTGTCAGGGTCTTCTGTCCACACAGTAATGTGATGACAGAGGTCTCCAAAGGAAGCATAGGGACTTACTGCCCCTCTTCGTCTGTCCATGCTCTGGGCATATCTTTGCTGTCTCTCTGACCTTGAAAGGTTGGGATTCCTAAAACCATTACACAGGTCATTATCCTAGTCCCTGGGAGCATTAAGTGATGTCTCTAATAAGGAACAAGGACTTTATGGGAACAAAGAAATTGCTTTCATTGGGATAACAGGAATCTTCACTGTGTCAGACCAGTTAACAAAAGGCCAAAGAAGCTTGGAGAATGGCCTCTTTTTTTCTTTTTCATCATATTGTGACCACTGTTGGCTCTTTCCTCCTAAGGCCATCTTCTTTGGGGGATTCCAAGTATAGCTGGATGGTCACGGAATTGGATAGCCTTCTTTTCGGCATTGTGTAGGAAAGCTATAAAGGACTGGGGAAAGAAATTCATTTTACTTTTCTACATACTTTTATGATTTATGAAAAATTGATCTACTCAGTTAGATAACCATGAGTCAGAGAAATACAGTTACAATAAAGTGGCGGTGTCATTTCTAAAGTAGACCACGCACGGGTTCACAAATGATGGCCAATTAAAATAAGTTATTCCTGTCTGGTGGGGCTGTGTGAAATGAACTATCAACCAAGATGAATTAAAGCCTGGGCTTGGAAGACTTCCTATTGACTAGCCTGCGGTATAATTTATAATTATTTCTGTTTATGTGTGAGGTGGGGTGGAGGAGTCGGGGAAAAAAACTGGCTTAGCTCTTATCTGGATGTGAGCAAGAACAATGAAAAGGGCATCTGCTTATTAAGGTTTTGATCCCCAATTTTTTTTTTTTTGAGACACAGTTTCACTCTTGTTGCCCAGGCTGGAGTGCAGTGGCACGATCTCAGCTCCCTGCAACCCAGTTCCTATAGTTGTCTATTTCATTTATTCAATAAATCAATATTTATCGAGCATCAGCCACTTGCTAGACTCTTGTCGACACTTGGAAATAGTATCAGGGAGCAAAATGGCAGGTCACCTTATCCATCCTCCTCAAGTTTGCCATTTTAATTTAGCTATTCAAGTTCCACCTCCACCCTAGACAGTAGTCCCATGGATGGATTCATTCTCTCAACCTCCCTGATTCTGCCTGACTTTGATTCATTTTTTGGCTTCTGCTGATGCTAACTTAAATTATCCCATGCCTCATACTCCTGTGACTATCCTATCCACATGAAGGCCATTCCTCTATCTGAGAAAGAACACACTAGTCTGCTTCCTGAACTTAATTATAAATGAGGAAACTCCTTCACCACGGATGTGTCGCAGCTTTCTGTGCAATGTGGAGATTTTCTTCACACATTTTAACAGGGGCTTCTGATGTAAGAGGGCTCTAAGCTCAGCTATGAAGAGAGTTGCTGCCCTTAATCCCTAAAGCTTTATAAATACTCAGATTCATCAAGAGGCTGAGAAGAAAGCCTCAGAACCCCAGGTACCTGCTTGGCCTCTGGAATCTTCTCACTGTAAAAAAGATGCCAGATGTTAACTTACTGATGTAAAGATTGTTTGTGTATGTGTATACATAAGTACCATCAACCATTTCCTTCTACCAGCTTGAAAGCTGAAATCTTTTTTCATCTGTCATTTTATGCCCCTAATGCAGGTCATTGAAAGCCCTGAGATTCACAACATTTTTTGCACCCTATGGTGTGACTTCTACTTCCAGCCCCATTGTATAGAAATGGGAAAGGATTTCCAACTCCTCTGGGAAGCCTATAGTGAAATCACATTCATAAATCTGTTCACCTTTTCTACCACATAGCTTTTACTAGTATTCTTATAAATGTTCTCTCTCTGTCTTACAGTTAATAAATTAAATGAGCAAGTAACAAAGAAAAATGTTGGATCATAGTGTGCATCCCAGAGACTTAGGGTGCAGCGGTTCCAGAAAATTAACCCGTGCTTGCCACTGCTGCTTTCTGGGGTATGGATGCAGCAGCTAGGGAGATGGGCAGGGGGTTTGCAGGGGTTCCAGTCCTTCCCTAGGGCCTTGATTCCCCAGGCAAAGTCTTCCAGCAAAGCAAGAAGAGAAACATCGTACATGTCAGTTTCAAAATTTGTGGTTAATGTTTCATACAGTCCAACTCAAGGCAAATAAATATTTCAGTAAAAAGAACTGCTCTGATATATGTGGATGTCACTGAATTAAGAAAGCCACTAAATTAACTGCAGTTACAGAGAAGTAAGAGGAAAGGAGTTAAGAGAATAGGTTGATTCATTTCTTCCTTTGCTCCTCCAAGCTCTTGGCTTTTCCCTCTACTTTTTTCCTCTTGCCCTTCTCCATGCCTCTCCTCCAATGTTTTCTTTAATTTTATTTTATTACACTTATTTTCCTTATGCAGACTCCTGAAACAGAAACCTGAAATACATGAGTGTGAATTTGTGTATCCTCCTTTCCAGGGGGAAACATGGACACTGAATGATAAACATTTCTCCGTACCTTTCAGACCCCTTTACCCACTGCCCCCACCCCACACCCAAGAGTTTCAAACACTTCAGCTAATGCAGCTAAGCTTCAGTTTATTTAAGCAGGGACAGGCAGGGCACTGTGACTAGAAATCAGTAGTAAATTCCACAATTAGGGAGCAGAGCTGCTAAAAGCTCTTACTCAAGGGGACCCAAGATTATACTGTGAGAAAATTAAATTGCCTGCTGCTTCCATTCTCACCGGGTGACTGAGGACATATGGTGACAAAAGATCAAGCAAATAAATTGAGTTGGATTCCTGCTTACAAATGAAAAAGGATTGGAGAAACTTAGAATCCAATGTCGAATTCTAAAAACTGCAATTCCCACCAAACGAAGGAGGAAGTCTGGACATCTAATACTTTTTCAAAACATAAGGACTTGTCCTTTAGTAACCTATATTTGGGAAATGCCATAGGCTGGCACTTTTGCAAGTAAGGAGTTACAGCCCTCTAGCTCCCAAACAACTAAGGCATTAATTAATCTCACCAAATCTTCCTGATGAGATTGCATTCTCAGCCTGGCAGTATTTCATAAATGATATAAAGTTCAAGTGGAGAGGGCCAGGAGATACAGATGTCCACTCAATGATCCAGTGACAATGGACAACAAAGGCTGCTCTACTGGAAGGTGGTCTCCAGACATTTTAATCACACTGAATTGCCAACAAGAGCTCAGGCCAGGCAACAAAACTCCTACATCATCAAGTTAGGCAATGTTCACGTAGGAAATTCACAGGCTAAAAGAGTACAGACTGAAATCCAATCATTTAATGAAGGAATTACATCACCTTTGCCTGGATAACAGCAGAAAACTCTAGCACCAAGTAAAACTTCCCAGGGGAGTCTGCCAAAACTCAATGTCAGGTGGACTTGTCAAGGTCACACAATGATATAACAGAGAGGCAGTGAGAAACTAACTGGACCAGTACAAGAGCAGCAGTTGGTTAGTTCACAGCAATGGATGAAAGTTTTACAATAGCGTTCCTAGCCTGAGCCTCCAAGAACTGAAGAGAACATCCTACCATCAGTCTGCCAACCACAAATTCATTTTTTTTATTTTCTTGAGAAAGAGTCTTGATCTGTTGCCCAGGCTGGAGTGCAGTGTCACGATCTCAGCTCACCGCAACCCCTGCCTCCTGGATTCATGTGATTCTCCTGCCTCAGCCTCCCAAGTAGCTGGGATTACAAGTGTGCACCACCCCACCCCAGCTAATTTTTGTATTTTTTTAAGTAGATATGAGGTTTCACCATGCTGGCCAGGCTGGTCTCGAACTCCCAAGCTCAAGGGATCTGCCCACCTCAGCCTCCCAAAGTGCTGGGATTACAGGCGTGAGCCACCAGGTCCAGCCAACCAACCACAAATTCCTAATGTACCCCAGCTGTTTCCCTGCCTAGTTTCCTTTCTGTTTAGCTCCCAGAATAAAATATGGTTTATCCAAAGACTCCTACCACCATTTCATTAGAAGGCTTACTTACTTAACTTCTTACAAATCACTGAAGAAAAAAAAAACAGAACAAAAACAACTTAAATATTAATGTGTAATTTACACAGTTCTTAGAATCCTATCATCATCGTCTATAACGTAGCCCTGACTCTATTCTTAGTTGCTCTTGCAATAGCACTTCTGACTTTGCATTGTCTTTGGTCATTCAGAGGGTAACTAGTTTGCACCCTTTTACAACACACTATTCGTGGGTGATCACAGCAGCCATTTTTGTTAGCTCGTGCAGGACCTGGTTTCAAGAAGGGCCTCTTCATAGGGAAGACCTGAATATGCAATAAAGACAACACAGTAAGTAATAATTGATGTCATTGGCTCCTCTCTTGTTCAAGATGGTAACTGAATTTGAGAGACATCCCAGATTGAATATTCTCCTCAAAATGGCCTTATACTAAACTCTCACATGCCAATAAAGCAAATAACAACACTACAGGTTGCTGATCAATATGTTGTTTACAGGTAGAAATGTCTGTGCTACTAGGTACAGGTAACAGTTCACTCTAAAGTTTAGGAGTTGTCTGTAGAAATCCATTACATTTAATCACATAACCGTAAGCATACATTTCTAAGCCAAAAATAATGTGAATTTACGCATGGCCTTTCCTAGGACCCAGCAATCTTGATGCTAGTTTTTATGTGAGAAATGAAAACATATGCCTACAAAAAAAACTCTTGTACAAGATTATTTGTAGCAGCTTTATTCATACTAACCAAAAATTGGAAACAACCCAAATATTCACGAAGAGGAGATTTCAGAAATACATTATGGTATATTTATACAATTGAATACTATTCAGGAATAAAAAGAAACAAACTTGACACATGCAAGTACACAGTCAAATCTCAAAAAACAAAACACAACAATGGGTGAAACAAGCCAAACACAAAAAGTGCATTCTACATGATTTCCTTTATGTAAAATTCAGGAATGAGCGAAGTGGTTCAACAGTGATAAATACATAAGTGTGATTGCCTAAAGACAAGGAGAGCTGGCTGGAAAGCGTCAGGAAGGAGTTTCTGGGGTGATAAAATTATCTCTTGATGAGGATACATACAATCATTGATCCATGTATATAATATTCATGCATTTCACTCTGTAAATTACATCTCGATTATGAAAAAGGTTTAACAAAACATAATATTGGCATATCTGAAAAATATATCCCATAACCCATATGAGTCTGTATACACTCTATGTAAATAAGTTCACTTTGTGTTATTAAACAGTAAGTTTATCATTAACTCAGTTTTCCTGAGTGTCCCTGTCACCTCCAGTTAAAGTAGCATCACACTGTCTTGGCAGAAGATTCTACAATCAGGAAGAACTAGAGACCCTCAGGTGATACTTCAAGCCCTTCCTATCTACGCACACTAGCAAAAACAAACAAACAAACAAACAAACAAACAAAAAACCTAATTAACTGAAAGAAAAGGAGGCTTCAAGCATGCTTCAGAATCTATACCAAATATTACCATAGCTTTGAGTGCATCTGAAACACTCCCCCAAATCCACCAACTTAAAACTGAAAAAGAGAAAGAGCTGGAGTTAGCAGCATTCAATCAATCATTAAATACTATCAGCATAGTTGTCTGCTTGGGATGAGCTCTAAGCCTTGATTGAAATCTCTCCAATAAATCAAACAGAGCAAGGTGATTTTTGTAATTGCCCATAAATAACATTCTGCCCTTATATCTTGGATGGAAAACTAAAATTTGAGACCTGCTGGCAATGAGACAAGCCTTAGAAGGCAATGCAGCACACACATCGGGGTGCCAGCCTTAATAATATCAGAGCAAGGGGCCGGGCGAGGTGGCTCACGCCTGTAATCCCAGCATTTTGGGAGGCCGAGGCGGGTGGATCACGAGGTCAAGAGATCGAGACCATCCTGGTCAACATGGTGAAACCCCGTCTCTACTAAAAATACAAAAAATCAGCTGGGCATAGTGGCGCATGCCTGTAATCCCAGCTACTCAGGAGGCTGAGACAGGAGAATTGCCTGAACCCAGGAGGTGGAGGTTGCGGTGAGCCGAGATCGCGCCATTGCACTCCAGCCTAGGTAACAAGAGCGAAACTCCATCTCAAAATAATAATAATAATAATAATAATAATAATATCAGAGCAAGTCCAGATTTGAAGAAAATCGTCACGATTTTAAAAACAACGACTGTCAAATAGTCAATGCTGGAGAATATCCTCACACAGAGCAAACTAGGATTGGCTATAATGCCTTTACGCCTGCATTCTTGAGATTATCCCCTGGAAAGGTAGTAAGTGCTGAGAAGGACGGGAGTAGAAGAAAATCCAAAGAAACACATACCGGAAGGACCATTGCTTTCCCCATTGGTCAGATTTCATAATTGGGATAACTATGCTGACTTTTAGTCCCAATGTAAATGCACTGAACATTTTCACTTTTTTTTTTTTTGTCAGCTCTAATTACTCATAAGTTTGAAAAGCTAATGTTTCTGGGAGCCCAATTTCCCACCCGTGAGGTAATATGGGCTTAAATGTCATCATTGAGCAAATCAGGTGGCTCTTTAACATCTTGCAATATTTCCAGGTAATATATATTTAAAACAAAAAAAACAGACTTAGAATCTTAATTAAAACTATGATTTTCTTTAGTATGAGAACTAATCAATTAATGAATTTAGTATTGGAATTCTGCTTAAGAATATATGCCTAAATTATCTTTGTGAGGTCAAGTTAGGGACCCTAACCTATTTATGAAATAAGGTTGTTGAAAATTAAGAGTGAATTATCTTCCTGGAAGGTCATTATAGCAAATGGTATTGGTGCCCCAGTAATGGTGACCTGCTGCAGGCAGCTGCCAACTCCTTGTCTGTGGGCATTCTCCCTGCTCCCACCAAACAGGGCTGAAATGCTGGTGAGTTCGTACCTCAAGAAGCAGGCTTCGGCTAAGGAGGAGTAAGAGCTAACAAATAAATACCCCAGCTTCTCACCACTTCCAAGGGACAACTCTGAAGTGTGTTCTACACTGCCCCCTAAAGGTCCCCAATGGAATTGAGCCTTGTTCACCCCTGGTGTAGGCTGTTATTAACACACTGTTGGTCTCTTTCCCTTTCTGGTCTCAGCACCTTACTCCTCTAGAGGTACCTCCTGCAATCCCAGTTGCACATAATTGATTTGCATCTCAATCCTAGACTCAGGGTCTATTTCTAGGGAAACCCATGCCTTGATGCCAGAAGCAGGATTTTGATTAGCCCAAAAAGAGCTGCACAGATCTTGAGAAAATCTCCTGTGATTCAGGAAATATAAAAATAAGATTTCCCCACCAGCTTCTAGGAAGTATACACTGCTCCTGTGATAGACCAAAAAAAGAGAAGTCTGGACTGACATTCTAGTAACCAAGAGTTGGTGGAGGATTGTCAAGTTGTCTGACACTAAGCTTAAAAAGATAAGGGAAATTATTTTTCTCTCAACTATGCATGCAAAAAAATTAAAATAACTCACTATAGTGTTAACCGTACTTAGAAACAGGTGAATGGCATGCCAGACTAAAGCCAGTTGTTTGCCTCACGCCTTTAAAAACTTTAAAGAAGTTTTTAAATAGCCAACCTCTGTCAGGGTTTTTCTTTTCCCATTCTTGCCTCTGTTAGTCAGCCTATCAGATATACATGACCATTTAATACATCAGCTAGCTAATGGATTCCTAAGATCCTTCATTAGTATTTGGAAGTGTCAAGGACACTTTGTGATGCCTGAGGAATTCAGACTGGAAAAGCTCACAGTGGCATGTTGGAGGTGGACAATGAAGTTCTGGCACTTCCTATTCCCTTCGAAGAAGAAACCTAGCCTTTCCAGTCTGCAAGACATAGGGACAATAGATCCTTTGGGGCAGTCTGGAGAGGACCCCTTTTTTTCAGGCTTTATACTGGGCAGCATATCTGTGTGGGAAGGAAACTGGACTGAAAGGTGAAAGACGTAGGTGCTGGCAAGCAGTGTGACATGGGTAGGTCAATCCCATCTTTCCTTGGCCTTGGTTTCTTTCCCTCTGAAACAAAGGGAATTGAACTAAAGAATTTTTCAGCTCTTTAATGGTAGTCTTTAAGAGTAATGCTAATTTATTATTCAGGTCAGTGATGGTAAGTGTAAAAAAAATGGCTGTAATAATCTCTTAGGGCTTGAATGTGTCCTAACTGATGGATACTGGTTTGGGAAATTGTGCTTTTTGTAATTCAAAGGCCCCTTAACCTAAACCCTTTAAGGAATTCCCGTAATAGCCTTGTTGGTAGAATTCAGAAAGTATCTCTCTCTTTCAGCAAAATAAATCCTGGGAACATAAAATGAAAAGAAAAAAAAATGTTCAAGACTTTACCAGGAATTGGAAGTTTGGACAATAAAGTTGCAAATAGTCATTCTGAAAGAAAGTGTGCTCTCATCCACCATGTCGGTTGGAAATAGACATACTTTTGAGCCCCAGCCACTAGTGGTGGGAGCAAATGGTGTTTAGGGTAGAGATGGGGCTTTAGATCTCTCCATAATTTCTGGCCTCCTCATTTCTTAATGTCAATACACATATTCTCAGGTTTCTTATTGATTATGTAAATTACTTTTCAAATCAACTAAAAGATATTCATCCTCTCCTTACCTCACTGCTTGTTTCTCTATAGTTTGCTATACTTACAATTCCTCACTATGAAACTTCTAAACATGGAATACCTCAATCTGTACTCCTTTCACAGATGGACAAAGTAGGGTTCATGAATATTAAGTAAGGAGGGTAGTCAAGATGCAAACCTATGTGGATGTGGGCCCAAATCATACGTAATATTTTTTCCTTTAAATGTTATTCATTTTATTTTTATTATTATACATGTAGCAATGCTCATGGTAACACAAAAAAAATAGATGCATAAAGAAAAATATGAAAATTATTGTCTAACTTTAGACTTGATCTTTGGAAAGGTGTTTATGTTAGCCTTTTATTTTTATATTTTAATACAGATGCAATTTGGCTTACTCTAAGGTTATATCCCAAAAAACCCATTGTAAATTGAAAATATTAAGTTAAACGTTCATTTTCAGCTTCTAATATTTTCCATTTATAACAGCTTTATCCAGACATAGCCCCATTGTAGCTAGAGTAGCATACTGAATGCATATTGTTTTTGGACCATTGTAAAGCTGAAAAATCGTAACTCAAAACATTCTAAGTTGGGGATCGTCAATATGGTCATCACATGTCTGTCTGTTACCAGCCAAACTTCTGCATATATTCCCCTATAATTTCTGCTAATTTTTCTTCTTCTGCATTTGCACATTTGATGAACTAGGGTCTTTTTTTTTATATGGTAATGAGATAGGTATCTAGTTTTATTTTCTCTTCTATAGATAACAAGTTATTAAAGAAAGCATCTTTTTTCCAGTGAACTGAAATCCCACCTTTGCCACAGTTCTGGTTCCCATTTGTACTTGGCTCTCTTTCTGGACTATTCTATCCCTTGACCTCTTTGTCTGCTCTAATAAAAAAATGCTTTGATTGCAGTGGCTGTAGTAGGCTGAGAAATGCTACCTCCCCCACTCTAAAAGATATCCACACCTTAATCACAGAAACCTTATTTGAATTTAAATGTTAATGTTACCTTATTTGAATTTAAAAAAAAAAAAAAAAAAAAACCTCTGTAAATGTGATTTTGAGATGAGAAGGTTATCCTGGATTATTGTGATAGGCCTTAAATACCATCACAAGTGTGCTTATAAGAGAAGACAGAGGGAAATGACAAAGACAGAAGACCACAGAGGCAGAGACCAGAGTGATGGAGTCACAAGTAAGGGATGGCTAGGAGCCACAGGAAGCTGGAAGAGACAGGGAACCAATGTCCTCCTACAGCCTCCAGCACAAGCATAGCCTTGATTTCAAACTTCTCCAGAACTGTGAGATAATAAATTTCTGTTGTTTGAAGCCAAGTTTGTAGTAATTTACTACAGCAGTAATAGAAAATTAACATAAAAGCTTTTTGCATTTTTAATAAATGCTAAACCCCATATCTAGTCACTCCTCTCTTTCAAAATCTTGACTTTTCTTATTTAGTCTTTCAATGGATTTTTAAATTATTTTGACCAAGTCCAATTCAGATTGAGATTGTATTGTTTATATTAAATTTTTATAAATTGTTATTTTTGATATTAGTTCTCCCATCCTAAAATATATTTTTCAAAATCCCTTGTTTTATATACTTAAGATTTTATAATTTTTTTCATTGCTAACAAATGTCCTTCTCATTTTATTTATTTATAAGTATTTTATTATTTTGTTACAATTATGAATAATTTCTTCCCATTTCTAACTTAGTAATTCTGTTATAGAAAGAGGCTGTCGATTTTATATTTTTATCCAGTCCCTCAACCCCAATCTCTATGTTCTCTTAATAATTTTAATAGTTGCTTTAGTGAAGTCTGTTTAATTTTGTAAGAATACAATAATTGAATCTCCTCCTTTGCTGTATTTATGCTGATTATTTACTATTTTCATTGCATCAATTAGCACTTGTCAAACATTGTTCAATTTTAATAGTAATAAAAGTTATCTCTAATTTTTCCATATTTTAATGAAATTGATTTCAGGATTTTACCACTCATTCTCATGTTTTCTATTAAGTAATCTTTATCATGGCTACTTCTTTCCTTCTACTCAAATTTTACTTAGTTGTTTTTTTTTTTTAGAAATAGATGACGAATTTTATAAAGTAATCCTTCAATAGCTAATGCTATAATCATATGGCTTTCTCTCTAATTTGTTGAAAGATGGAACCCTGTAATATATTTCAAAATTTGAAATATCTTTGAATTCTTTGAATAAGTACCATTTGGGTGTGACAATCTTATTCTTCTACTATTCAGCTGAAATTTCTGCACTAATACTTTATTTTTAAAAATCTGCATCTGTATCCATGAGTAAATGGATCCACAGATTTATTTTATGTATGAACCTTATCAGGTTTTGTCATTACGGTTATGTAAGTGTGATAAAATGAATGAGAACACTGTCCATCGTTTTTCTGATGTTTTCAGAAAACATGTTTCAACTTGAGCCTCCAATCACTCAAATTGCAGAAAAAAAATTTGTATTTTTTAAAACTTTTTTCTATTTCTATTTTTTGATAATTTACAAGTACATCTTTCCTCATTTATATTGGTTCACATTGTTTTTCTAACTTCTTAATTTGAAGTTCACCTACTTATAATTCTTTTTAAATTATCAAAGTGATAAAGGTATATTTTTGCATAGTATAGCTATAATTAAATCCTACAGATTTTTGTACAAAATGTTCTTTTTTCACTATTTTCCAAATACCTTAAATAGTATGTAATTTTAGTTTAATTCCTGTATTGACCTAATAATTATTTAGAAGAATATTTTTTAACTTTCATGTAATTAATGTTCTTTCTGGCCTTTTAATTGCTTATTTCTAGTTTAATCAAGCCTAATTAGAGAATATGGTCTATAAAATCTTTATTTTGGATTATTTTATTAAGACTTTGTTACTAAATATATGATCAATACTGGTAGATTCTTCATCAAAATAAGAAAGAATGTACATTTTCTGTCTCTAGTTTACAAAAAGAAAGGTCTATATTCACTTCTTACAATGCCCATATCCTAACATGATTCTACTAAGTTGAGTCTGTTGATTACATTCTTTAATATATTGTTTCTTACTTTTTGCTTATTTGATATTTAGAATCCAAAAAGCTATTTATCAACAGTTACATTATACTTGTGCATTGTCAAAGTTTTCTTCTATTTCTAGCTTGTTTTGGCAGATACAGTGTTAGATACATAAATTTTTGCAACTGTTGAATAAAATGCTACTATTTCTTCTTCTCCAAGTTTGATGTTTTATTCTTGTATTTTGTTTTGACATTAATATTCTCACTTTAGCTTCATTTTTAACCTGATTTCTTAGTGTTTCTTTGATAAACTCTTTATTATCCATATTTTATCACTGTTTTTCATGTCATAATTCTAACTAGCATGAAGTTGATTATTTTTGCTTTACACAGTTTAATCTTTCTACTGATAGAATTTGACTGATTTATATTTATTTTAATTTGACTGATTTATATTTAATAACTGATAAAAAGTTTATTTGTCCAAAATATTTTGTGTGCTCTCTGTTGCATTGTGTTGCTTTCCTTTTCTTTGTTACTACAAACATGTAACAGTAGGGGCCATTGCTAATCCCACCTTTCTGTACTTTGCACATTCCCCTATCTTGAGCTCTATGTTGTGAATCTATTATTATTTGCTAGACTGTGTCCTTGAATATTTTCCTCAAGGTTCATGAAGTTTTGTTTTCTACTTATTCTCTCCTACTCTCTGAGACCTGGCCACTGTGAAAAGACTTGCCTATTGCTGGCACTCATAGATGACATCTTGGTCAGGTAAAGCATTATAGAACTCTAGTCCTTTTGTCTAAATTGTTTAGGAGAAGCCAAATGCTGGCCTCTCCAGGTAGAAGTGCTAATCCTTTCCCCAAACGAGGTCTAGCAGTAGCCCAGACCACTGGGGCTTCCTCGCTAGGCTTACCAAGGTCACAGGGTCAGAGAGCACCTCCACAGATCACGTGCCAAGTAGGCAGGTGCATTCCCTCTCCAAGGCCTCTCCTGGATGAGCCTCCCCTAGGTAGCAGCAAAATCTATAGGCTTCAATCTGGATCTCTAGAAAAAGCCAGCTGCTCTGCCAGGGTGCCAGGGCTCTCCATCCTGGAAAGATAAGGAGCACGTGTATCTCAGATATTCCCTTCCAATTCTCAGACCATTTTGTTTCCACAGAGAGGAAAGAGAAGGGTTGGGGGTACAAGGATGAATTTTGACGTGTGGCCCTAGGCTACCTACTTTCTGATATACCTCATACCTGTATGTCATTGTTGCAATGACTCTTACATACATTTTCTTTTTATTACCACAAAAACCCTTGAAATAGAAGGGGGCTACAATCCCACTTTATAGAAAAGGACACCGAGGCTCAGGAAGTGGTAGTATTAGTCTGTTTTTACACTGCTGATAAAGACAGACACAAGACTGGGCAATTTACAAAGGAAAGAGATTTAATGGAGAACTTACAGTTCCACATGGCTAGGGAAGCCTCACAATCATGTCAGAACGCAAGGAGAAGCAAGTCACATCTTATGTTTAAGGCAGCAGGCAACAGGGGCCCGTGCAGAGAAACATCCATTTTTAGAAACCAGCAGATCTCATGACACCCATTCACTATCTGACAACAGCATGGGAAAGATCCACCCCCATGATTCAGTAATCTTCCACCAGGTTCCTACCACAACATTTGGGAATTATGGGAGCTACAAGATGAGATTTGGGTGAGGACAAAGAGCCACACCATATTATTTCTCCTGTTGCCCCTCCCAAATCTCATGTCTTCACATTTCAAAACCAATCACACCTTCTCAACAGTCCCCCAAAGACTCAACTCATTTCAGCATTAACTCAAAAAGTCCACAGTCCAAAGCCTCATCTGAGACAAGGCAAGTTCCTTCTGCCTATAAGCCTGTAAAATCAAAAGCAAGTTAGTTACCTCCTAAATACAATGGGGGTACAGGCATTAGGTAAATACAGCCATTCTAAATGGGAAAATTTGACCAAAACAAAGGGGCTACAGGCCCCAGGCAAGTCCAGAATTTAGCAGGGCAGTCAAATCTTAAAAATCTTAAAACTCCAAAATTTCCTTTAATTCTATGTGTCATATCCAGGTCACACTGATGCAAAAGGTAGGTTCCCATATTCTTGGACACCTTCACCCCTGTGGCTTTGCAGGGTACAGCCTTCTCCTGGCTGCTTTCATGGGCTGGCATTGAGTGGCTATGGCTTTTCCAGGTGCACAGCACAAGCTGTTGGTATATCTACCATTCTGGGGTCTGGAGGATCATGGCCATTTTCTCACAGCTCCAGTAGGCAGCACACCAGTGGGCACTCTGTGTGGGGGCTCTAACCCCACATTTTCCTTCTGTACTCCTCTAGCAGAGGTTATCTATGAGAGCCCTGTCCTTGAAGCAAACTTCTGCCTGGACATCCAGGTATTTCCATACATCGTCTGAAATCTAGGCAGAAGTTCCCAAACCTCAATTCTTGACTTCTGCGCACCTGCAGGCCTGAATAGTACTTGGAAGCTGCCAAGTCTTGGGGCTTGTACCCTCTGAAACAACAGCCCTGACTGTACCTTGGCCACTTTCAGTCATGGCTGGGGTGGCTGGGACACAGGGCACCATGTCCCTAGACTGCACACAGCAGAGAGACCCTGGGCCTAGCCCACAAAACCATTTTTTCCTTTTAAACCTGCACACTTGTAATGAGAGGAGTTGCTATGAAGACCTCTGATATGCCCTGGAGACATTTTCCCCATTGTCTTGGGGTTTAACATTAAGCTCCTCGTTACTCATGCAAATTTCTGCAGCTGGCTTGAATTTCTCCTCAGAAAATGGGATTTTCTTTTCTATTGCATTGTCAGGCTGAGAATTTTCCAAACTTTTAAAGTTTCCCTTTAAAAGCTGAATGTCTTTAACAGCACCCAAGTCACCTCTTGAATGCTTTGCTGCTTAGAAATATCTTCTGCCAGATACCCTAAATCATCTCTCTCAAGTTCAAAGTTCCACAAATCTCTAGGGCAGGAGCAAAATGCCACCAGTCTCTTTGCTAAAACATAACAAGAGTCATCTTTGCTCCAATTCACAACAAGTCCCTCATTTGCTTCTGAGACCACCTCAGCCTGAAATTTATAGTCCATATTGCTATCAGCATTTTGGGCAAAACCATTCAACAAGTCTCTAGGAAGTTCCAAACTTTCCCACATTCTCCTGCCTTTTTCCGAGCTCTCCAAATTGTTCCAACCTCACCTGTTACCCATTCCAAAGTCACTTCCACATTTTTGGTTATATTTTCAGCAGCACCCCACACTTAGTACCAATTTGCTGTATTAGACCATTTTCACACTGTTAATAATGGCATGCTTAAGAATGGGCAGTTTACAAAGGAAACGGATTTAATGGCAAACTCACAGTTCCACATGGTTGAGGAAGCCTCACAAATCATGGCAGAAGGCAAGGAGGAGCAAGCCACATCTTATGTGGATGGCAGCAGGCAAAGAGAGGGCTTTTGCAGAGAAACTCCTGTTTTTTAAAACCATCACATCTTGTGAGACCTATTCACTGTCATGAGAACAGCATGAGAAAGCCCTGCCCCCCATGATTCAATCAGCTCCCTGCAGGCTCCTCCCACAACATGTGGGAATTATGGGACCTACAAGATGAGATTTGGGTGGGGACAAAGGGCCAAAACCATATCCGTGGTTGTCTTATCCAAGGTCCTATGGCCAGTGAGTCACAAGGACAAAGCAAGGGTTCCCATGTTCCAAGGTGTACTCCAGTCACTTGGAATCACCCTGTGCCCAATTCCACTGCAGGAGGGGTTTTCCAAAAGTGCAATTTTCTTTACTGAGTTCCAAAACACATCAAATAGAATATTACCTAAGAAACGGCGGTGGGGAACTTCTTCCACAATCAGCAATAAAGCAAATGAAACTCTCAGACATTCAATAGCTAGCTCTCTTTTCAGGCTACTATATATATTTTCTCTTTACATCTATATTCCTACTCAGACAGGTGATGAGTTCTATATGCAAGAGTTTGAGAGCCTACACAAATCTTTTTGAATCACAGCCAATATTTTCCAGATCAAGGAGAATGATGGAAGATTTCCTGGAGCATCACATAATTATCATTAACAAGATTTGTCTCTAAAGCTGCTCTTGGCCGGGCGCGGTGGCTCAAGCCTGTAATCCTAGCACTTTGGGAGGCCGAGGCAGGTGGATCACAAGGTCAAGAGATCGAGACCATCCTGGTCAACATGGTGAAACCCCGTCTCTACTAAAAATACAAAAACATTAGCTGGGCATGGTGGTGCGTGCCTGAAATCCCAGCTACTGAGGAGGTTGAGGCAGGAGAATTTCCTGAACCCAGGAGGAGGAGGTTGCGGTGAGCCGAGATCGCACCATTGCACTCCAGCCTGGGTAACGAGAGTGAAACTCCGTCTCAAAATAAATAAATAAATAAATAAATAAATAAAGCCGCTCTTTTGTAAGAACTGCAAGGAAGGGGGCTATTGCAGCACAGTGAGAGACAAATTACATTTCACATTGTAAGTTTTCAGCAAAATATTTTAAGTATATTGAACAATAGGGTACACACATGAAACTCTTCTTATGCCAGAGGAAGTCTAATATTTTATAAAACCCATACACCTGCTACTACGCTGAAAAGTTGAAGAAAATTGGGTCTGAATCAGTGGTGCTTCCCAAACTTTAGGGTGCATCAGGATCACCTGGGTGCTCATTCAAACACAAATTTCTGGACCCTGTCTGCCCCCAGAGATTCTGATTCTGCAAATCTCGAGCAACCTGAGATTGTGCACTTCTATAAAGTTTCCAGGCAGTGTCAATGCTGGCGCTAGGCTGACCATACTATAGGACTGCTGGCTTGGAGGACATGCAGCTGTCCAGCCAAGTGTCAGTAACAGTTGGGGTTTGTTTTTCAAGGCCCTTGCTGTTCTTTGATGGGTCCTCTTTCCCTCACTTCCAAGTCCTGAAATCTTTCTCGTTCTTACCCTTAACAATCCCTGACTGAAATGAGAATTGCTGGGGGTTAGCACCATTTCTAGAGTGTTTTCATGTTAATAAGATACACTTAAATACCAAAACTTCAAAAACAAATATGAAAGATCTTGGAATTGGACAGATTTTTTCATAAATGGAAATTCTACCTGTGCTCTGCACCACCCAAACTGCTCTGGGGAGGTATCTGCCTACCTCATGTGCAATTCCCATGGGTATTATTTGTTTTAGAAGGGCTCAAAGCACTGGGGATAGACATGGGGGAGTGGGGAAACCGTAATTAATTTGTCTTAAAGTTGTATCTTCCTGGATGTTTTCACTCCTGCTGTTCTCTGTAGAATTTATGATGCATATTTTATAAAAGTAAAAAAACTATCTTGCGTGGAGGTAAGTGTTAGGAGGGAACTAGAAAAGTACAAACACATGAAAAAACACTCACTGCATTGACCTCAAAATGCCCAAATCTAAAGACACTCCACAAAGACCTATGAAAACCTCAGTAGAAGATCTCTTTTGTGGAAAGAAATTTCAGGAGCAGTTGAGACATGAGGCACAATTGAGAGGCACTGAAATAAGGACAGCACTGCCTCCATCCAAAAATAATCAAAGTTGTAACAACCATGAGATGTCAGACCTTGGCTGCTTGCTTTAGCTGGCATAGACATCAAGTCAAGGTACAAAGCTTTGTAACATCTGGCTGCATCATTTACCTTTGACTGTAAGAGAAAGGCCATGAAGCTGACAACTTACCTTGGGGGTGCACCTGGATTTGATTTTGAAAGTCAAGAGTTCTCAAAAGAGGTCACGAGACAGAGGTCTGGGAGATGTTTGGTCAAATTTGATCAAAGTTGAGAGTCAAAACGTTTTTCTTTGTCAATTTCTTTTTCAAATCCTGTTCTAGTGACAAAATTCCTGTTTTACACTGCATCATGATAAATGACTATCTATTCCATTCACTCACTGATCTCTGAATTGCTTAAAGGCAGTAAGCATGACTTACTAACCTCTTTGTTCCTGGCAACCAGAACAGCACCTGATGCACAGAAGGGGCAAAATAACTCTTCTTGCTATGTTTCCGCTGGGTCCAGGTTATATGTATATATTGTTAACTCCGACCAATGCAACTGGGAGGGAAGCTGCTTCCATTTTACCCAACACTGAAGAAATGGAAATGTATTACATTAATAACGTTCATGTTTTGAGTGCTAGCCATTGCATGCCTCACCTCATCCAATTTTGCCAACTCAGTGAAGTAGGAGTGATTACTGCCATGTTAGATATGTGGAAACTGAGGCTTAGAGGCATGGTTTGCTCAGAATCATGCAGTTAGGAATTAGAAAACCTAGAATTTGTGGCAGAGCTCTTAGCTTACAGGCTCATACTATCTTTACTCTGCAACTCTCTTTCTGCTCCATGGGGGTCTAAAGATCTCAAAAAAATAGCAGTAAAGCACTCAGGGATCTGTTTTGGTACTCAGCAGTTTTCATAACATGCCCAGAATCAGCAATAACCTAAGCCACGAGCGTGGAGCAAGTTTTCTACTCCCGATCCTGAACCAGTTCAGGTCTCTAGCACCTCAGCATTTATTCAGCCCACATTTCTTGAACACTTTCTCCAGACCACACTTCATACCAGGTGCAGAAAAAAAAATCACTGCAACAGGCAGACACTTGATCTCACTTTTCAGGAGTCCCCAGTTGTTACAGAAAAAACTCACAGACAACGTTTAAGCATGAGTAAAGTTTTTAAGTGCAATAAAGTACAAGGCAAAGAAGTCCACCTTTCAGAACTGAGCTTCCTAAATAAAATGTCCATGCACTCAAACTCTTTAGCTTTCTCAAAGCAGTAGTATTAACAGGAGTGCAAAGAGCTCTGGACAAGCGAGAAGTCATTCCTATCCCACCTGCATTCCCTACCAGGACACAGGTGGTTCTGTGTGACTCTGCCTGGCTCAAGCGGGCCAAGGTGAAGTCCTCTTAGGAGGCAGAGATTTCTGTTCCTGGGCCACTTTAATTATTTAAATTTTTGCATACATTTACTCACATTCAATGGCAGATCTGTCTGCTAAAATCAGATAGTCCTACAGTGGTCACAGATGACAGATTCCTACAATCTGCAAATCTTCAAGGGTACTTCTCAATGCTGCTGTACATACAAAGGGGGCGGGATTACAATTAGCAACAGACCACTCATTGTAAAGGCGGATTATATATCCTCAGTAAAAAGAGGAGAGCAGTGGTGATCTGGAGCCTACTTATACCAGCTCACGGGAGCCAGTCCTAAATTTTCAGAATTCTGTGAGCCAGTTATTAAGCACAGTCATTATTAAAAATGTAATTATACAAACTTAAAGTAAAATAAAGTATAATAAAAACAAAAGTAACAAACCATCAAAAGTTATTGTCATATTATTTTATGACATTTATTACTGTCATACTCTTGAGGTTTTTTGCAGTTATTGTGCCTGCGTGGTGAGAAAACTTCCCAGCTCTGTGTTCTAAGAAGTCAAGTTGTTAACTTGAAATCAGTCAGTAGGAGTATTTATATCATGATATTCAGCCAATGCTACACTTCAAGGCCTTTTCCCCTCTTAGAGACAGTTGTTAAACATTACCAGCACCTCACTAGATAAGATGGGTTTCTATCAGATTGGTGCAAAAGTCATTGCAGTTTTTGCCATTACGTTTAATGGTAAAACTGCTCTTACTTTTGCACCAACCTAATACCAGAAAATTGCAAGCAGCATAACTTTAACCACAGGCACAAAGCAAATATAGGCACAGACACAGCTTAAAACAAAACAAACAAACAAACAAAAACCCTGCAGAGAAGTGTAAGGGTAGCCAAGAGAAAAGAGAATAGACCCAAAGTCAGGCAAGCAAGTTTTATTAACCTGCCAGGCTGCGAGGAGGCAGCCCAAGCTTACAAAAAAAGGGGTTTACATGGGGTGAGAGGGGCATAAGGGAGTTTCAGGACTGAAGTAATCTATCCACTCTTAACAGGCAGAGAGATACTTTGTTGACTTGTAACAGACCTACAATACATTATCCCGTGGCTTTTGTGGCAGCAGTCTTTTCATAAAAAAGAGAAACCAGGATTTTTTATAGATATATGTCAAATAGGAATTTACAAGTACGGATAACAAACATTCGTGTTTCCTGTCCTCCCTCGAGCTGCCCGGATGGCTGTAATCAGGCTTTGCTTAATTGTAGCACGTCTGGCAGCTTTGATATGGCGCCTACTAGGGGTTCAGGAATGCAGCTGCAGAGCAGTCAGAGTGGGGGAAGGGGTCAGCCTGTGCAGCTTGTCCCTAACAGGAACAAAAATGCAAACTAGTCAACTTGAGGGTGACAACTGTGTTAGAAGTATAGAATATGACTCACGCAACCTTCTCATCCATGCCGTCCAGACTGGCCTATAGTTGACTTGGGTCGTTAAGGAGAAGGGAGAAATTTGTCAGAGTGTTCCCAGACTTCCAAAGTCATCCAACCCAGAACAAAATGGCAGCATCCCCTCAGCACTTATCACCAGGAAAGAGGTGAAGATGAAATAAACCAGATTGTCCAAGAACCACAAATAATCCAGAAACATACTCAGTGAGAGCAAAATCTCCATCATTTCAGGGTGACAGAATTACCCCGGGAACCAAGAAAGGTTGACCTGAGTAAGAGGGCGCATGAGATGATCTTGATTTTTTTTTAGGACTAAATGTTTTTATTTAGTCAATTAGAGACCACTTCAGGTTTTACATCTCTAATAAAATAGTCTGTAGTGCAGTATTGTCCAGTAAATATTTCTGCAGTGATGGAAACATCCTCTCAGTGAGCACTGCCTAAAACGGCAGCCACTTCCTCTAACTGTCGAGCACTTAAAATGTGATCAATGCAACTTAGAGGCTAAATTATATGTTGTACTTAACGTTAATTTCTATAAATTTAAACGTACATGACCTCATATGGATAATGGCTATCATATTGGACAACGTAGCTTTAGTGAATCTGAAGCTTGGAAGCATCATTCAATCCGTCAGGGTGAATATAAGTCACACAGTTGGGGTAATAATAAGTGGGACAAAGGGTAGTTCCCTGATTCAGCTGGGTTTATTAAAGTTGTTCAGCTCTTTAGACTACACATCTATAATTATAAATTCCTGAAGGGTCCACTTTGAACACTAAATCACCATTGTATTTCTTAAAAAGCCAGTCTCATCACTTTGTGCCACCTCAGTCTGCATCCCGGAAGTGGTCAGCTGACCCCAATCAACATCCCAGAAGTGGTCCCCCTGAGATGGGTCAGGAGGCAGGGGGCACTGGGTAGGTTTGTATCAGTTTTGTCAGCCTTTGGATGTAGTAAAGTGCAATTCTTGGGTCCATCCTGGTCAAGGCAGGTAGAAAAATCACATCCTTGCCCTTGTCAAACCCTAGAGTTTTCCAGGGGCTTTACTGAGCTACAGCCTCCACCTGATCCCTGCCATTTCACTCCAATTGTGGACCTAGGAAGTCACCTAAGCCCCTGGTTTTCACTGTCTTCACATCTCTGCTGGGCCTGGAGCTTCTAGTAGCCTCACCCTCAGCTTCTACAGGGCCCTCTGTCAAATCAGACAGACACAATACAACCCAGACAACGGCAGCATCATGGCTCACTCACCAGACCCAGACTCCTTGGATTCTGAACTCATCCTGCTTCCATTTGGTTATTCCCACTTCACAAGGTAAAACTGCACCTCGGGTCACAATTCTAGTGGAAGGAAAGAGGCAGAACCTTGAGCTAAAGGTGACACTTCTTGGCCAGTGGTAGAATTGGCTCTACTGTTTATCTTGTGGGGACCTCCATGTTAACTTTAAAAAGAACTCAGACAACCTTTGAAGCCAGTTGGAGTTTTATTTCTAACAAAGCATAACTGAGCTCCTGAAACAAAGGAAGTTGTATTTCTATCATTTCAGTTATTAGACGAGAGTTTGAAGTTTTGGTTGGTTCGGGGCTTTTTTCTTTTTTTTCAAGGAGCTCATTTCTTTGTGTTCTTACTTATTTCTGTAGCCGG
The DNA here is from genome assembly GCF_001604975.1 of Cebus imitator. NCBI lineage: Eukaryota > Metazoa > Chordata > Mammalia > Primates > Cebidae > Cebus > Cebus imitator. The sequence goes on from NW_016107346.1 coordinate 1,056,074, forward strand.
ATTTGTTAAGGTATAAATTACATTCTAAAAAATTCACGCTTTGTCATATAGTTCTATGAGTATTGACAAGCACATATAATCTGGTAGCTACCACCCTAAACATGTAGAACAGCTCCAATCACAGCAAAAATCCCTCATGTTCTTTGTAGTAAATCCCCCTCTCCCTACTCCCAAGCAACCAGTGATCTGTTTTCTATTCCTTTAGTTCTTCCTTTTCCAGAATTTCATATAAATGGAATCATATAGTATTTAGCCCTTTTAGTCTGATGTCTTTCACTTAGAATAATGTATTTAAGAATGAAATACACCACGTCCCTTTTCACAGTGTAGCTAACAATAACATAACATCATGACAAGTGCCATAATAAGTCCAGGAAGCAAGGGAGATACGCACCAACATTGGCAATGGGGCATGGAGGTCTTCTCAGGGGAGGATATAATGTACTGAGGCCATAAAAGAAGCCAAGCACCAAGTGATAACGTGAGGAAAACGACTTTCAGGTAGTGAAAACTAATGCCCAAAGACAAGAAAGACATTAAAATAAACAAGCTTTCTACCTGTAAGGAGAAGCAAAGAGTCCTATATTTTAGTCTGTAAACCAAGGCAAATGTCACCCTGCAACTCTAAGACTCAAATACTTCTAACAAGCAAGGGTTCCCACCTTAATGCCGTATCTATCTCTTCATTTGTTTCAACAGTGATCAAAGGCAAAAGTCCTTCAAGCTGGAAATCCATCCATTGAACACACAGATTTTACAGCAAACCTCAGCCTGAACAAAGGGTTTGGAAGCACAAGATGGGGGACGGGAGCCGAGTTATGAGTTCCTGCTCTCATTTCCTCTGACACGTAAACAGGAGAACATTATTTATCACTTAAAGGGATTATATAGCCATTAGCTTTCCCATGGGAATATTAACAGGATGAAATTGAAAAAATAATCTACAGAATTTTCGGCCAAGTGTGTCTGTATTCATGGGCAGCAGATCAGCTCAGTGTGCAACCAACTGCTTTATCATGGACAAGTCCTTGACTTTTTTGGTCCTATGTTCTTTTCTGTTACAAAAAAGAGAAAGAAAAAGAATAAAGTTGGATCAGACCATTTCAGAAATTCCTTCTAGCTCTCCTGTTTTATGGTTTTGTAAGTTGAGGTCAAGATGATCACACTTAAGGGAACTTGCAGCATACTCAGAAATGGGGCTAGAATAAAGGCCCCATTCACAGTACCAGGGTTCAGTGAGTACAATGTGGCTTTTTGTTGGGGTGGTGGGTGGAGGGGTGGAAAGAGAATCTGGGAGGTCTGGCATTCACTCTCTCCACCACAGATCCTAAATGAGTCACTAAAATTATGGTAGCAATGGTGAGTGTGAAAAGAAAAGAGGAAATAGAGCGCCCACCAATGCTAATAATCTTCTTGTACCTCTCCTGGGTCAGCAGAAACACTTCTGGAGGCTGCTGGATCTGGCCAGACTCTGTCTTTATTAAAAGGCAAACGCAGCCACATCTGTTCTCATAAGCTCAAATGTTGTTCTAGTCTGTTTACCTTGGGACTATTGGAAAAGCTGATATAAATGAGGCTGGAACCATGTGTCACAGGCTCCAGGGGACACAGAACTATTTCCAAAACATAGACCACACTCCAATTTTCCACTTTCCCCACTGCCTTGCTGCCCCTCCACCCCATCTCTGCTTTCTATCTATCCTACAGCTCTGCCACCTTCACCAGGAGGATTTCCAGGAGCACCTCTCCTCTGGGGGTTGATACAACACTTTTTCCCAGCCCCTGTTTGTACATAGTGATATTCTGACCCATCAGGGAACCTGAGGAGGGTTGGGGTCCTAGCATGAGCCATAGATTCCTGACATGTCAGGCCTAGAAAGGAAGGGAGGATCCCAGAAAAACTAAGTTCACTAATGTTCAAAACTTTTTAAAAAAACTTTTAGAGACAAGGTCTCTATATGTTTCTCAGGCTGGTCTCAAACTCCTGGGCTCAAGCAATTTTTTCACCTTAGCCTAATGAGGAGCCGGGACTACAGGCAAGAGCCACTACAGCCAGCTCAAATCTTGTCTTTCCTTTCTCTTTCTTTCCATCCTTTCCTTTCTCTTTCTTGTTTTCATTTTGTTTTTTTTTTTT
>NW_016107346.1:1059017-1176009 GCF_001604975.1 Cebus imitator
AAAAAAAAAAAAAAAAAAAAGAGAGAAGCACTCTTATTGTTGGATAAGTATTATATGTCCATTAGCCTTCCCATGGTATTATTAACAGAATGAAATTGAGAAAATAATTTGCAGTTTTCAGTCAAGTGTTCCTAGATTCAGGGGCATCAGAAAAATCCGAATGTGCTGAGCATCACTGGCAACCTGGTAAGAGACCGCAGACAAGAAAAACTCACACTCTACATAGCCAAACATATTCAACCCACTACATGTGTGTTGGTGATAAACAATAACTAGTGGTCAAGTAAGAGTATTGGACAGCACCATTGGCACACTTAGATAGTTGATCCTAACTTCGTAACTGGAATGGCAATCTATGTTAATTGACTTTATTCAGAGGAAAAAAACATATGCAAATTCCTGTCTTTTTAAAAGGTGGTAGTTTTACAACTTGGTGTGAAATATCTCTTACCCTTCCACAAAAACAAAGTTAAAAAAAATAAAATTGAAAAGTAAAAATAAACTAAAAAAGAGATAAGGTCCTATTTCCTTGGTGTTAGCATTTCAAAGACATGGCTCCCAGAACCTGGAGAAAGATGCTCTAAAAAAGGCTTAGATTGTTTCAAAAATATACTTTGTAAAGTAATAAATAATGCACTTGTATTTACAAGTTTCCTGACTAAAAGAGAGAGAAAGGAAATCCATTCCCTTATTTTCTGCAGGAGGAATTAAGCCTCTTATTTTTAATTTGTATTTGTCCTCACAACATATGTGCAGACACACACTCTCACGGCACTTATTTCAATTGCCAATAATCCTGAACTAACCAGCCTCAAACCTGCTGTTCTGAAACCACCCTGTCTCATTCCTGCTGAGGACTTTATCAGCAGTGGTAACATCAGGGGCAGGGCCATATCACAAACCCAAATTTTCTACCCAGTCAGCTCCAGCAGTTGGAGTCAGTGCAGTGATGCCCGCCCTGGCTTCACATCAGAACAATGCAATGCTTGGCCACCTGTGGTCCATTAAATCTGAATCTCAGGAAATGGGGCCTGAACACTGGTATGGTTTAAAGAGGAAACAGGTGATTCTAATTTGCATCCAAGGTTGCGATCCACTTAGCTAAAGGCACCAAGAGGAAAGTGACACGCTTGATAAGACTGTGGCCCTCAGCTCTGGCTCTGCACGGGAATACTAGGGGAGCTTGTAAAAATCCCAAGTGCAGGCTGCATCCAGGGCTAATATACCAAGCTCTCTGCAGCTAGGATTCAAGCATATTTCTTAATGCTCCTTGGGCAAGCTCAATATGCAACCAAGACCCAGAAGCATGGGTTAAGAGTTGGCTTCAGAGCCTAGTTCTGTGGCTGTAAACTCTTAGGCAAGGGCCTTACCCCCTTAGTACCACTTCTACCCCCTACTGTGACGGTAGACTCCTAGTACTTACTGAGTAGTGTGCCCACAAAATGACATAATTTTGAATCATGTTTAGTGCAGTTCATGTCATACATTAGTTCTCAGTCAATTGCAGCCATTATTATTATGAAAATGTGTAATATTTAAATAAAATTAGAAAATTCTGTTTAAAGCAATTTTTGTCTAGAGATAGACTAGTCCATTAAACTATCTAATGGTAACTTTTCCTTCTGTGTGACTGTTTGCTTTCTGAAGCTGACAGAAAGAGCAAGATTCATTTCTGTCTGTGCTGTTCTTTCTGTCCTTACTACCCTGGATCCCTTTTGTCATCAAACTAAAGAAAAAGACTCGTAGGCAAAAACAAAACAAAACAAAACAAAACAAAACAGCCCCTTCTCCCACCTGGCTGACAGCCCAGTCCTGCGCATCTCAGTCGTCCACGTCCCGCAGAAGTAGGAGGCTGCGCAGAGAAGATGAGGGTTTTTAAGTCAGATTAATGAGGTAAAATGTCTGTGCCTGTGGATCTCGAGTTTAGCTGATAAGGGAATCACCTGGCTGGCTTGTTAAACCACAGCTGGATGGATCCTGGTCCTCAGAGTTGCTGAAATTTAGTAGGTCTGAGGCAGGACCTGAGATTCTACAGTCCTGTTAAGTTTCCTAATGTTGTGGATGATCCTGGTCCAGAGACCACACTTGGGAGAACCCCTGATCTATCCATATCTTTTCCTCTTTGTCATGCAAACAATAAAAGAACATTCTAGTGCCTGTCCTTTGTTCTTGCTGCACTTCCATTACAACCCAAGCTTGGGAATGGTTTGAAGCAATGCTTGAGAAACTCTTCACAAGGGTCCACTTGAGGCCATTTTCAAAGGAAATAATAGATACATAAACAGACTTGGCAGTTTTGAGAGAAGGCCCTGCCTATTCACCATGCCATCTGATAAAGGCCCTTTGTTGCAGGCAGAGGGGGAGAGAGCATTGTTGATAGGAGCATGTTTCAGATGCAATTCTTGTTTTCATTTTGCTCTTGTTTTTCATCTCCACCCCCATGTTTTTCTCATCACACCCTGGGTCGCCTCCATGTCTTGCCCCAGGAAATTGTCTACCACAAAATTCAGAAGGCTGAGAGCACTTTAGAAATGTAAATTTATGACCATATCTCTAATTCTGTGGTATGCTACAAAATGGTAAATAAATAAGAGCCTTTTCTGAAATACCAATGAATTTAAATTTAAGACTAAGACTTTTCTTTTGCTAGGACTGGAACATGCTGAGAAAACAACAAACACAAGGTCAAGCAAAAGTTCACTTTACAAATTAAGGGAAGGCCAAGGCAAATGGGAGAGGGGAAAGTGGGAGACCCAAGAAAATTGAAAAATGGAGAATAATGAAAAAGCTGTTCTGATTCAAACCAAATGCAAACAAGATGCCTCAGCTCAATTGAAGTGGGATGTCTTTGCCAAGATTTCTGCCAACTCAAAACTCACATTCTTATGATGGCCTGCAGCCCTCAGCTTCTGATTCTCATAAACCAGTTTAGGGTTTATGATAAGGTCACCACCTTTTGCAGAACAAAATGCAAGGGCATCTAGGTAAATTTAAATTTCAGATGTTTCAAATATTGTGTAACACATACTGACACTGAAAGGGTGTTCACTGCTTATCTGAAATTCAAATTGAATGAGGTGTCCTATATTTTTTCTGGCAACCTATATTACTACCCAACTCATTGTCCATTTTCTACATCAACTCAAGCATTGGGCCCCACCTTATCTCTTATTTCATAGGAAGCAAACCAACCACCTACACTCTTTACTATAATTCTGGAAAGACAGATGTTTTATATCACAGAACTATATCTAAATTAACATTCAAGGTTGGGTCTAGCCTTTCCCTAAGTCACTCAGCCATTTCCACAATTGAGATTCCACTTGGAATAACTTTCTCTCTCTTCCATCATTCCTTTGTCTTACTCCCCTCATACTCAAACTCCAACCCATTTCAAATGTCAATAGCAGGACTTTTCTCATTTGACTCTTCCTGCCCCTTCTCCAGGTCTCACTTCACACCACCAAATAGTATAGCAGAGTATCATTTAGGAGCTTTAAAAATCTATAGATGCCTGAGGCAAGTCCCAAAATTCTAATTTAATTGGTGGTGGCAGGGAGAAGGGGATAGTTTGGCACTGATATTTTTTAAAGCCCCCATGGTGATTCTAATGTGCAGCCAGGGTTCAGAAGCACATACTTCAGTCAGGGCTTCTCAAACATGCATTTGCACAGAAATCACTGGAGGATCATGTCAAAGGCAGGTTCTGGTTCAGCAGATAGGAGGGAGGTCTGCAGGTTTTGCATTTCCAGCCCGCCACAAGGCTGACACTGCTCTTCAGAAGACCACATTTTCAGCAACAAAGCCTTAGAGGAAATCAAGTCCTAGGTGTGAAGACTCTTCTTTGAAGTGATGGGGGAGTCATCACTGACAGAATGGAGCAGGCTGTAGGTTGTACGTTTTGCAATGTCTGTGGGTACACGGTCAGTGCTACAGTATACTAAAACACCAATTATCCAGGGTGGATTGTTGAACCTTCACAATTACTTGAGAATGGAACAGCATTTCTTGAGTGCATAGCTTCCTCAGTGTTTAGAACTTGTACTAGCTGAGACATTAAGATCTAAGCACTTCATAATAAAATAATAAGCCCTAATACGTATACACCTCTTCATTTGTCTTACAGCACTTTCTTATAGCCATTCCTTGATCTCCCCCACTCCTTTGACGAATATGCATGAGAGTTGTGAGTCCCCATTTGACAGATATAAACAGTGAGGCCTGAAGATGGTAATAGACTAAGGGCTGTTGCTATATAGCGATCTACAAATAAGAGTTTGGTAACATCAGCGTTTCTATTATATTAAACCTAAATGTGGCCTCTAATTAATAACATAGCCAATTATACATCAGTACTTCTTAAATGCTAATATGCATATTCATCCCTGGGGATCCTGATCAAATGCAGACTCTGTTGTAACAAGTCTGATTAGAGCCAAGCTTGGCTCCCCAGTGATGATGCTGCCGCCTGTCCTAGGACTCCATTTGAATTCAGCTTTTTTCAGCTCTGACATTTGGTGGATTCAGCTTTCTCAGCTGTGTCATTCTCCTCACTATTCTCTCGAGTTACTAAGCATTTAGCAAATGTAGTAACTAAAAGAATGGATTGAGGATTCTATGCTTTGGTATTCCTTATCACTGTTAAAAGTTTGGGACCAATGCTTTGGAACAATGTGCTTTTTTTCCCCCATTGTACTTAAAGTTATCTTCTAAAAATACATTTCAGTGATATGTAACCTCACCATTTCCACTTTTTTGCTTTAACTAAGATGCTTACGTATGGGACTATAGCGGCAACACTTATACGCAAAAGAAAAGGTTTATAAATCAGTATCAGTTCATATTTTTTCCTATCTTCACTTGAATATGGGTCTGTAAAAAAGTCACAATTTTTACTTCGCAAAAATAACCAATGCATGTGTGGGTGTTTTTTTTTTTTTTTTTTTTTCGGTTACGCATTCTTACCTTTAAAATAAATACTTTTTCTTAACGTGTCAGAAAAAAATACCCAACTTTTCAAAGATAAATTCCAAGCTCAAAATACAGGCAACTTTTGATGTCAAAATCCAGATGTCAAAAATGACAGCAGTGTTTATTTGGAAAAAGATCTCCCAGTTGACAGTGTCCTTAAAATCATCTTCTTAGAGTTCCCAAGAGGACTGATAGAAGAGTTTTCAAAGGTCTTCAAAAGTCTCTTTGCTCTTGGTTTAAGAAGAAAGAAGAAAAGAATGAAGAACATTACCCCTTCCAACACACACACGCGTGCGGGCACGCACACACACACACACACACACCCCTATACTCACTATCGAGTGCATTCCCATTCTTTGTTTTTGAAAACCTATCGCATTTTTCAGCAAAAACAAAGAGAATGATGGTGCCTCTGTTAGTCTCATACAAACCATCACCGGTTCAATCTTTGTGATAGATTTATTGCATTCATAACCCAACTTTTTACTCCTCCCTATGGTTTTGCTAATGACCTCCCACACTGACATCAGCCATGTGACTTGTTTTGGCCAATGTGAGAGTAGCACATTTGATGCCAGCAGAAGCTTGGAAGCTATGTGAGTTTTCCACCTTCCCTCTTGCTTCTCTGATTACGTGCTTTGGTTGTCCCATTAGAAGCTTATAAGGAACATGTGGTGAGGGACAGCAGGGCTATTCCGGCTGAGGCTGAACTGGATAAGACATTCCTTAGTAGAGCCATCAGCTGACAACAAACCCACCAGAGATTCCAGGAAAATCAGCTGCACTCAGCCAGCATCAGCAGAACAGTCCTGTTCAACTCAGACTCATGAGAAGTATTAAATAGTTGTTTTTTTGAAGGTAGATTCCTTCTTCTAATAGTAACCATAAGGTCTTCGGCGTGGATAAGTTCTCCAGCTCATCCATTCATCGGACCTCTAGTTCAGGCTCACCACAATGTCAGGAACAAGACTTGCTCAACTGGCTCAAGGACCAACATGAGCGAAATTAGAAAGATGAGAAGATAGTCAAAGAGCCCTCTGAGCTAACACAATATCTTAAAGTTCCATAATGCTCAAGTTCACAGCATGAAGAAACACATTCTTCAACAGTAAAGTAAACAGCTGCTATAGATAGAATCCATGTAAACACACCTGCCTACTCCTTGGCACATCAAGCCTTTTGTTTTGCATTTCATTCAAGCGGGAAGAAGCCAGCAAAAGGACTCTTAAAAATTACTGAGTCTTTTAACCAAACAAATAATAGGAGAAATCTGTCAGGCTTACCAAACAATGAAGCCTACAGCCCCTACAGACATTTATTATTGGAAAAGAAAAGAAAATATTATGGTTTTTGCTTACACTGTAGAGAGAAGGAAGAAACGGGCTTTTAAATAAAATGGGGAAATATGAAAGCCTTGTGCTATAAGACAAACAGCAAAGTCACATCTACTGCTAATCTGACACAGGCACATTGGAGCCAATAGCTCTGTGTTCATTATCATATTAGAGGAGGCAGAAGACTGCTTGCCAGTCCTGAAATTCATTTCCACCCAAACTGGGAAATTCCTGTGAAGGTACAGATTTCATTTATATATTTGACAGTATTTACCAACCAGAGTGGAAATGAATTTGCTCTAGAGGAAAGACGTGGTCTGAATCCTGAGAGTAAATTTCCTGTTTTCTCTTCCCATCTTCCATGCCTTCCCAGTCTGATTGCCCGGGGCTTTGTCAAACCCGGGTCCAATATCTGGCTGCACTTGGGAATAGCCTGGAGAGTAATTTAAAAATTTGTTTCTCTAGGCCCCACTTCACACTTGCTGAATCAGAACTTGCAAAGGGTGAAATGCAAGGTTAATATTTTTCAAACGTTCTTCAGATAATTCCAGTCCATAGCCTGGTCTGAGAATCGCTCCTCTAAAAATGATTCCACCAAGCTCATGAATCTCTTTAATATAAACCTACTCTTGCCTTCTTTAAATAAACAAGGGGGTGCAACGAGAGGAAGGTTCTCCCTTGAAAAAATAAATAGAAAAGATTTGAGGGTCTTAATGCAAACACTTAATTGTCCTCATTTGTTACTTGTTAGATTACAGAAAATCATTTAATCTCTGGGCTTTACCCCTCAGCTGTTAATTGGCAAACTTAGATTATATGGCTTGAAAATTCTCTGACTATATAATATCTCTCATGCACCAGTCCCAGAATAAACTCTGAACTATTTATTTCCGTATACCTCTCAATTCTTACCCAAATCCCTGCACTTTTAAAATACCTTCCTTAAAGACGAATGAGCCATGTCTTCAAATCTCATCCCTGTAGCTCAACTGGTACCTTAAACAGGCAAGAAAAAAAAATCACAGAGGAAAAGGAGAGGAGGGCACGTCATGAGTAGAAGTTTCACTTCAGGTTCAAATTACTTCTTTAAAATCCTCTGTCCTCAGTAACTCAAAGTTATTATGTTTTACACTGCATAGGTGTGTGGCACTCAAAAGGTATTCAGAGAAGTCTTGTATATAATATTTGTTTGACTACAACTAGCAAACAACTACATTCAAATATGTCAAATAATAACCAAAGCCCAAAAATGTTCTCTGCTGAGGCTGAATGCATATGCAATGCAGGGAAAGCCATGCCTCTCTTGGGAGAGTTCAGCAGGCCTTTCTCCGTGGGCGGTGTGAGGGCTGGACAGAAGGCAGGAAGGAAATGCTTCCAAATAAGGGAGGATTTCACAGACACTTTGTGACTGATTGTAGAAGATGGAAAATTCTCTCCTGAGATGGGTCATTGTCACTGTATCATGTTCTAGATGGACATTAAACTAGAGTGTAGTTCTCTTCCGGGTCTGAGATGAGCTGTTAAAGGCTCAAGCAAGCTTTGGGTTCTGCAGGGGTCAGGTCTTTCAGTGTATGTGCAAGGTCCAAGCAGAACTCTTCTTTATCAGCTACAAAACCAAACAAGATCATATTGTATTTATGGCTTTATATCCTGCCTTTTGCACTTGCCAATAGATGGTAAGCATTTTCCTCTATCAGAATACATCTTTAACATTATTTTTAATGACTGCAAGGTATTCCGTTATAAAAGTAGGCCATCATTTTCACATGGCCCGTGGTTGACATTCATAGCTGCAATGCAAAGTCTCAGAGCCAAATTGTACGTAGACCCTCATTTATTTTCCTTAAATACACTTCTAGAGATGCAACCATTTAGCCAAAGGTGATAGGCACTTTCAAATCTGTATTTACTGCTCAAATTGTCCTCTAGAAATGGATTATCATTTGACACTTCCACCACCAAAAGTCACGCTACATCACTCACGTGTGGGATCACAGGTAAAGATAAGCAGGGAACTAGGAACACACTGGGCTTGTGGGGCCTTGGTCCTTCTCCAGTGGGGAATGCCTGACCAGTGTGTAGCCTGATTAACGTGCTGTCGGCTACTGTCATAGATAGATTTCCTCCAGAAGAGGACCCTGAAACAAGAATTCATCTACAGCTGGCTTACTTCAAGGGGGTACTCTCAGAAAATACTAATTGTGGGGTGGAGTGGAGAGGAGGAAATGCATGAGACAGGACATGACGGGTAGTGAAGAAGGGGTATGCTCACCAGCGAATTACCACTGCGAGCAACTGGAGGTTGATTTTTCTGGGTGAGTCTGGAAACGCTGTAGAATGCACTGCAGAGTTATCTCCATGAGGGTGAGGTCGCTGGAGTGTTTATTCCCCAATTCTCACCAGTCAGTGGTTGAAGACTGCTCTGAAAGGAGTTGATTCTGCAGCACTTACAGCCTGCCCTGAGCATGGCCAGGCAAAGTGATGCACAACCAGCTGACTGAAATGGCATGGGTTGCAGTTGCCATATGGGTAATACATTTATAGTAGAGTTACGTGGCTCAGTTACACACTGCTCTGCAATTTCTAAACAGTCTCCTCTGTTACTTTATTAGTCCCTCCACAACATGAAGAGTTTTACAAAATTATCCTCAGTGTCCAGGTGATGATGCAGCTTCATGGAAGAGAATGCATCATGATAGTTCATGATAAAGTAGAACTTACATGAGGTGAAATGCACACATTGGAACTTTTGCTTCCAGCTGTCATAGAATAACAAGAACTAGATTTTTTTCTTTCACCATAAACAACTAAAAATACCAGACAAAATATATGAAACAATGGTTTTCACACGTTGTACAACAGGCAGCTCTGAACAGTAATTCTCAAGGGAATGAAAGAAGGTAAACCTTATGATTGTCCCGGCTTACTGCTCGGAGAGAGTTTTCAGGCTTCAATACAGGGAGGGGAACTCACAAAGAGCCAAGGGGAAGGTAAAAAGCTACAGTTTGCAAGGTAGAATGCAGGAGAAGAGAAAGAGACACAGAGTTCTGCAGGGAGTTCCCATGAAATTTCTAGCCGAGTGCTGATTAGCCTATGTATGTGAAGAAACCACCAAAAGCTAGAAAAAGAACCACTGGAAAGAAGTAAATGGAACATTTCTTAGAGCTCCATCAGAATCATAAATAGCTTCCATTTAAATAGCAAAATGAAGAAACTTCATGATACATGGGGCATCTGTTTGAGTACTGAGAAGCACATTTCCTCAGCAGTAGAACCAAATTACCCCTAGAATAAAGGTTCTGGGACTGCCTATTAAAGCTTAAAGCAAATCTCGAAAGAACCCAACTATTTCTAAGTATAACATTCAAGCATATTTAAAGGAAAACCCAAAAAATCCACTGTGTCTGACAGTCAAAAAACAACCAGGTATTCAAATAAGTATAGAAATAGAACACATAATACGGAGGAAAAGCAACCTATAGAAATAGAGAAATGGGCCAGTCCTGGTGGCTCAGGCTTGTAATCCCAGAACTTTGGGAGGCTGAGGCAGGAGGATCACGTGGGGTCAGGAGTTTGAGACCAGCCTGGCCAATATGGCAAATCTCCATCTCTACTAAAAATTCAAAAAATTAGCTGGGCATGGTGGCTTGCACCATAATCCCAGCTACTTGGGAGGCTGAGGAAGGAGAATTGCTTGAACCTGGGAGGCAGAGGTTGCAGTGAGCCAAGATCATGCCACTGGAAAAAAAAAAAAAAAAAAAAAGAGAGATGACACAGATTAATATCTTTAATATACAAGGACATTTAAAAAACTATCATAAATATATCTCATGAATACCTAAATATATCTCTTGAATAAGAAGGTAGAGGAAAGCATGCACAGACACATAGAAGGTAAAAGAAGCCTTAAATATAACTTCTAGAGACCAAAAACACAATGGAGGCTTTGCCTGGTGGCTCGCATCTATAATATCAGCACTTTGGGAGGCCGAGGCTGAAGGATTGCTTGAGCCCAGGAGCTTAGGCAACATAGCAAGACCCTCTCTCTACAACATGTTTTTTTTTAAAAAAATATAGCTGAGTGTGGTGGTGCATACCTATAGACCCAGCTACTCTGGGAGCTACCCTGGGAGGTTGAGGCAGGATGAGTACTTAAGCCCTGGAGTTCAAGGCAGCAGTGAGCTGTGATTATGCCACTGCACTCCAACCCATGCAACACAGCAAGGCCTCGTCTAAAAAAAATTAATAAAGAAGAAAGAAAAAGAAAAACACAATGGAGAACAATGTCTCCAATAAAATAATTATACTGAATAGTATTAACAGAAGGAAAGATAAGTAAACTTTAAAACATACTAGTATCAAATATACAAATGAAACCCAGAGAGAAAAATGCAAACCATTTTATTTGTACATTTTTGACAATAATATAATATTTTTACAAAGTGTCTATTCAAATATTTTACCCACTTTTAAATTAGATTTTTTTTCTTATTATAGAGTTCATAGGAGTTTTTTTATATATTCTAGATACAAATCCTTCTTTAGACATTTTGGGAAATATTTTCCCCTAGTTTGTGGCTTGCCTTTTTTGCCATTTTTCCTTAATGGTGTCTTTCAAAGAATAGATGTTTTGTTTGTTATTAAGACTCAAAATTTAATTTTACTCTCAGAACAGTCTTATTACTAAGATGAGTCTGGCATCATTTTAACATTTTAGAAATAAGGAAGCCCACAGGTTCATTGCCTTGTTCAAAGTCACAGTTGGCCAGAGACAATGTCAGCATGAGAACTTCAGTTTTATGATTCCAGGTCTGTAGAAAACTTGAATTTGTCAATTGAGGAGCAAGTCAGGGATTTACGGTCTTGAATGGCATCTAACGGAGACCCACTTTCAGTGGTGATCTACCTCTTCCTAGGTGGAGGGGTTCACAGTTCTAGTTATCAATCTGTGTTCCAGCTGCGGCTGTCTTCCCACCCATGAAGGAGATGCAAAGAATGGACAGGAGCCACCAGCAATTTCAAATCCCTTCAAGCTGAAAGTGATTTATTAAGCCTGGCAGATGATGGTAGAACAAGGTTGTGTGCCCTCTAGCCTCCTCTGACCCCCCAGCCACTTCCATTCCCTTTTTGACTTCTAAAAAAAAGTCTCTTTTTAATGATATCCATAATTCATGAAAATAAATGATAAAATCAAAAAGTCTTACCACTGGCTTATAAAAGCCAGTGCTATTAATTATTAACAGCCCAAGAAGGAAGCCAGAGATCATTCCAAAGGTGAGAGAGATAAAGGCAGGCCTGCACACACACACACACACACACACACACACACACACACGTACACACATCCACACACACATTCACACACACACACACACAAGTTGACTAGAAACCTTTGTACTCAAAGGTTTCCAATTTGTACCGTGCATATTAAATGAAGATTTAATTCCTTTTTGCAAGCAGTTTAACCAAAATAGTGACCTTAGCAATTATCTAATGAAAAGCCCTCATGTCACAGATGAAAAACTGAAGCCCAAAGCAGGACCTGCCCTGTGTTACAAGTCAGCTAGTGACAGAGCTGGCAGGGAAACATGCTCCTCTTTACTGCCAGTTCTGTTCTCTAAATAACACTGCCTCTTTTAGTGTTATTAGTGTATAGTACCATACTTGACACCATAGGAGGATGGCAAGTGTTTGCCAAAAAAATAAAGTCATCATTGTTTGCAAAGCCAAGGAATCCATCCCCACTTGTATGGTTCCACTTATCCCATCTAAGCAGGTGGCTCCCTCCTCCAGGAGAGATGGCCAGTGCAGAATCAGACTTCACACATCAGTGGTCCTAACAGAGATTTACCCTAAAGAACTACCACATCCTCAGCCTCTCCTAGCAACTAGTATTTCTCAAATGGAGACATATTTATTAGGGATGTAAGGGCTGCTTCAAAATCGCCAACTAGGATGTTAATACTTGGAGAACTTGGGACACTTCCCTAGGGCTTACTTTCTTCGTTTGTAAAATGGAACAAACAATTTGACCTTCCTCTTCAGGTTGTTCCGAAAAGTAAATGAGGGTCCATGCATGGTGCCTCATGCCTGTAATCCTAGCACTTTGGGAGGCTGAGGCAGTTGGATCACTTGAGGTCAAGAGTTCGAGATCAGCCTGGCCAACATGGTGAAATCTTGTCTCTACTAGAAATACAAAAAAAAAAAAAAGCCTGGTGTCATGGCACATGCCTGTAATCCCAGCTACTCAAGAGGCTGTGGCAGGAGAATCACTTGAACCTGGGAGGCAGAGGTTGCAGTGAGCCAAGATCGTACCACTCCACTCCAGCCTGGGTGACAGAGGGAGACTTGGTATCAGAAAATAAAAAAAGAAAAAGGAAGAAAGAAAGAGAGAGAGAGAGAAGGAAGGAAGGAGGGAGGGAGGGAGGGAAAGAGAAAAAAGAAAGAAAAGAAAAGAAAAGAAAGAAAGAAGGAAAGAAGAAAGAAAGAAAGAAAGAAAGAAAGAAAGAAAGAAAGAAAGAAAGAAAGAAAGAAAGAAAGAAAGAAAGAAAGAAAGAAAGAAAGAAAAAGAAAAAGAAAGAAATGAAGGAAGGAAGGAAGGAAGGAAAAGAAAAGAAAGACAGGAACGAAAGAAAGGAAAGAAAAGAAAAGAAAGAGAAAATGAGATGATGCACTGAAGTTCCCAACACAGATAGAGGGTTAGTTGAGGATGGCTGTGAACCACACGAAAGGCCAGAAGAGAGGAGAAACACTCAAGAGGGTTGGCGAGGGCAGGAGCGCATGGCTAGCCCAAAAATCACTAGAGCCTCCTATATGGTTTTGTAGAGGTCCATGGTCTTGCAGAAATAATTAAATACACACACACACACACACACACACACACACACACACACACACACAGAATCTGGTTAAAATATAATCCTTGGCTGGATGCAGTGGCTCATCCCTGTAATCTTTGGGAGGCTGAAGTGGGTGTATCTCTTGAGTCCCGGAGTTCAAGACCAGCCTGGGCAACATAGCAAAATCCCATCTCTACTAAAAATAATACAAAAATTAGCTGAGTATCATGGTACATGCCTGTAGCTACTTGGGAGGCTTAGATGGGAGGGTAGATTGAGCCCGGGAGGCTGAGGTTGCAGTGAGCTAAGATCACACCCCTGCACTACAGCTTGGGCAGCAAGAGTGAGACTCTGTCTCAAAACAACAACAAACAAAAACAAAAACAATTCTTCTATGGAAGGAATTGCTTCTGCTCCCTGGGAGGTGGTTGAGGGTCATCTGAGCTATGCTTCCTTTGCTACTGGAAGTACCCGATTGAATCAAGTGGGCAGCTTTCAGTGATGAAGAGGCCACTGGTGATTCTCCTATCTGGAACTTTCTGGTTTAGCCAAACAAGGCAAGTTATTCTCTTATTTTTAAAATACAGTTTCTTATGGTGTTTCTATCATATGTTCTCTTCAACATTTGAAATGTCCCAAAATTCTACAGAAGTACAAATTATTCAACCTAAGGAATTTGTTTTCCTTTGAGGACAAATACAGAAGTTTCAGAGAAGCCAGGCACAAACAGCTCTTTCTGTCCTTGAAGAAGAAAAGATCACTTGAGGAAAACACCTGCTCTTCACGGAAGGCTGATGTTTTCCCATTACCTTCTACAACCCTCTCCAGCAACATAAGGCACCCTGTCTACACCTGGTCTTCTCCTCCCCCAAATCCTGTTCTAGGGATGACCACTAGAGGCTGATATTCTGCTTAGATGTCTTTCAACTGTAGAAAGAACAGGAAACGTTAGCCTGTAGCCCCAGCAGCATCCACCTTCTCCTTTCTTCACTTCCAACTGAAAGGCTAGATTTACCCCAGGGCTTGCTAACGAATTTCAGCTCTCAGAGACAAAAAATAGAGATGTCAGAACTTTCGAGAAGCCTTTTAACTGGGATTTTACTTTTAGCCACGCTATGACACCCTTCTGTATTTTCATTTTAAAAACTTAAAATGTATTTGCTTTCTTCTCTTCATTGGCTCTATTTTGATTTTGTAAAGTACATAAATATATAATATGACTTTCTTCTTACTATCCAGCATAGTTTATATTTGAAGAAGAGAAGAGAGGCTAACCACAACTAATCACCAGTAAATAGACATTAGTGTGTCCATTAGGGACTGGATACCCCAGCCCAACCTCACCCTGGTTTCCATGGGAAGTCTGGCATCAGGGAGGAAGATGCTTAGGCTCGGGGGGTGGTGGGGGGGGGCTTATGTGCTGGGCTTTGGCCCTCAGTGATTTCTATATGGATTGTGCCTTCTATTTTTGGATTCACACTGGGAAGCCAATTAAATTAAAAGGCTATTCATTTCACTATATTTGTCTCCAGGCTGCTCAAATAGAAATGCAAATGATTCCTATTGAGTGAGCTTTCTACCTCAAAGAGAATGAGATTGTAACACCAAGCCCTGTGCACTTCACAGAATCCGATCTGCCTTGAGCAGAAGAAACAGACAGCTCACCCTACGGCTATTTATAGGCTTCTTTTGCAAATGTATTGAAAGTCACCCTAAATGAAGTAGGCAGCTTCTCTCTGGCTACTCAGAGTTTCTCAGTTCAGTTGTTGAAAATGGGTCTGCATCGACTGAAGTGGACACAAATGGGAGGGAGAAGAAAACTTTTTCCCCAAGCTTACCTCAGAAGACTGGGGAAAAGATAGAGCCTAAATATGACAAATGCTGCTTCCTCGATATTGTTTCCTTGCACAACAGGCTGTGTGGCCCTGCAGGGAAGAAAGCTGCAAGGAGCCCGAGCTCCGTGATTGCATTTTCAAATCCTGCAAAATGCAGACAGTCTGCTATCCCAAGAACACAAACCAAAGAGCCAAAAGTGAGTGAGCTGGTCAGACTGGCCTGACAACATGTGGCCAATGATGACCAGATCACAGAGGCTTAAAGTGCAGTTGGCTTAACCAGCTGGGGCCAACTTTGATGCTGTGGGTGTGAACCCACCTGACTCGGACATGAAGGGCTCTTAAGAAAGGTCAAAGGGAAGTGGACATTGAGGAGCTGAACTCACATGTCTACTATAAAGTCCACAGGTAAAATGACCTTTCAAAAATAGATTAACTAATGGTTTGTCTAAGAAAAGAACTAGAAGCAACTAGAACGTGTAGTTTTTCCTGAATACACGTGCGGCATGTGGAGCATAAGGAGATCGTCCTCCACTAGTCCTTGTACAGTAGTAATTTCAATTTTGAACAGGTGAGCTTCCCTAGATGGAACAGGACTTTCAAACTAGCCTATAGTCTACAAAATAACAGCCTGCAACCTGCCACTTGTAGATCATTTTGTGATCTGTCCAGCCTAAATTGAAACTTGCCCACCGTCAATGGCAGATGAAATGGTAGGTTGCCTGTAATGGCTGCGCTAGCATCCTCAGGAATGGAGAGGATGTGGGTTATGGTGGCTGCCCTGGCCTTCTTTATAACTTATGGAGACCCATCTGGCAGCTTGTAATAAACAGAATGAAATTTGAGACAACAAAAATGTCTCAATGTTTACAAAAACTGAAAACTATTTCCCAGGAAAAGAAAACCTTTAGAGCAAACTGAAAATTTGACTTTATCTTCATTTTCATGAAAAAAAAAACCCATCTGAGAACTATTCAACTCAGTTTTTAAAATTTATACCCATCTAAAAATGATTGGAAGGAAAGGAGAGAAGGAAAAGGAAAAAGGAAGGAGGGAGGGAAGAAGGGCTGGTATTCAAGAGACTAGAATATGAATACGATTTGACCATCTCGGTAACCTGCCTCTCAAATTTCAAAATACATTCTTTATTTATAAAATACAGCAAACATAAACCTGAGACCTAATCTTCTATCAGGAAAAATCTCCTCTGAAATTTCTGGCAAGTGATCAAAATAGCAAATTGGATCAAAATGAATGAGCCACTTTTTATTCTATTATATTACTACTATCCCCTAACAAAAGCAAAGCCAGCAAAAAATGCAAGCAAACATGTGCCAGAATATTCATAGTGGGTCTATTCATAATAGCCCCACACTGGAAACAACCCAAATGTTCCTCAGGAGTAAAATAAATAAATTGTGACATATTCAGATAGTGGGATACTAGGCAGCAATGAGAGTAAACTATTCTCATCAATACAATACATGCAACAATATGAAATAATCTCACAAGCATAGTGTCTTTCACAAAAGACACTAGACACAATGGAATATTTATTATATGATTCCATTTATATTAAAGTTCACAATCAGGCAACCAACCTATGGTGACTCAAGTTGGTGGTTACTATTTGGGAAAGGAGACACATGAGAATCCCTGGAGTTTCTATATGTTCTACTTCTTGATTGGAATAATGAATACACTCGGTGAAAATTCATCAAGCTGCACACCTATGGCTGATGATTTTTTTCTACATGCTTGCTTTACTTCAGTAATAAGTTCGCTTTAACATCCACATGATACAAACAAACTTTGGAGGTCGATGGCCATGTGCTATATTTTGATTATGGTAATGACTACGTGACTATACACATTCATTAAAACTCACCAGTCTATATATTTAAAATAAGTGAATTGTATTATTTGTAAACTAGAATTAATAAAAGTGATTTTTTAAATATCAAAAAGTCAAGGTAAAATAATTCCATTCTTTATACACCAAAGCATTTTGTGAACAATTCAGAATAAAAGCAAATGCATGCATTTATTTCTGAGCTTTATTTTGCAGGAGAACAAATGAGTGGCCCAAATGCTTAAATGTATATAAATGATTAGAATATAAATCTCTAAAAGTAGAGATCCTATTTATGTATGAATCTTAGTATTAGCTAATTGAAAGACTGAGGCTAAGGGTTCTTGTTGTAATTCTGATGCATAGTCCTGTAAATTTCTTCCAGTGTCGCTAATGTGCTGTATTGGTACATTTTCATAGCTGTGTATAAGAATGCCGCTAAACAACCACAAAACCTCACTTATTGTTTACACATCTGGGGCTAGCTGGGGTTGTCTGGGCAGCTAGCTTCGCTAAGCTCCCAGGGCTCACGTCTGGCATTTGGCTAGATACTGGCTGATCTAAGCTGGCCTCAATTGGAATGACTCAGGCAACTCTGTGTAATTGTGATCCTTCAAGATGGTCCTCAGTGACTTTTCTCTCCTGGTATTCATGCCCCTATGTAGTCCCCTCCCACATAAAATAGAGCTGTCCTGTGTAACTAATAAGTTATTCCAGAAACAACAGAGTAATTTTAAGGATTAGTCACAAAAGACATTGTAGCCTCTACCTTGTTCTCTTGGATCATTTAGTCTCATGGAAGCCAGATGCCGTCTTATGAAGACACATAATCAGCCCTATGGAGAACTTCACATTGCAAGAAACCAAGGCTTCTACATCCAGCACCAACTTGCCAGACACACAAATGCGTTGGAAATGGGTCCTCCAGCCTCAATCAAGCTTTCAGATGACTGCAACCCCTGAGCCAGAACCTTGAGACAGTACTGCCCAGCTAAGCTGCTGCTGAGTTCCTGAACCACAGAAATCCTGAAAGACAAGTATTTCTTGTTTTAGGCTGCTAAGTTTGGGGATAATTTCTTATGTGGTCATAGATAACTAATATATTAGACTCTATACCACACAACTCTCATCCTTTAGTTGGCTGCCCTGGATACATTCTATGGTGGTATCAGAGATGCAAGATAACAAGTGAAGATGTTAAGCACTTTTCAAATCTCTCCTTGCATTATGTCTTCTAAGATTCCTTTGGCCAAATCGCCAGATGACTGAGTCCCGAGTTGTGAGGCAGGGCAGTTTAGCTCATCTGTTGTAGGAAGATATTGCAAAGTTACATGGCAAATGGCATGATATTAAAATGTGTCAACAAATTCTTTGACACTGCTACATCCAAAAGGTAGTGCCTATTCTCCTCCTCTTGAAGGTGGTCTGACTTAATGACTCACTTCTAATGAATAAAATGTGATAGACGTGATGGTGTTGGACTGCCCAGGCTAGAAACACAGCCTGTTTCTCTCTGCCATGGACTTCTTGCACTGCAGAAGGCCCTGTAGCCACTTGTCACGAAACAATAGAGCAGACCTGTAAGATAAATCTACATGGAGAGAAACTGAAGCCAAATACTAACTATCAGCTCCAACTTGCCAGCCATGTTGGAAATGGATCCTCCTGTCCGAGTCAGACCTTTAGGTGATTGCCACCCCTGCCCGCATAGCCATTGCAACCCTAAGCTAAGCCACTCCTCAGTATTCCTAACCCACTGCAACCCTAAGCTAAGCCACTCCTGAATATTCCTAACCCACAGAATCTGTGAGGGATAATGTATTTTTATTATTGTTGTAAGCCACTAAGTCATGGGATAATATATTAGGCAGCAATTGATAACACATGTAAGGAAAGATGAAGAATTAGAGTTTTGTGGGTTTTTTTTTTAATTACAGGGTCAGGATTCTTAGTTGCAAACAACAAGATCCACTCCAGCTAGTTTAATCAGAAAGGCAACAGTAAACAATATCTATATTTAAAAATCTCTAGGAGAATTAGAGAATCAGGTCTAGAGCTTACAAAGGCAACAACAATTAACAAAGCATCTCTGGTGCCTCTGCCCCAGCCAGGACCTCATTACTGCTGCAGCTGGATAAAGATACCTCAGCTCATACCACTGAAGTTGGTAGCCAGGTGCCAGAATCTCTACCATTAACAGCTTAGAAAGCTAGATTCCTGTACCATCCCCTTTATTCAAATATAGATTCTGTGAAGTGCCAGCTTCATTATGCTGCTGTCTTTCAATCAGAAATCTTGCATAGGTTCATCTGCAAGGGAGGATGAGAAGAAATGGGTTGTGGGCTCCATTCTTAGGGAGGTGTTATTTTTAAGGTAGAAAATATCCCAGTCATAGAAAGCGTGTTTCAAACAGCACTGAGTAGCTAGGAAAATTCACAAATGCTCACTTCTTGCCCTCATACAAAATCACTGTTACATTACTAAAATATAAATAATTGGAGAAAATATTGATATCTTTCTATCTCCTGGAACCTAAAATTGGTAAATAAATTTCATTTCCAAAGCCATTTCCAATTAATTGCTAATGACTGCTTAGGGTTACATATTAAGACATACTTCGAGGTTACATCTGGGGTCAGCTAGAAAGAGATCTGAAATCCAGATGTGATGAAGCCATGGGTGCTGCATAGTTGGTGTTAAATAGCAGGTACCTGCAAAAGTGAACATCCTCAGGCTCTGTCTGTGTTTTCACTCATTTCAAAAAGGGAGAATCTGAACATACCTCATGACCTGTTGTAATTGTTTAGGTTAAAACTGTTCCCACTGATCAAACCTGCTTTTCTTAATCTCACTGAAATGCCATACAAACCAATTCATGTTGCCTTTGCTCATTCCAGTAATTGGCAGAACCCACACATTTAAAACAAAGATTTTGGCTGGATCTGGCCTCCTGTTCTATCTTCCTCTCACCTCCTCCGCCTCCATGTTACCTACTGCGGGATCCCTTGAGAACACCAGAATTTCAGAAGATAGAGTTTGAACGTCACTGACCTTTACCATTGGTATAACCAACTCTTTACCTCCCAAGCCTTGCTCATTTGTACTTATTTTCTCTCATGTCTCTCAAATTTAGCTAAGTGGCATGAATAAACTGGAAATAAACAGTTTTACACTTTAGGCTTTCCATTTCTCTATGTGAATGGTGTGATGTTTCCCGTGGGAGTCAGGAAGATTCATAGCGCTAGAACTTGGCTTGACTTGCTGGCTCTCAGTCACACTGCACATACTAGCTTCAGGAATGGCCATGATGAGTCTATGTCACATTGTTTCACCTTATTCTTTGTACTAACAGCAGACTTCCCTGTCTAAGATTGAGTATCACACCTATAGTGTGAACGGTTCAGTAGGACAGATTCCCACACTTTCCTCCATTCTTGGCCACTGTTGTTCTGAGTGTCCTCAGCAGTGGCCTCTTCCTCCTTCTTCTTCCTCCTTATCTTCCTTCTATTCTTCCTTAGAAGCAGGGTGTTTGCTTATGCAGTAGCACAGTGCTTCTCAGACTATAATGTGCCCATAAATCACCTAGACATCTGTTTAAATACAGGTTCTATTTTAGCAAGTGGGGCCAAGATCCTTCATTGCCATAAAGCTTCCAGGTGATGCTAACGCTCCTAGTCCATGGACTGCAATTTATGCATTCGTGTTTTGGAGAACCCAGTCTTACCCTCAATGGGAGGAATGTACTTTCTTGGCCTAAATCTGTATTTGTACAGAGTTTCTTCTTACCTCTTTCTTCTAGATCACGTTCTTTCACCATCCATCCCCTAGACTTGAGTGTTCCTTCATTCCTGTTCCACCCTCAATGACACTAATTTTACTCCTTCACTGAACCAATAATAGTTCAGCACCTATCATGAGCTAGTTGCTGTGCTGAGCACTAGGGATATATCCACACACAAGACAATACCTTGGGTATCCTTGCTCACATGGAACTTATAGTCTAAAGAGAAAGACAGTAAATGAATAATTACTCAGTACTTAGTTGTAAATGAAAGGAGTGTTAAGAATGAAAATTACAAGATGCTTTGCTTTGGGAGGAAATAATGAAAGAAAATTTAACCAAGGCTCCTGGGTCCTTGGGATTTCCACTTTACGTGATGTTCTCTGGTTGTGTATAAACTCAGCCTTCCCTATGATGAGGCAGTGTTAGCGGTTTCCCTCATGACCTTGTATCTTCCCCTTGACCATGGCCACCAGTATGAATTTGGCATTGCATGACTGCACTCACATTTGGCAGGAAAATAAGCATGGCATAGTGCTTATGATTGGCAGGTGAGTCCTGGGCTTTCAGAGCTCCAAATTAGTCTTGTATCGCCTTGTGTAATTCTTGCCCCTTGGCACCCTTTAGTAATGGATCCAGCCATCTGTAATGGCAAGCTGTTCCCTCCAATTCTGAAAAAAATGTCCCAATCCCTCTAAAATGACAGTATCTGTAATACTCCAATTTCCTCCCTCTCATGTCCCCTTTTCCTGCTGTGCTACCTGGAACCATAACTCAGCTATCGCCAGCAAATTACCACTGATTTCCACCAGGGTCTTAACTTTCATGCATTAGAAATGACAAGGTCCAAATTCATTTGCCTATCAGAGATTCTGAGCTCATCAGGCTCAGGCTCAGGCTCTCTAGCTACAGTAGCTGTTTTTTCCAGATGCATGGTGTATCAGAGGGGAAGAAAGAGAGAAAGGGCACGGAAATTGCAGAGCCATTGTACTCTGTATACCATGATGCATTCCGTGGCTTCTCCCCAGAAGCTCATTCCTGTATAGTGTTATTTTCAATGAAATACTGATCCATCGGCTAAACATACCTAAAATGCCAGTTTAATCTTTCCTGAAGTCTTTTGAAAAGGGATTCTATTTGTCCACTTTAAAGACAACTTAAAATCCTATTTCCTGATATTTATATTTTTTAATATTTCACATCTTCAGAAGCTACTCCAGTGTCCTCTCCTTCTCTCTTAAGCTCTCCTAACTCTCCAACAAACCAGACCAGACCCATTGTACTTCCAAACCCTTCCTTCCCATTCTCTTCCATCCCTGGATCTGTTCTGCCAACCTCTTGAGACACTAGTTTTCCTCTCTGTCCAGTGTGGGTAAGTACAGCGGAACCTCAAGTCTGTTGCTCTGCCCAATGGCCTGATTCAGTCCAGATCTAGTGACAGACCTAGAATTCTCCCAACCAGGAGAAAGAAAGCACAGGTGTTCATTCTCTCACATTATCTGAGCTTGGTTTCATTAATTACTGCCACATCATTAATACAATGAATTCACTCCTTTCTATTTTAAGGAAAAGGGGCAGGGCATTTATTATTAAAATTCTAATTCTATTGTCTGCTGATCAAGAAAATAGAATATGGCAAAAAGGCTAGTACGAAATCTGTAAAGTTTTTATTCAACTGATTAGCACCTATTATATATATATGTATATGTATATGTATATATACAAGACAGAGAGTCTATATACAATGTGTGATATACATTTGACCTTGAACAATATGAACATTAGTAGTACTTACACCCTACACGGTCAAAATCCATAAATAACTTTGTTTTGGGTTTGTGTGTGTGTGTGTTTGTTTTGTGAGACAGGTCTCACTGTGTCACCCATGCTGGAGTGTTGCGGCACAATCTTGGCTCATTGCAGCCTCGACCTCCTGGGCTCAAGTGATTCTCTCACCTCAGCCTCCCACATAGGTGGAACTACAGGTATGCTCCATCACACCTGGCTAATTTCGTTTATTTCTTGTAGAGGCGAGGTCTCTCTATGTTGCCCAGGCTGGTCTCAAACTCCTGGGCTCAGGCAATCCAGCCACTCTGGCCTCCCAAAGTGCAGAGGTGACAGGCATGAGCCACTGTAGTTGTCATCCACATACAGCTTTTGGCTTCCCTTAAACTTAACTACTAACAGCCTATTGTTGACCAGGAGCCTTATTGATAACATAAACCGTCAATTAACACATATTGTGTATGTTATGTATATAGATTATACACTGCACCGTTACAGTGAAGTGAGCCAGAGAAGAGGTTACTAAGAAAATAAGAAGAATGATAAAATATATTTACCATTCATTATGTGGACGTGGCTCTTCACACAGGTCTTCACCATCACTGTCTTGGTGGTGAATAGGTTGAAAAGGAGGGGAGGGAGGAGGGGTTGACCTTGCTGTCTCAAGGGTGGCAGAGATGGAAGAATCCACGTATAAGTGTACCTGCACAGTTCAGATCCATGTTGTTCAAGAGGCAATTGTACACACAGATTCAGACTCCCTGTAATAGATCCTGACAAGAATCCTCCCATTGCCCCCTCATCACGATCCCATCTCCACAGCCCACAAGCAGAGAATTAACGTAGCTAATGCTTATCACATATCACCAGCATTTTAAATTTTTACCTTAGCATATGGCTTTTCATGAAATCTCAAATTAGGAGCAAATAAAACTCTTAGTCCTAATATTTCATAATTTTAGAAATATTAAAGGAATAGAATTTAATCAGGTGTCTTTAACAGGCATTATCTTTCTGAAGGAAGCCCCATAAAACCTTACACTGGGAGTCAGCTCTGAGCCATTATTTGTGGATGCTAACTGTGCACAACATTAATGAAGAATGTGGGTGGCACTGGCCTTACAGCCTGTAACTTTGTTTCGTAATCCTTGGTTCACCAGCTGGGACTTTGATGGGGCGTTTTACAGCATAGCCTTTGCTACCCTGTGAAACATTTTAATCGCATAAAATATTATGCTGTAGCACTGTAAGTAATACCAAGCCTACCCTTGACATCTGGGCCTTAATTACCTCTTTCATCACTTTACTGCCCATTTAGGAGTCCTTAGAAGGCTTCCTTACACTTGAATAGGGGTGTGGAGTGTAACCAGCCACACCTGGCAAAAACACCCTCATTTCCAATTCCAGTTAAACAACTCACGAAAGATAGTGTTGGGAAATTCTCCCAACTTCCTTGTGCTCTTTTTTAAACAACAGGGAAATGGACATGTCCTCAGTCTTCAGAGCAGTTAACATTCACCCATTCCAGAGTCAATAGACTCTGGAGGGCCTATTGCAGATGCTCAAAACAACCTCTCCACTAAATCAATGAAACCTTGAGCCACAGCTCCATAGTGACCACCTAACCTGCCTGAGTTTTACCAAGGAGAACCTTGGCACCAGGAAAATAGCCCTAGTTCCCAACCTTGGGGAGATAGTAGGGATGTGTCTGGGCCAAAACTTGAAATCAACAATGCAACCTTGCCCTTACCTAGTTCTGTAGTACCGACAGGCTAAATAAATCCCCTGGCATCCCCATAAGTGTCCATGCTGACTGTGATCTCGGGACCACAGTCCAGACTTTTCCCCATGGCTTGCAGTTGACCACTAGGTGGTTTCCCTGAACTTTCTGGTGAATGGAAGAGCAATGTGTAGCAGAAGTACAAGCCAGCCAATTGGTAGGGTGAAGAAAAATAAGGTGCACTTTCACTCAGCAACTTCTGCAGAAAATACACAACTTCTGCAGAAAAAGGGGCCCGCTTGAAAGTAAAGGGCTGACAACCCTCAGGTCAAGGACTAGCTATGTCCCTGCCACTGTCCTAGCAGGGCTGGCCTCTGGTGGCCTTTGTGGGTGTTCTCCTGAGGTCAGGCAGCAAGATGGGAGCGCACCAGGCATGGATAAGAGCCAAGCACACTGAGGCCCTGACAACATACTACTGATGTGAATGACATCTCTGTTGTAACCAGAGCTGACTTGATTCAAAGAAGCTCATCTCTTCTTTATCTAGATGCCTTTGATTTTGGCAAGTGTAACAATGAGAGAAAAAAGTCAACTGGAGCAAGAAGGGAGGGAATGCCTCTCTCTCCCTTATTTACCAAGCCTAGACAGCCAATGTTCTTTCAGGCTCCCAAACACTCAAATGCTATGTGGGGTATGGCACAATGCCCTTGGTCCCCAAATCTACCCCATATCCTAACCTCCTAGGAGCTTTCAACACCCCAGGGCCCAACTCTCACTTCACACCAATTGTATCTGAATGGCGAGGGGAAGAAGCCAGGCATCAATTTTGCTTTCGTTTGTTTGTTTAAAAAAGATTTCCAGGGGGTTCCAATGTGCAGCAGTTTGGGGAACCATTGGCAAAACAATTATGAGCACAGACTTTGGGGTCAGAATTGGGTTTGAATCCTGGTTCTATGACTTACCAGCTGTGTGACCTTGGGCAGGCTACTTAAACTCTCTGTGCCTCGACTTTCCCGTAAAATACTGCCTTTGCAAATAATAATAGTATTTAACTCAGTTTTTATGAGAATTAAAGGAGCTATTACTTGCAAATTACTTAGATCAGGTACCAGTGTTTGATAAGTGCTATAAATGTTAGTTAAAAAGAAAAATACACACACTGACTTCATTCCTGCTTCAGGCTTTTGTCCTTGCTGTTCTCTCTGTCTGGACCTCCCTCTTTCTGTCTGCCATGTCCAATGTGCAGTCACCTACCTTACTTGTACTATGTCTTAGTGCCCTCTTCCCTCTCATGCCTTCAGTGTAGATTTATTACATGTATTTTGGTTGTCTCCTCCAGTTAAATGTAAGTCCTAGGAGCACAGGATCTGCCCTATCTCTAGAATAGTGTCTGAGTAAATAGACTGATGGACTGT
The DNA here is from genome assembly GCF_001604975.1 of Cebus imitator. Taxonomy (NCBI): domain Eukaryota; kingdom Metazoa; phylum Chordata; class Mammalia; order Primates; family Cebidae; genus Cebus; species Cebus imitator. The sequence goes on from NW_016107346.1 coordinate 1,084,550, forward strand.
GAAGATTGAGATGGATTTAATTCCTTAGTAACACAAAGAAGAGGCATTAGGATTAAAAGGCCCATGCTTTTGTATAGAGATCTTTCTACAGACCACCATCTGCTGATGATGCCCTTAGATCCTTGGGGTTTACTGTGGATGAGACAACACGACTAGGAAGAGGCACAGGTATCAGCATCCCCAATTAAACCTTGCGTAATAAGAGACTTGCTTATAAGCAAGAAAGTTTGCCTCTCCCTGAAAATCTAGACCTGCTGAGATTCTGCACCATGTAATTGCCTTACTTGAATTCTCTCATTTCATTTCAGTAATTAGTTCTTATCTATTTTATTTAGTTTAAAGCTTAATTATCTATTTTCATTTCTATAAAGTGCTTCCTCCACAACCAGGGTCTCCAGTTCTTACTGTTGGGATATGATAAAATATTTTTCAAGAATTTTACACTGGATGAGACACATCAGGGCCTGGTGGTGAAGAGATTTATATTTTATGTAGACAACATTGTGGAGATTAGCAATGTGGTTCCATAGGTACCAGAGCCATCTCTGTGTATCCCATTAGGATTCGACATTTCCACTGATGTTAACTTATCATATACATATGATCCATTTCATGGAAGAGAATATATCTTAGCCTGGAACCCCACATCATCCTGAGTGTGGTCTGAATTACAAAGTTGCCTCGCTTCACAGAAGATGCTCTATGGATTCCTGCAGACTTCAGCTCCCACCCATTTATGCTTTAGATCATAGCTACAAAGTAGCTGACAGTGGAGCTGGGACTGGGGAACCTAAATCCATTGTCAGCTGAAGAGTGTAAAGTCTATGAGATTTTACTGAAATTGCTGAACTACTTATTTACAATAAAGTCTTAGAAATATGTGATAATTTAAACTTTTCTCTCCAATTCATGGTAAGAGACAACATGGCCACACAGACTAGTTTCTTCTTTTTCTTTTCTTTCTTTTTTTTTTTGAGACAGTCTTACTCGGTCACCAAGGCTGGAGTGCAGTGGTATGATCACAGCTCACTGCAGCCTTGACCTCCTGGTCTTAAGTGTTCCTCTCACTTCAGCCTCCCCGGTAGCTGGGGGTACAGTCACACACCAGTATGTCTGAATAAGTTTTTTAATTGTTTTGGTACAGACTGGGGTCCTACTATGTTGCCCAGGCTAGTCTCAAACTCCTGGGCTCAAGTGATCCTCCCACCTTGGCCTCCCAAAGCCAACTATTAACAGTTTCTTTTACAGGTTTGTGGCAGGCTTTGCTGAATTAATCAGAAGAAATATAACAAAGGGTTTTGGACCTCTCCAATCTACAGTGCCCAGGACAGTGATCCTTCTTCCCCTTTAGACTCAAGCACCTGGAGACTCTCAGACCCTCAGGCATCAAGACAAGGGTCTAGGAAGCCCACCATTCAGTTTAGTACCTCATGAACAACATTCAATGGGAGCCAAAAGCCAAAATAGGTTCTGGGTAGAAAATAAGAGGTCTGACAATTTGTGAGACAGTCACATTTGAAATTTTTGTTAACTGGAATTTTGCTGTGGAAGGTTGCCTAGCAGATGTCATCCAAGCAATACCATCCTTACCTTTGTTTGTTAAGAAGTCACTGAGGATCCAGGGCTCTGTCGTTAAAAGGCCACCAAGAGATATTCTATTGACCTAAATGTTGACCCATGGTTAGAGATTACATCTTGATCTTTCAGCTGCTTTCTGTTCTGCATGCATTTTGAGGATTTTGTCTGCATTTCTAGATTATGTGTGCTTTGCCCACCAGGCTAAACTATCTCTGGGTCTCTTCCTTGCCCCACATGACTAGTTCATGGTGCTATTTCAGTCTCAGAAATCAAGATCAGTGCCTCCCAAACTTTAATATGCATACAATCACCTGGGAATGTTTTAACATGCAGATTCTGATTCAGGAGAGGGGAGACAGCACCTGAGACTCTGCATTTCTTCCAGGCTGTAGGAGGCGCAATGCCGCTGATGGAAGCCACACGTTGAACAGCACATATCCATAGCTTCTGTAGTCTCTCTCCCCAAACCCATCAAAATCAAGTCATAAAAAATAACTTTTTTGATTATAATGGTTCAAATGAGAGAGGAGGCTTGGTATGTTTTCATTCCAGGCATATTTTTCATTTTATAAGAGGAAAAATGCTTCACAAAAGGAGTGATGTGACCCTGTGAAATTCTGATGCTGGAGGTGGTTCGAGTTGGGTCCAGGGGACTTCCTTCTCAAATCATCTGAAATCCTGGTTATTGTCTATATCTTGAGGCCCCACTTACATTGAGCAGTGCCCAGGCAGGAGGCCGATGCTGGAGAAATACATCTGTGTGGCTGAAGCACATGCAAGGGGGAGTAGGGGTCCCACGGTGAGGGGACACAAGGTCTTTCTCCCTGTACAAAATAAACTGTGGATTTGTGCTGTGGGCTTCCCTTGTTAGGACCACGGAGCAGGAAGGTGCACATAGTCACCTCTTCTCCAGGCTTAGCTGACCATAAACTCTGCTTTAAGATCAGTTCCCTATGGACACATTCCCAGCAGAAAAGATTCAGGTGGCAGGAAATGGTTAAAATTAACACATTGCTTTGCTTTATCATCCAGTGCAGTGGATGGGGAGAGTATACATGAGGCTTCGAAACTGCTTTTCTCCTTTTTGTTCTTCTTAAGGATCATTTTATTTATAGCTGGGAAATAATTACCTACAGCTGGGTGTCTCTACTGCAGGGCACTTAAGGCAGCACTTCCACCCACCGGATGGCTCCTCGCTGATCAGTTCCCTGAGAGAGAGGGCCTGGCCTTCTTCTCCTTAGCTCCATATCCTCCGAGCACTTTTTAGTCTTGAAAGGATGCAGGATATCAGCCAACAACCTTCCACGTAGGCCTTCTGTGACTTCTCTGGTATCATTAGATTAATTTCTTCATTCCATTACACTATCAGGTAAGAAAATTTTAAAAGACAAATAGTTCCCCGTTGGGTCCTTCTTGGAATTCTAAGAGACCAACCCTCTGGAGGGATTCGTTTGGCAGAGTGCTTTATAGCTACAAAGCTCCAGACAGACTCACATTGGAATCCTAGTCTGCAGCTTACTTAACTTCTCAGTTTCCTCATCTGAACAGTGAGGAAGATAATAGTACCACTCCATTGGCGTAGAGATTAAACAAATGAATGCAAATAATTTTTTTGCACGTCTGAGCAAAGGAGGTATTCAGCAAATGGGAACAATTATTAGATGGGTGGTAGTGAGGGATGGATAAATCAGAACCACAGAATTAAAGCAGTAAGAGTCACTGGAGGTCGTTTAGGAAGCATAAGAATCACCTGGAGAGACTAGCTTTCTGGCCCCACCCAGAGATGATTGGATTCAGCAGGTCAGAAGTAGTGCCATGAATTTGCATACATAACAAGCTCACCAGGTGATGTTTTTAGTACCATGTAGCTAAACCCATCCTTTTCCTGATACAAGAATACCTTTGCTTACCACTCATATTCCTGTAAAATCACTTGGAAGTTCCATCAGACAGCTCCTAAGATAGTTGAAGAAAGGAAATGAATCCTTGCTGGTGACCTATAATGAGTTAAGAGCTTTAAATATGTCACCCTGTCCTCACAATAACATGTAATTACCTAGAGTTGTTGCTAGTTTTTGCTTGTTTATTTCTTAAGATGAAACTGCTGCCAAAATTAACTTAGGTGCCTTAGACACTGTCATACAGTAAGGATTTGAACCTAGTCTCTGAGGCCTGAGTTCTTGTATCAGTGATGTTCAATTATATCTGGAAACCTCTACGTCACACCACATTTTGTTGTTAGGCAACTCTTAAAAGTTAGGATACATATTTGTTTTTATACTGAGCTGCAATCTGCCTCCATGGTCCTAGTAATGGCTCCTGGATCTTTCACAGAATAGAAAAGGACTTAATATCATTTGGTTAGAGAGAGGACAGTCATTTACTTTATTGCATGCTGGCATAATGATTAAGTATACAGCCCCCAGTGCAGAGGTCCTGGGCTCAAATTTTTACTCTCCTGCTTCTTGCTGTGTGACATTGGGGAAGTTTCTAACTTCTCTGTGCCTCAATTTTCTCAAACCTGTAATACAGGACTAGTATCAATACCTTCATTAGAATCTTGTTGAGAGGAGAAAACAGGCAAATGCATGTACAGAGTAATACAATAATTTTGGTTTTCATAATTTCATTCCATAAAACCCTTTAAAGTCCTCATAAAGCCTTGGGTAACTGTACATCTTAAAAATTAGGTCAGATTATTTTTCCTACTTATGACATTAATACATTTAGCAGTGTCTTTTTAAAAGACTTCACTGGTGATTAAAAGGACTTGGTAAAAAAGAATGTCAAAGGTAAGTGTGCATTTCATAAGCAAGAGGCCTGTGTTAAACCAACCAAAGTGCTGGAGAATTATTTTGTTTTCTTGCAGAGCTTATTCTGCTTCTTTTATTTTAAGGCAGAGAGATGGAGTCATTTGTGGTACTAAGTCTTTTCATGTAAGTCCCAGCCAGGAGCCTCCTAAAATTCCTGGAGAACCAAAAATGGTGGGATGGTCAAAATTATCTTATCATTAAGATATAGAGAAACTGTTACTGCTTGTCAAAAATAATTTTTTTAATTAAAGAAATAATATAAATGGTGAGGCAAAGAACACAAGTATTATTTATATATGCCTTAGATGGGTTGAAAATAAAAAAGGCTTCAATTTCCCTCCCTTCCCTGTGTCCTTGCCTTTGGCAATGTAACTTTTCAACTCCCCCTGTTAAAGGATGGAATCTATTTCCTAGGCCCTTGAATCTGGGCTTGACCATGTGACTTACTTTGGACAATAGAATACAGCAGACACAATGCAATGCCACTACCAAGCCTGGGCCCAACAGACTTCACTCTTATTGAAATGATTTTGCCACTACCTCATGAATAAGCCCAAGCTACCCTGCTAGAGAGTGAAACACATGCTCCAGATACTCCACTGCCCCAGGCAAGTGAGCAAGGCCATTCAGGACTAGCAAGCCCCCAGCCATCTTACCTGGTTACAGACTCCTGAGCAAACCTACTCAAGACCATCAGGGGTGGCCCAGGACAGCATAACCACCAAGCTGATGTTATATACACTCATAAGAAATAATAAGGGCTCACTGTTTTATCCTTCTGAGTTTTGAGGTAGTTTGTTTCATAGCAAGAGCTAACTGATATGTCTCCTACAGAGTATGTAGGAATAAAATAGCAGAAACAACAACAAAAAGTATACTAAAAGCAATAATAGTATTGCTTGTATAGGTTGAACCGTAGAAAGTTGTCAACATCAGCCATTTTTGGCTGGCAATAATAGCATTTTTATGAACCAACCAATTATTAGGCACTATATTTTACATAGATTATTTCATTTAATCTTTACAACTTTGTGAAGCAGATACTACTATCCAAATCTTACAAATGAGGAAATACAGGCTCAAAAAATATCTGTTGAAGGTATAAATAAAAGAAGAGGCAGCATTGTTCAAGGTCACATGCTCAACACCTGCTGGGATAGGAATTTGAGCTTAGATTGGCTGGATCCCTCTACAAATCCATTTTTTATGACAGGAAGTAGAATGTAATGATGATGACTGGCATCACTAAGCAGCAGTCTATTCTACAAACTCTACATGACTTATTTAATCATCGCGTATAATCCTGGGAGGTTGTATCATTTATGCATGGGGAAGCCAACGCACTCCAAAGCTCAATAATTTAATCAAGGTAAGGCAGAAAGTAGACTTCCAGGTCAGAATTTGAACCCAGGCAGGGCTCCCAGTCAACTATACGTGGTTTCTTTTAGGGGAATTGAGGGAGGAGGAATGGAAGAAGAAAACAAAGTTCTTCATAAATAGAACCCTGGTAAACTTTTTGTATGTTTTAACCTAAGTTTCTATTAGCCCAGACACATTGTAGTTTTAAAAAAAAGATTATAAAGGCTTTTTCTTCCCAAGAAGGCATACATAGTGTTTTCTCATCTATTTCTGCATTACAATCATGCATCTTACTGGGATATGCTCTGAGAAATGCACTGTTAGGTGATTTCGTTGTTGTGCGAACATCATAGAGTGCATTTACACAAACCTAAATGGGAGAGCCTACTACTCACCCAGACTATATGGTAGGTTGCTCCTACTAACTATATGGTATATTTCTCCTAGGCTACAAGCCTGTGCAGCATGTTATTGTACTGAATATTGCAGGCAATTGTAACACAATGGTAGTTGTGTGTCTAACCACATTTGAATATAGGAAAGGTGTAATAAAAATAAGATTATTATAATCTTATGGGAATGTCATCATATATGTGGTCCATTGTTGACAGAAACATGGTTATATAGCACATGACTGTATTATATGTCAATTTTTGGGAAGCTGGGTTAAATTCATGGAGACATGGCAGGTGACTCTTCTATGGGGTCACTGGAGAAGCCCCACAATTCTCTGCAGAAGCTAGCCACTGCAGTCTGAGATTTCCCATATCAGTACAACACTTCTTAATTTAGGCCTTATCTCCAGAAAGCCCTGAAAATTAACACTAATTAATTAGCATTATGCAAACTCAAGTTAAGGGACACAAACCTAGGGGCCAATAGAGACCTGATGCATTAAGACAACAATGAATGTGGCCTGGTGTAGTGCAAGAGGGGATGGTGGGGACTGCGGCAAACTGGAAGTGTATATCCCTTCAAAATGAGAATGCTGATACTTAAAGGCAATTGTTGCCATTGAAAATGACAGACATTTTCATTTTGAAAAAGAAGACAAAACATCTAGTTATTTGTGGGTAATTTTCTTTTAAAATGTTACAAGGAAAGAAACGGATTCTAGGGCTGGAATTAGCCTGTGGAGACCAGTTTACAACCCTGTGTTAACATCAATGTATCACTTCTTTAGAGCAGAGCTAAACCAAGTGTTGTCCCTCAAGATATCAACATCAACATCAACATCACCTGGGAGCTGGCTAGACATGCAGGACCTGAAAGGCTGGGAGAGTGGCCCAGGTGTCTGGGTTTGACCAACTCTTCAGGTGATTCTTACATATATGTAGATGGTCCTGAAGCAACAAGGACCAGATGTGTAAGGCATATGGCATCTGAGGTAGGGTCTGGGTCTGACAGGGAAAAAAGTCTCCAGTCCCCAGAGCCAGGAAGAAGAAATGGAAGAGGCTGACAAGACCTGAGGAGGCTCCTGAGAGCTCTGCAGGCAGCGCTGTCACCTGAGCCACCCAAGGGACCTTGCACAGCCTCTCAGTTGTTCCTCCTCCAAAGCCAAGATACCAGACTCAAGCCTGGTACCTCCTCCCCTCCCAACTCCCCAAAAAGTGACACTGTGTCCCCATAATTGTAGATCATTGTCAATGCTACAGCTGTTTGAAAGCATGTCTTCAAAGTTGTCACCATTCTCAACTAATTAGTCAAAGACTTCCATCTGCATAGGGGCTCACCACTCTTTTTATATTAATTTTTGTGTGCAAATACAGTGATTCTGGGGAGGAATGATGTCAAGCAGAGGGATAGATAGCTCCCTTAAGCCAGAATAGGATGCATCCTTAATATGCAACCTGCAAAATCCCCAGAAAGATCATGTTGAAGTAAGCTTTTGTGTTTGGGCTTCTCTGACACTTAAAAATAATTTTAATTAAAGTCATAGGAAATGTCTGAGATACATACATATACAGAAGGGAGATATTGACCTAACCTCCCTAATGTAATCTTAACAGTATAAGATACTGCCCACCAAGCCAATCACTCAAAGCACAGTTCAATTAATTTTTCCCTCTTCTTTTATTTCCCCTCACTTTTTGCTTGGCCATGCAATCTTATTTTATTCTTTCCCTCTTTATATTATTTGCTCCCTTCTTTTTAAAGAAGCTGAGTTATCTTTCAAGAACAAATTCTATTGTAGCAGTAACCTCAAGGACTATGAGGAAGTAGATTAAAACCTAGTAGTCACTTCAAATACTGAGGATGATTTGAAAGAAGAGGTCAATCGTCTAATATTAATTCAGTAATAACTGGAGAGACATTATTCTTATTGCCTCCTTCCAGGCAGAACTATCTAGTGCCTCGTGAAGTTCTTTGCCACTGTAAGACAGAATGAAATAAAAATTGGATGGAGGTCAATTCTTACTCCAGGACTGACCCAATATTCAGATTCTACCTATAGATGTTTGTTGGGCTGGAAATTAGACCCAGGGATCAGGTAATTTCCTTCCCTCCAAATCAGATAGCTGTTGCTGCAAAGTATGCCAACATTTAGTGGTTTAAGACAACAGCCGTTAGGCTAACAATTCTGTGGGCCTTATGTGGTTCTGTGGCTCTGTGCTGGGCTTGGCATGTGGTGTGGCTCCTGTCTCCCTAGTCCAGGATGAACTCCCTTTCTATGGACTATGGCTGCCTACATAGATCACAGCTTTTGGAGAAATTCATGAAAATGGTATGGCAAACACTGGGTGAACTGCCCAGACCCCAGCCCCTGCAACCAGGGTCCCTTTTGCTGGCTCCTTGTGTCCATGTCCCTGTTCAGCAGTGCTTTGCTGCTAAGGGGTGGCTCTGTGACCAGTCCTGAAATAATCATCATCATGGAGAGCCAGAAGTTGCTGAGAGTGATATCCCCTGGTTGACATGTAGTCAAGAGTATAAAAACCCAGCTCTCTTACTTTGATGGAGATAAATTCTGAGGTGTAATTGATGCTGCAGAACCTCCACAGGATGAGGCCGAGGCTGGGAACTTGCTGAAACTGTACCTTTGCTCTGCCTGTTTCCCTCCACTGTCTTGCCTTCCTCACTCCCTCCCAGAAGGGAATCCTTAATAGATCCTTGGCTTATGCACCCTTGTCTTGGGGTCTGCTTCCAGAGATCCCCACCTAAGAAAGATGGTCTAACCCACATGTTTTCAACCTGAGCAGAGAGCAGCTTGTGTGTGAGATCTGTATAGTTTCCTGGGCTCTGGTACCAGCTCCAGCCTTTGCTGATCCTGTCTTCCTCCACCTAGCTTTCCTCCTTCTCTTCCTTTTCTTTTTTCTCTTCTACTTTCCCTCTCTATTCCTGTATTTGCCCTTCTGCCTCCCTTCTTCCTCTCCCTCTCCTCCCTCCACCTAGTCCTCTTTTCTTCTCCTCCTCCACCCTCCTTCCCCTCTCTCTCCTCTAATGCTCCCCTTCTCCTCCTTTCCCTCCCCTCTTTTTCTTCTTGCCCCTCCTGTCCCTCTCTCTCCAGCTCACCCTCCTCTCCATCATCTTTATAATTATCACTATCTTCTCCACAGTCCCTTTTCTCTGAATCTTCTTCCTTGTACTCATTTCTGTTTGTTTTCACAAGAAAAGACTTGTGAGCCAGCGATCTGGCAAAACACACACATTTGGACTGACAGTCCTGAGGTAGCTGCTCCAAGGCATTTCCGTCAGCAGGAATGCCATCGCGGAGATTCATGGCCGGCGCAACGGGAAGCGTGGCAGCAGCAGCCCTGCTCCTCCACAGCAATTTCATTGGCGTTGCAGTTCACAGATTCGCGAGGCTTGATTTATCGAATGGGAGATCAATGTGAAAATACTGTCAAGCTTCTGGAGCAAGGAAGACATTTAGATCACTCCACTCACGTATATCATATTTACGAAAGGAAAAGGAAGTGGGTAGATTATAAATTAGAAGGACCCGAAAGGAAAACTCTGTCCTTTCCAAACTCAATATTTTAGGAACTTCCTTCCAAAAGGCTGAGCTCAATGGTAAATGCCTTATATTTGTTGAGTATGCCTTCTTTTCTGGCTTTCAAACAGCTCTGCGGCGGGAAAAATGCTGCTTTCAGGAACTCCACGTGGGTTCATCCAGGCCTGCCCAGTACCATGCATCCCCTCCCCAGGACCCCACCTAAAGGAAACTGCCAAGTCCAACACTTAAACCACATGAGAGCTGGAAACAGTCAGCAAAATCATTACATTTCTTCATTTCTTTCTGTAGATAAAAAAAATCTAAGGCTCACCAAAGGCAAGAGTTATACAGAAAATCCAAGAAATAGACTATGGGCCAGCACTGGTCTGAGAGCCAAGAATCCCAGGTCAGAGTCTCAGATCTACTAAAAGTTTCCTTTGTGACATCACTTTACCTTTTGAACCTCCAAATGGTTGATCTCAAAAATAGCCACAATGGTCCATGCCTCCTTAAATGAACACACTTTGTATGTGATTCTGCTGTGTCTTCTATCAAGATGTGGGTCTGCTTCCTGGCCCCTTCTTCTGGGCTGGTCTTGTGATTTGCTTTGGCCAATAGAATGCAGCAGAGGTGACAGTATGCCAGTTCTAAGTCTTGGCCTCGGAGGCTTTGCACAGTAAAGTTTCCTTACTTGGAACCCTCCCAGTCACCACATGGAAAGCTCAGGCCAGCCTCTGAAAAGATGAGAGGCCACATGTGGCAGAGACGAGCCACCCAGCTGAGGCCATCCTAAACCAGCCGTTTCCCAGCTCAGGAGAAGCTGCCCACAAATGTGCAAAGTTAGCTCAGGAAGGCAATAAAAGCTGTCCAGTTGCACTCATCCTAAATTTGTAACTCACAGTATCATAAACTAAATAAAGGATTATTATTTCAAGCCACAGTCTTGAGGTGGTGTGTTATGTAGCCAAATTTAACTGACATACTTGGTTTTTTCATCTGTACCACAAAGGGATGAGACACATACTGATCTCATTTTTCAGGTACAGTTTGAAAAATCAAGTCCATAGAGGATTAAGGCCTGGTGCCAAGCTGTCCAACATGATAGCCACCAGTGACATGTGTCTATGTAAATGCAAACTCAATTAATTGAAATCAAATAAAAGTGAAAATTTAGTTCCTCAGTCACACTAGATGCATTTCAAGTGTTTAATAGTCACACAGGGCTAGTGGCCACTGTCCAGGACAGCACAGTCACAGAACATTCCCACTAACTCTCACAGGTGTGCTGGACAGTGCCATTCTGAAGGCACCATGCAGGCCGGTGTCAGAGCTGAAACTAGAGGCCAGACCTTCAGACTGCCTCTCCAACGCTGCCTCTCCCACAGCATCCGGCTCCTCGGAGGCTACCCCTCACATTGCCTCTGAAAATTTCAAATCTATATTTTTAGTCTTCTGCTTTACCTAAAATATCTAAATCACCAAAGAGTCATGGAATTGACTGCAAACATGTTTGGTATTTTAGTGAGAGTGAGGAGTGCAGCTCTTAACAAGGTAGGTGAAGTCTCTAGACTGATGCCAAGCCTGCCTTCCTTCAGGGGATTGCCCTAGTTTTTATTTTAAGCTTTTTTTTTTCAGTGTTGATAAGGTTGATAGTTAACTTTTTCTGCACTCAACGCTTAACAAGCATGGATGGATTGATTTTTTTTAGTGTGTGTGTGTATATGTGTGTGTGTGTGTGTAGGAGGTTTCCTCCCAATTCTCCTTCCACGTTTTCTTTTCCTGTCTCCAATGCTCAGGGCTTCCGCTGACTTCAAAGAACTAAAAAAGACTCAGAGGAAAATGGGTATCTGACCTAATTAAGTGCATAGACTGAGATTTTCATTCTTGGTTAATGAAAAATTCCCTCTTCTTCATAAGCCTTGTTCTCGTTTCCTGGATAAAGGGGACTTGGAGAACTGCCTTCATGCCACTCCTTGGAAAAGCACTGCCCCTGCCAAGAGCCTGGGGCACGGAGGGTGCAGGAGCTCATGGGACAGCAGAGGCAGGAGGGGCCATTGAGGGCGGTAGGCAAGGAACTGCAGTGCCTCAGTTTGAGTCCCAGCCTGGCTACTTCCTACCTCCAGTGGATTCTTAGTCTAATTACTTCATCTTTCTATGTTTCAGGTTTCACATTTGCAAAGTGAGTACAGCAGCTGTTTTTACCAGTAAGGGTTTAATGATTGAATACAGGGAAACCCGGAGAAAAGTGCCTGCAACTGAAAAGAGCTCAGGACAGTCATAGTGGACATGTCAGTGCCCGGAATAGGTCCTTGGAGACCTAAGGTACCGGTTGTACTCCTGCATCCTCTGGCTCCCATGTGCTTTGCTGCCAACAGCTTGCACCTGAAACCTTCAGAGGCTGCCTTTGGGCCCCAGGAGCCACTTTATCTGCAGAGACAGACAGTGAGTCCAAGTGCCAGGTGTTATCCCAAGCAGCTGGTTACTGATGACGGCAGGAATCAGGAAGCCCAGTGCCCTTGCCTTTATACAGACAAACTCTGAAGCATCAGCTACACTCCAGAGCTCCCCTCAGGACCAGGCTGAGGCTGGGACCACATCTCTAACTGTTTACTTGCATAATTTCTTCTTCCTTTCTCTCCTGCTTCCCCACTTCCAGGTCTTCCTGAGAACAGTTCCCCCATAAGACACTGGAACAGGAATCTTGATGTTAGGCTCTGATTCTGGGGACCAAACCTAAAACTGTAGTAACTATTATAATTTTATTATCATAACAATTACTATTATTGCAGTCATATTTTAAAAAGTGATTTGGGCTCCTAAAAGAAATGATAATCATAATTTCTCCAAATATGCAGAACTCAGCACTTCTCAAAGCACACCCACTTTTCCCTATTTCAGTACATTGCTATTACTAGGCTCTCGGGGGCGAAAGAAATTAAGTGAAAAATCTGATCCATCTTCTTTTCTCTTCCCACTGCCAGTTCCTTCCAGCGTGGCTAGGACCTCCTCTGCATCAGTGCAGATAACCCAGCTGATGTAACTTAGCTTGATCCTCTCCCATTTCTCTTCAACTTCCAACTCCTGGGCCCTGGACTGCACACACGGCCAACATGGCTCACCCTTAGAAGGACAAGCCCTAAGAAGAGATTCCTACAGATCCTGGATAGCAGAGGTTCTCAGTCTTAGGCCTGCTTGGATATCTCCTGGAGGGCTTATTACAGCTCACATTTCTGGGCCTTACTCTAGAGATTCTGATTCAGTGTGTTGGAAGGGAGCTCATGTATTGGCAGATCTAACAAGCTCCTAGGTGACGCTGCTGCAGCTATCACGCGTATCCACCTGGAATAACACTGGCCTCAAAGACCCTCGGCTTCTTATGGAGGAGCACAGCTGGAGGGGGCCAGAGAGGGATGGTTTCTATGCAGGGCCAAAAGCAGGGCAATAATATTTCTGGCCAGGCAAGAACACCTACTGTCATGTCAGGGATGTATGAAAGGCCGGGTGTGCAAGATGGCAAAAGCACAGTGTATTCATTTCCTGTTGCTGCTCTAAGCAGCTGAAAAGTAGCAGAAACATATGACATTACAGTTCTGGAGGTCTAGAGTCTGAAATGCGTCTAAAGCTAAAGGTTTTGGGGAAGAACCCATTCCTTGTCTTCTCCAGCTGCTAGAGGCTGCCCACATTCCTTGGCTCCTGGCCACGCCACTCTGACCTCTACTTCCATCATCATATCTCCTTCTCTAACTCCTACCTCGTTCTTATAAAGATGCTTGTGATTACACTGAGTCCATCCAAATAATATCCCCAACTTAAGAGTAATTTGCCCCATCTCAAGATCTTTAATTTATTTATATCTGTAAAGTTCCTTTTGCCATTTAAGGTAACATTCATATGTTCCAGGGATAAGGAAGTTGGCATCTTTTGGAGCTTTGCAGCTATTAGCAAACATGGTCTTACTTCTTCCTTTATAAAATGACACATCTTTCTTCCAAATGCTTCCAGATTCACGGCCATATTCCACCCACCACCTAATTGTCTGCAGCTGACAGAACTTGAAGGTCCTGCTGGCTCCCTGCTTTCCATTCTTCCTCCTTCCATCTAACTAATTATGGTATTTCTCCTTACTTCTAAAAGTCCTATTCTTTCCTCTTTTTCTCTAAGGTTCCCCAAGTTCTCTTCACCCAGAAGTTACGATCAGAAGCATCACTGAGAACCTATTAATTCTCTCCTAGCTTTATCTGTCTTGGTTTTGACGCTGTGTTTAGCTGCATGTTATTCAAGGAAGAGACCATAGGCTCTTCTTGTTCCTTTGCTTTCTTTCCAACCCAGCATAGGCATAGTTGGCTCACGTGGCTGATAAATACTTGTGTATGGAAATGTTATGAGTGTAGTGTGGTTTCCTTTTCCTGCCTGATGTTCCTAAGTGACTACGGTTTTTCAGGTAGCTTGAGGTACTCACTCCATTATGTGCTAATTGCAAAATGGTTCTATTCTTTCCTGATTTGTATCTGCACTCTTTGCAATCTGCCCTTGTCATTTCATTGCCATAAATCCAGACTGAACAAGAGTCCTGTTTTTGTATAAGAAATATATGAACTGTCTACATTTCTATAGACATTTCTACATATGAAACGTTTCATCTCTGTAAGAGAGACATTTCCGGCCTGCAAATGTCTCTTATGTGGCTACCAAAATACATTCAAAAGTAGAAAAAAAAAATTACTGTCAATTTCAGAATTCCAGCATAGTTTGTAGTATTAGATTTGACTGGAAGGGAGCATAAGAAGACCTTATGGGATGCTGTTATCTGGGGTGGTGGTTGCACTGAGTGGGTTTAGTTTGTAAAAACTTCATTGAACTCTACACTTAAGATTGTACCCTTTTCTGTAGGTATATTATACTTTAAGTAAAAGTTAAAATGAAGCAAAATGAGGCTCTTGTTCAGTTTGGACCTATGACAATGACACGATACAAACTGAAGGGTGTTATGAATTCAACTCTCCACTGAAAGCCTGAGATAAAAGGGAGAGTTAGGCCCTCACCAGTCAGCTGTAGTTTTTTCATCCCCATTGTCCTACACTTGACCCATTATCTTAGTTGCTTGTTTCCTCCAGGCATCTGAGTGGGCCAAGTATTAAAGAATGTCTCTTGTCAAGGCGGGTTATGGAAGTACCTTCTACTTAGATTATTGGCTTGTGTTCACTCAAGTCTCTAGCTCTTTCTCTTTTAACTATTTTGGCAGTAACAATTGGGTCACTCTACCAGAGTATGAAGTAGAAAGGTAGCCTCCTAACAAGGGATCTCAGCTCTCGGCTGTCCTTGCATCCAGGTATGGCCAAATGATCAGATCTCTCCCACAGACTGTGAGTGGAAGCGATGAGTGTCCCTTCTTTTTCAGGTCTTGAGTTAAGCAGAAATTGGAGCTGATCTACAAAGACTCCAAGGCCCATACTTTGAAGGCTGGACAGAATCTGGGGTCATGAATCCACATGCAATGGACGGCCTTCTGCTGATGGGAACACCCAAACTGGAATCTTAGGTGAGTAAGCAATAACACTCTATTTTGACAAGCACTGAAATATATTTGTTCCTGCTGCTAGAGTTATTCTGATTAATATGCTATTTCATCCTATAGTTATTCATGCATTCACTCATTCAATAAATATTCATGAAATCCTCTCATATGTAAGGCACTGTGCCAGCTTTCTGCCTTCAAGGATCTTATACACTGGCTTAAAAATAAGGGCAGGCTACTAATGTCTGTTTACCTAATTATGTGACAGACTATGTATAAGTTATTTTATATAAAGTAAAACATTTGATCATCACATGAATTTTACAAT
Organism: Cebus imitator; assembly: GCF_001604975.1. Taxonomy (NCBI): domain Eukaryota; kingdom Metazoa; phylum Chordata; class Mammalia; order Primates; family Cebidae; genus Cebus; species Cebus imitator. The sequence continues at coordinate 1,100,077 of NW_016107346.1, forward strand.
ATAAGCCTGATAGTCCCTAACTCACAAATAAGGAACTTATGGCTCATAAAGCCTGAGGAACTAAGTTATTTTACTGAAATACCTGTGTTTTCCTAGTACGTAATACTGTTTCCTAGAAGGGGGTAAGACACATGCATGAAAACTGTTGGACAAGTTATTGAGGATTAAGTGGCACAAGAGAATAATGCTTAAAACCTATAGATAGTCAGACACCACTAGCTATTATGATAATATAATCACACTTATACCAGGCAACACTTTCCAAAGCCACATTGACTTCTGTCTGTGTTCTGGTTGAGCCCCATCCTTGACTTCTCTGACGATGAAGCTTTTGGGAGCAGACTTATATTAGCCACCAAAGTGTGATATGGCAAAAAGCACCAAGCATAAGGACTCAATAAATCAGAAACTACTACATTCCTGCTGCACATAGGTGACTGTTCGGTATGTTGTTTCCTAAAAATTCACTTTCTCCCTCTACAGAAGCATCTTGATAAAGCCTGTCCTCCTTTCCTCCCAGAGTATTGGGAGCTGGATGAGACTGCATTGAAAATGTGTAAAACCATAGAAAGTATAAATCAGTTTTGTTAATTATACTCATTCATCCACTCAACAAATAATAATTCAACACCTCCTCTTTTTCTGATGACATGCTCAAATTTTCTCTATATCTTAATTAAATTTTGGGCACAATCTACTCAGAAATATTCTCAGAATCCTAACTTGGCTGTAAAATCAGAGGCTTGGCATAGCCTTAGATGTAAATACCAAGGGGAAAAAAAATCACATGCAGTTAACAATCTTCAGATCTGAGACCTTTCACCATGATTGGATTAGAGTTTGGCAGAAGGGGACAACCCATGGACTTCAAGGCTTCCTGTCTTAGTTAAAAGAGATACAAATTGCTTCCCCGGTGCGTCTTCTCAGGGGAGTCTCCAGGATAGAATGCTGAGATTGCATGAATTCATCTCCAAGCGGAAACCTGAGGCAAATGCCATTATTTTTTTCTCATGTCATTTTAATTGGCTTGCTTTAAAAAGATGGCAGCATGTTTGTGCTGAAGTCCTTGGTATTTTACATTGGTTTCCATAATGACTCTATGATTGCAGAGTACGCCAACCAAGAACCAAATGTTACTCAGATATTTAACAAAGGTTCCCTTTTGCATAGTTACCCACCCTTCTCTTTTATACACACCTTTGCTTTTTGACCGGCGCAGAAAAATTACTCTTTTATTCACTTGAGAGTCAACAAATATTTGTTTGAGAACCTGTTAAGTGCCATGCACTGAGCAGGGCCCTGAGAAAAACTGTGGTAGGCAGGCAAGAGCCATTGCTTCTGCCTTGTAAGAAGCTTGCCTTTGAGACTGCCAAAGATGTTTCTCTATCCTTTAATTTGCCCACCATCTTCCTAGACAATGAACTCCTTGAAGACAGTCTACGTTCTACCTATTGCAATGTCCCTAGTGAGAATTACAGTGACTGGCTTGTGGTGTGCTGCTGAGCACGTACGTATTGAATGAATAACTGAATGTTTGACAGGATAGTGTGCCTGGATATTATAAAGGAACAGTCTGCTTTATATTTCATACAAATAGCTTCAATTTTGTTGCCCAGAGCCTAGAGATAAAGAATAAAAGGACTGATATACTCTCCCAAAAACTTTCTGTTCTACAAGGGAAAAGGCATTTGTCTATTCATTCAACAAATATCTATTGACTGCCTACTATATGCCAAGCGTGTTCTAGGTCTAAGGCAGACAAGCCCATGCACGAGCAGAGCTCACCCACATTTAAGTAGGAAGGATAGGCTATAAGTAAATAAATCAATAAATAAACAATGCAATGTTTTGACAGTGATAAGTAGTGCTATTTAATATTAAAAAACTAAGTGGGGAGTTCTGATCACTATTGAATCACAGTGAATCACCCCAAAAGTTAACAGCATCAAACAACCAGTTTATTATGCTCACAGATTCTGTAGTGTCAAAATTTGGACAAGGTAAATTGAGAATAGATTGTGCCTATCACAATATCCAGAGTCTCAACTGGGAAGATGCTGAGTCTGTCCCACAGACTCTGGCCAAGCAACGTATGAATGGAGTATGCAGACAAAGGTTTGCCTGTCAGCGCAGCTAGGGGGGTCCCCTGCCAGAGTCAGCAGCTGCCCCAATAAGCCAGCGACACTCACATTTATTAAGTACAGATTTAATGAGAGAAGCCTAGTGCAAACACCATTTGTGGGTAATTAACATTGTCAACTCCCCTTGCCCCCAGTAGAGAGCAGTCCTTCATGCAAATGATCAAAGGTTGGTTTTCTGGAGAAATAGGTAAACAAACTTATCTAGATAAATTCCTTTGCACTCCTTTGTTATCATACACATCTCATACATATCTGGTGGTGATGCACCTGGACATACATGGAGAGTGCTGGCTGGAACATCTCCGTGTGACCTTGCTATGTAGTTTGGGCTTCCTCTAAGCATGGGGGCCTCAGGGTAGCCTGTTTTCATACATGCTGGTTCAGAGTTCCAAAAGCAAGGGTCCCAGCAAGCAATGCCGGGGCTTTACACCTTCAATAGCTGGATGTCCTAAGTTATGGGAGTTATGCAGTGTCATTCCTGCTGCATTTTGTTGGTGTCAACAGTCTTCAAGGTTAGCTCAGATTCAATGTATGAGGACTAGGACTCTACCATGGTTTAAAACTACCACACAGGCTAATGTGACCAGGAAGTTACAGAAGGCTACTCTCAAAAGGTAAATTTTGAGCTAAGATTTAAGTGACAGGAAAGCCATCCATATAATAATATAGACGAAATAATTTTCAAACAGGAAATATCATGTGCAAAGGTCCTCAGATAAAACAACCTGGCATGGGAAGCCATGCCTTTAGTGAGCTTCAGGCTCATTTGCACACGGCCCTCAGTTTGGGGACAATGCCAGCCAACCAATCACTGAGGGACAATCTGAGATTATCAAGCTAATGTTTACTTAGGATCTGAGCCTGGATGGGCTATTCCATAATTCTGTAATATTCATGGTAGAAGAGCAAAGGCTCACTGCCTTTGTAAAAAAGTTTTAAACTGCATCTCCCCTGAAGTGATAATTCTCGTGTACTTTTACATTCAAGAAAAGGAAACAAAATACCTAGGGTCTATCAGACTTGTGCAAAGGTCAGTTCTCCTCAAAAGTACATTAGGAGACAGGCCAGCCTGGCAGCTTCTCAATACCCCAATCTAAAAGATGCACCAGAACATTTCTAGAAATAAATTTTTTAAAAAAATCACAGCCACAAGGGTATTCACCAGAATTCCTTGATGGGGAGGGAAGCATCCTTCCCCTGTGACGTCTCAAGGAGGAGGGAGAATATCAGTGTGACCCTCCTGGCCTTCCTCACCAAGGTAAGTAGAACATATTTGGACAAGAGCTAGCATTGCCTAGCCTAGCCCCTCCTCTCTGTCTTTCTTGGAATTGGGCTGCTTACAAGAAGCAAGCATTTGTACAACCCCTAGTCATAGGGAGATCTACTCAGTCCATCTGACCACGTCTGGGTGATTAAATCTGTCTGAGGCCCAGTATCCAGAAACCCACTTTTCCACAGATATAAGCCATGTCCTCCAATATCAGCTTTATTTTAGAAAATCCATCTCTGTCTGCATGGTTTAAGTCTTCCTTCTCAGTTGCTTCAGAACTTGAGTAGAAATGAGGGATACTCTTCATTTGGCTCCATCCTGAAAAACTGTAGCAACCAGAGAACTAGCCCAGGAACCTCAAGAAACATAGAGGAAGTGTCATTGATGGGTCATAATAACAAACAGAAAATCTTGGGATGTGTCTGCAACATGGGCCGTGGCACATTCTTGTGAACAGAGTAAGTTGCACATATCTAATGTTGGTCATGGGACTTGGCTTTATCATTTGGCTTTATTGCTTTGTAGTTGCGCCCTTAGCTACTACGATGCAGGCAGGGAGCTTGAAATTTTAAAGTGCCAGCTTCACAGGCTTTCACCCTTGTGGAGGCTTTCTCCATGGGTGAAGATGTATTTGTGGAGGCAAGTCGGTGAGCAAAAGTGAGTGTTTCAGTGAAAATACTGGCCTTTGGGTTTCTCTAAGGCAAACCTTAATCACATGCCAGGTGGCCACTGAGCATCAACCAGTAGATGGGGTCCAGACAAGCAAACGCTCTTACAGCTTAGCAAGGAGCAGTCTCAGTAAAAGCATGGGCTGCGTGGTATCCTTGGGAAAATCTGAAGGTTCTATGGTGTAGGCTACTGCAGCTCATTCTCATAAAGCATCTGTGCTGGCTTCAGCATGTATCTAAGGGCCACTTGGTGAACAGTCCTTTGATGGCTGCAGTCCAGTATGAAGCCATGGTCACTATGTCAGTTAAATATGGCCACGTAACAAACTTGAAAACCTTATGGCTTAATAGCTGCTTATTATTTTTCATGAGTTTACAGATTGGATGAATAGTTTTCCTGATCTGGGCTTAGCCTGGCTGAGCTCACCTGAGCTTGCTCATGTGTCCAGCTGTGGTCTAACTGGTCAGCTAGGATGGCCTTAGCTGGATGACTTGCCTCTACTCCATGTTTCTTGGAGGCCTTCAGCATGGTAGCCTGGGCTTGTTCTCACAATAGTAGCAGGGATTAAAGAGAGGAAGTAGAAATGTGCAAGTGCTTTTTCAGGCTCTGCTTGCATTCCATTTGCTTGCTGTCCGATTGGCCAAAGCAGACTGCATGGCCAAGCACAGAATCAATGTAAGCATTTAACGCAAGCAAGCTACCCTTCCCACTAACTTGCGTTTTATGGCAGTAGGACCTATTAGCTGTAGAGCTGTGGCTGTGTTGAATGGGAGACTAGCTAGGGCTAGAGTGAATAAGTGAAGACAACCAAAGAGAGACCAAGCACCTACACCAGTCACCTTCCCTCTGCCATTTCTCCTTACAACAGGCTCTCTTCTAATTCAATACTGATACAATGTTTACAGAATACTACATTGAAGGTAAAATGTTATGAGCTTACCTCAGTGCCTCTTCATCCAGTACTTGCTCTCCTCTGTGCCTGAATCTAAGACAAAGTCACGAAATCCCCAGGTACACGACTGACAGCAAAGGCTTTGGAGGGGGCATAGCCAGAATCCTTTGCCAACTCCAACTTAACTTACTTAATGCCTTTAAGTTCACTTTCTTCATTTTTAAAAAGGAGAAGGAGAGAAAGCACTCCCTTCTTTTCAGAAAGAAATTGGATAATGGGCAACACAGGGCACTGATTAAATGCTCAATAAATTATAGCATTTACCATTATTATTATCTAAGAAGACAGTGTAAATTTTCTCAAGAATGGACTGAGTGAGAAAAGAGTGGGGCAAAGGAACTCCATTAGCAGTGACAAATATTAATGGAGCCAAATTCATCCACAGTAGAAAGGGCTTGATGTATGTTTAAGCAAACAGCCCCTATTAGGATGCAGAAAGAAACATTGTTCTCAGGAGGGAGAAGAATGCATGTGTTTGGCTGAGGATAACTCATGAGAGAAAGCTGGTTGGTTGATTTGAGATGGATGCTGCCTCGCCCCTCCACTTTTCAACCCTCTAATGTCATTCCCCGCAGGAGAGCTTTGGTGAAAAAGACCACAGGTATTGGGGTCTTTAGGTCTGGGGCACCTAAGGAGTAATGATACTCTAGGTCCACTTTTTCCTTAATTGCGAAAAGCTGAGGCCAAAAGGCCTGAGCAGCCACAGAAAGTAGACACACAGCTTCCGATATTGGATAGGACTTATGTCAATCTCATTAATAAATGACATAGGAATTTGAATATATGGCTACCACGTGTAAGTAGGTATATTGTGCCTGCATGAGGCCAGGAGGAGCCATTCACATGAGAGTTGATAGAAACAGTGCTCCCAGGCTTCGTGTAGCGCACAAACTACATAGCTACATATGGTTGCCCTGCTAAGGTAGAGACATGTAAATTATAGAGCTAGTGTGGAAAGTCTCAGACACCTGTTGGTATTAGCCCTTTGTTTCTAAAACATTGACAACTTTCTCCAGACCAGACCTAATGCAAACCTGATACAAAATTTGGGGTGGTCAATTTGACTTCCTGAGAATTAGGGTGGACCTGAAATTGTGTATGAGTTCTCATCCTCTTTCAGTGTTTCCATCCTGGTTTGGAAGAGAGACTTTCACCCTTTACCTTCAGAGGTATACTATTTGGCTTTATTGCTGCTTTTGATGCTCCAATTGTACTCTGAAGCTTTAGAAATCCATTTATTATTTTTTAAAGAAGAATCATCAGCTGGACGCAGTGGCTCATGCCTGTAATTCCAGCATGTTGGGAGGCCAAGGTGGGCAGATCACCTGAGGTCAGGCATTCGAGACCAGACTGCCCAACATGGTGAAACCCTGTCTCTACTAAAAATACAAAAATTAGCCAGACATGGTGGCGGGCACCTGTAATCCCAGCTACTCAAGAGGCTGAGGCAGGAGAATCACTTGAACCCGGGATATGGAGGCTGCAGTGAGCCGATATAGCACCACTGCACTCCAGCCTGGGTGATGAGGGTGAAACTCTGTCTCAGTAAATAAATAAATAAATAAATAAGGAATAGCATTGAAACTCACTGCTTAGAAAGCTGTATCCCAAAGTCCTTTGTGAATCTACACATTTTCAAATACTATTGAAGCTGTTAATTCTCAACTGGGTGGGGAGAATGTAAGCTCCACGGCCCCCAGAGAGTTTTCTTGGAATCTTAAAGAATTGTACACCATACAGTTTAAGAAAGTACATTCAACATGCCAGTAGTATTTTTATAAAAGCCTTAGAACACAGAGGCTAGTGAAAACCTTCACTGGTATGAATAGAGAGAAAACAAACTGAGATAGCATTTTAGAAGACCTAAGTTAAAAAAAGAAAAGTTTGAGGAACTGTCTACTGAAACGTGTAATTTTTCTCATAACAGACAGTAAATTATAACTGAAAATTTTAAGTGACCCTTTCGGAGTCTTGAATATTCCATAAGTATAGGACTAAAGTCACAGATATGAACTTCTGTTGAATAAGGTATTTCACTCTGTAATTTATGTGAAACTTTTTCTTACAAAGAACTGCCTCCTACATATCTTTCATTCTCTTCACTTTCATTGACATTCTGGCAGCCAAATTTCATGGGGGAGTAGCCATTTTAAGGAAGAAGCAAAGCAATTGTTTTGTTAAATTGCAGTATTATTTATTTCTATTTTTATTTTTTTTAATTTCATGGTGTGCATTTTTCTTTTTTTGTTGTTTTGTTTTGTTTTATTTCCATAGATTTTTGGGGAACAGGTGGGTGTTGGTTTACATGAGTAAGTTCTTTAGTGGTGATTTGTGAGACTTTCGTGCACACCTCACCTGAGCAATATACACCATATCCAGTTTGTAGTCTTTTGAATTGCAGTATTATTTAGATGTCTTTAAGTTCCAAGGAGAAAACTCCAAACACACAGGCATAAATAATACCAGAATTTACTAGAGTAAGCATCTGTAAAGTCCATGGGAAGTGTTGGCTTGATCCAGATGTCATGAGGTTGTGGTGTTTTTCTTCTGTGATTATTCTGTTCTGCCTTTCCCTGTACATTTGCCTTGTTTGATACCAAGAGGACTGACTGCCTTTTTGATACCAAGAGGGAAGACAGCCCTCTTGGTATCAAAAAGGCAGTCAGCAGTTCTGAGGAATTCTATCTACTTTCTTGTTCATATCCAGAAGTGAGACAAACAGAGTGAGTCTTGATCTATGCATTTCACCCTGACTTTGATAAACTAATTGCAAAAATGGTTCCAAAACCTCGCTCCTCCCTGAAACCATGTCCTTAGCCATGTGAACTTGTGGTTCCTCTCACCATGAAGCAGGGTCTATTTTTCCACCCCTTGAATCTGGGATGTCCTCATGACTTGCTTTGGCCAATAGAATATGATGGAAATGACAACGTACTAGTTCTGAGCTTAGGCCTCAAGAGAATTGCACATTTTCACTCTTAGAGTTCTTCCTTCACCATAAGCACAAGCCATAGCTACTCTGATATGGAATGAGAGTCTGCATGGAGCAGAGATAAGCCACCTCAATTGGGCCTAATCTAGGCCAACCTATAGACAGCCAACCTCAAAACACATGAGAGCCCAGCCTGGGAGAGCAGAGTGCTTCCTGATCTGCAGCTGATCACATCTAGGTAAGCCCAACTGAGATGAGAAGAACCACACAACTAACTTACAGAGTCATGAGTTGTAACAAATGCTAATTGTTTAAAACAACTGAGTTTTGGAGTAGTTTGTTACACAGCAATATCTAACTGATACATAGGTCTTTTAAGGCTCCCTTGATTGCATTATTTTAAGTCACTGGCTCACCTCTAAACTAAATTCTTGGAGCCAATCAATGCCCACCTTGAGCTGTAACGGGGAAATGGAAGGAGAAACTTGAATGAATATCAAGAATTATTAGGAAGAGGATGGGAGAAAACTGGGGATGGTACAATCACTGTGAACAAACAGCCTGTCTACTACTATCACTTCATAAGAGTTCCTTGGTGGAGGAAGATAGAGTAAGATGGGAATGACAGAGTAGCCACACTGGATTAAGTGACTCCTACCCAAAAGCCAGCTTCACAGCATGTTCAGATTAAATGTCCTGTCTCAGGACATTTGTACAAAAGTACAAACTACTGACTACCCTGAAATTTCAGTTTGCTTGAAAATTCTTGAAACCACAAGGTCAAATCCACCAAGATCAATGTTTTAAGTACTAACAGTTTCCCACACTCCATATAAAAAATATTGAAACCAAATCCCACGCTTTCTAAGCTCAGAGAGCCTTCAAAAAAGAGAGCCGCCTGTACTAAGTAGGGCATGTTTTCCCATGAGGCTCCAACGTAGGCATTTAAGGGCCATAACTCACACATCTTTGTTTTTTTCTTTCTTGATACTTTCTGTAACAAGGGATTCCTCCTGCAATACATATCAATGTAATAAAACTACTTAGCTCTGCTTGGAAACACCATCAAGTGTTGTTTCAATATGTTTTTTAACATTTATGTTCCAATTTTCTTTAAAGCAATTCGGACAGGATTAAAAACATCCTAGAAAAAAAAAAAAAAAAGAAAGTATGTGCATTGGAAGCATGCTAACCTAACAGGTATAAATAGTATAAAAGAATTATCCAGGCAGGGCGCAGTGGCTCCCAGCACTTTGGGAGGCCAAGGTGGGCAGATCACAAGGTCAGGAGATTGAGACCATCCTGCCAACATGGTGAAACCCCATCTCTACTAAAAATACAAAAATTAGCTGGTGTTGTGGCACGTGCCTGTAATCCCAGCTACTCGGGAGGCTGAGGCAGGAAAATTGCTTGAACCAGGGAATCGGAGGCTACAATGAGTCGAGATCATGTCACTGCGCTCCAGCCTAGTGACAGAGCAGAACTCCATCTCAAAAAAAAAAAAAAAAAGCCACGAATTATCATCCAGTACAAAGTAGTAATGCAAGTTGGACTTCAAAGGGCAAACAGCTACCATTATGGGAAAGGAAGCAGCATTAAGAGATGCTTCTGGTAGCAAATATCCCATGCATTGCATTTTCTTCTTTGAACCTGCCTTCTGATCCTGGAAGGAAAAGCACTACAGAATGTGTGTGCTGGGAGAAGTGATCTGCAGTCCTAAAAAAAAAAAAAAAAAAAATTTAATAGCATTTTAAAAATAGTATTTGTAAGTAGTCAGGTTTTATTACTAGATAGCATATTAAAGCTTAGAGGAAGCCTCTGATAAGTGATAAAGAAGGCAACTCCAAGGAACTTTGACATGAAAACTGACCAGATAGATTGGACAAGATTTAACATGAAATATATTGTATAAATTTAAGGATTCATCCATAAAAGCTAAAGAAAACTGGATTATATTAAACAGCTGTGAAAAACAGGAGCATGTGAATAAAGGTTTTGGTGTCTTGAACATTTTCCTGTAACTTGACATTTATTTAAGGAGATCTGAGTAGACTGTTGTGGTATACTCATTGTATTCATGGCCCCAGTTGACTATATCCGCCTATATCCGTAGCTTGAGTATCATACTACCAGGTGACTCTGTGCTTGGCCATGCGATTCCCTTTGGTCAATGGGGCAGAAGCAAATTTGACCAAAACAGAGGCTTAAAAAGTGCTTGTTTGTTTTCTCCTTCTTTCCTTGGGTTCCTGTCACCATAAAGTATGCAAGCTCAGGCTAGCTTGTAGCCACATGAAGCAGAATGAAATCATCCCGCCTTAGTGGGGTTTAAAATCCCAAGAATATTGCATCCATAGTATCAGAGAAGGCACATCCTCAAAATCTTTAAAGGGCCTTTTGTCTGATCTCATTTCTGGTACCAAAATCTATAATAGGTATATATTTTCTTTTGGCTGCATAATAAATTGCCCTAAAATGTAAGGTCTTAGAAAATACAAAACATTCAGAAATCTGGGTGTATCTTAGCAGGGTGGTTCTGGTTTGGAGTCTCTCATGAAGTCAAGATTTTGCCTGAAGCCACAGTCAGCTGAAGGCTGCATAGGGCTGAAGATCTACTTCCAGGAAGTCTTGCTCTCAAGATTTGTATTAGGAGACCTCAGGTCCTTGCTGGCTGTCAGCAGAGGCTTCCATTCTATACCACTTGGATCTCTCTATAGGATGGCTTGTGCCTTGAGTGGCTTCAAAACATGACCATTGGCTTCCCATAGAGCAAGTTATCCAACAAAGCAACTCAGAAGCTATAATGTCTTTTATGACCTAGTCGCTAAAGTAACACACCACTATTTGTGCAATATCCTATTGGTTTCATAGGTCAGCCCATTCAGTGTGCAGGAAGTCACACAGTGGTTTGAATACCAGAACTTGAAGATTACTGAACGCCATCTTAGGGGCTGCTTGATGATTTTGTAGATTTAGAGTTTCAAGGTTGAGAGCTGTAGGTTTCCTTCTATGTAAGACTCTTGCATTACCTGAATATCCCTTAGGCCTTACCAGCATGCAGCTCCCAGAAGATGCTACTTCAACAGTTTGTTCTAAAGTCCATGGATTTATTGTCTACCACAGCCGAATGGCAGGATTCAGCTCATGCCTGTCCTGTATCTCTCTAGCAGGCACCAGATTTGGCAGAGGTTGGTCTTATCTTGTCTCACATTCAGTTCTTTCTAATCTCTGCTATATCCATGACAGTTGCATCTCTTAGCTCATCGGTTCATACTACTATATCTGCACAAACCTATCCTGGTGACTTATTCTCTCTGATGTCACTGATATTGCTGCCACCGCCATTTGAACTCCCATCTCCAGTTGCCCTAGATACCCTTGTGTTGAAGAGGCTTACACTGGGTCATGCTTTCAGAACCACAGGCCTCGCCTTGAGCTCTGGTGCCCACCTTTCAGGCTGAAAGGAGCTCTCTTTCTCTTCACATGCATGTATGTGTGTGTGCTGTATACATTCTTGTGTGTAAAGAAAGCTGCTTGGTCCCTGAGTGAAACATATTTCCCTACTTTAGTCTATCTCTCTCTCTTTACTGTGGTGCAGGGGTACTCCACCAATTGGAGATCTGAGACTAAATCTAAGACTTCTGCTGTCCTCTTTCAGCCCAGCTACTGATTATAACCAGTAGTCTTCCTTATTTATCATAATTTTCCCCCCCTTGACCCCATGACATTTTCTGCAATCTAGCTTCCACTGCCCCATCTTTCAAGTCTATTAGATGTGTCTTTGTATGTCTGAACTTTGTGTTCATAATTCTTATTCTCTTTCTCATGCAAGTAACTATATCTATTTGATAAATAGATATTAATAATGCTGAACATCTTCATTATAATCTTTTATAAAAGTAACTATTTAAAGACAACTTAGTTTGGGGGTGATTTGTTACATAGCAATAACTAACTGATATACAGCTCTTCTAAAAGCACATTTACTTGCTGATTTTTTATTTTATTGTCTTTTTTAGTGTTCAATTATTTCATGTTTATGGGACTTTTTGTTTGAAGACTTATTTTAAATGGGAAATTCTCCTCCAACACACACCTCCTTCCTTTTGTGCATCCTCCTACTGTCTGTGTTTCTGCAGAACAATCCAGAACTACATCTCAGATGGTGGTGAAGAGCTGGGGGTGGCTTGGCTCAGCTCTTGGTCTCAAGGCTGTATCTGTGCTATTTATCTCACCATGTCTGCAACTGCCAGGAGCCATAGTCAGAGGCAACTGCAATTGCATGGGTCGTTTTTCCTTTTTCCTTTTATGAGTTTGAGAACCCACTCCCAGCCTATGGCTTCATGCAGGAGGCTCCTCCGCAGAAATATCTCATGGAGCACGGACCTTTCCAGGACCTGCTGCTTGTATCAAGACCTTAAGATAGCAAGGCTGGAGCTTCCAGCTTCCTCACTGTGCATGTGTATGTGTGTGTGTATCATTCCATTTCTTTTTCCTGGACATGTTTATTCTATATTTAATCCCGAGTTTGTCTTTTCAATTTTTCACTTTTAATATATTACCTTCGTTACTATGTGTTTAGAGAACCAAGAAGGAGAGTGGAAAGCGATGAAGCTTTCACTCACCACCTCACACTGACCTGGAAATCCTGATTTATACTTTTGAAAGAACTTCCTGGCTGCTAGAGTGGGCTAGGTTTAAGTACCAAGCAATGTGTTAGGAGGCTGTTTCAGGTAAGAGACCCCTACAGTGAGGGCTCACATGAGGACAGTGGGGTTGTGAGAAATGGACAGATTAAAGATAGGTTTTCAATGTCAAAACAGTAGGATTTGCCAATGGATAAGATATGGGATGTGATGGAAAAAGAATCCAGGATGATTCTCTCTTCAGCAGTTAGGCTGGGAGTTGTATTTTTTTATTAAGATTGGGAAGATGATCAGGTTGTTTTTATCTGTTTGGGTTTTGATTTGGGAGGAGTTGTATTAATCAAGACTTCCATTTTGGAAATGGACATTTTAAAATGTCCAATTAGAGATCCAAATGGAGTTGTGAGAAATCAGCTAAACATATATGCAGAACTCAGGTCCTGGCGGGAGACATACATTGAGAATTCATTATAGATCCTGCCCCAAAACTTAGAGGCATGAACAGTGATCATTTTATTCTGTTCACAGATTTGAGGGATCCGTATTGGACAGGGTACAGTGAGTACAGACCCTCCATATTCCCTGATATCTAGGGCTTCAGCTGGGAGTGACTTGAATGGCTGAGGCTGGAACAGCTGAGCCTGGAGGATCCACTTCCAAGGTGGCTTCCCCTCTCCCATCCCTCTTCCCTGGGCTGAAGGTCTGACTCAGCTGGAAATGTTAACCAGGATGCTAATGTGATGTATAAGGGTAGCCCATCTCTTATAGGATCATGTAGCCCTCCAAGAGCAAGTATTCTCAGTGACCAAGGTAGTGGCCTTTGATGAACTAGCCTTAAAAGTCACACAGCATCACTTCCACTGGGCACTGTGAGCTACCCAAGTTCAAGGGAGTAGACATTGACTCTATCTTGTACAGGATGAAGTAGCAAAGAATTTAAGATCATTCTTAAAGCTACCACATCTTACTCATCATCTCCCTCACTAGAAATTAAGCTCTGTGACACAGGAACTGCTGTATCCCATGTATTAGTCACTGTTCTTCAGAAAAATAGAACCAACAGGATTTATAGAGAAATATATAAATGGAGGTTTATAGTGCGGTGGAGTAACTCACACCTGTTAGTAACTTTGGCACTTTGGGAAGCTGAGGCATGAGGGTCTCATGAGCTCAGGAGTTCAAGATCAGCCTGGGAAACATAGCAAGACTCTGTCTCTACAAAAAAATTATAAAATAGCTGGGTGTCATGGTACATGCCAGCTACTTTGGAGGCTGAGTGGGGAGAATGACTTGAGTCCAGGAGTTTGAGGCTACACAGCTATGATGGCATCACTGCACTCCAGGTTGGGAGACAGAGTGAGACTTCATCTCTTTAAAAGTAATTTAAAAGAAATTTCTTATGGGCATTCGCTCACATGATTATGGAGGCTAGGAAGTACCCTGACAGCTGTTTGCAAGCTGGAAAGCCAGAACACTGGTGGTATAATTCTGTCTGAATCTGAATGCCTGAGAACCAGGAGAGCCACTGGTATAAGGCCCAGAGTCCAAAGGCCTGATAACGATGACCTCCAATGTCTGAGGGCAAGAGAAGTCAGAGGTACCAGACTGAGAAGAGTGAAGGAGAATTCATCATTCCTCTGCGTTTTTGTTCTATTCAGGCCCTCAATAGATTGGATGATGCCCATCCATAGTGGTGAGAGCAGATCTTCACTCAGTCTACTGATTCAAATGCTAATCTCTTCTGGAAACATTCTCACAGGCACACCCAGAAACAATGCTTTACCAGCTATCTGGACATCCCTCAGCCCAGTCAAGTTGACACAAGATTAACTGCCACACCCTACTACCTAGAAAGATGTATATTTGTTGAATGAATGAACAAGGGATATCAATCCATGGAAGCAGATGAGATCACTTAGGGAGAAAGTACTAGAAGAAAGATTAAAGGGCTCAATACCAAGCCCTCAGGGACACTCCAATATTTAGGGAGTGTGATAAAGGAGGAATCAATGAAGTTCTTTTCCAAGGATCATCTGAGCCCCTCGCAAATTAGTCAAGGGGACATGTCCACCTTGAACTTATGCTGCAACCTCTCCATTATCCAGTTATACAGAATCTGGCATTCTCTGTCTTCAGTGTCTTGAGCTCCCTTTCTCAGATAGACAGACCATGCAGCCATTGTGTGTATACCTATTTCCTATATTCAGTTCTTTGGTGTTGGATTGGAAGGGATTGAGTTGAATGTATTATCTGGGGAGACCATACATAAGTAGGGAGACATTTTGTGCTCTGAAATAAAGTCAGGGGTGGTAAGAGAAAGGGTGTAAGCGCTGAGCAGGGGCACAGGACTCAGGAACCACCTCTCATCAACGACCACATTCCTTGGTGCAGAACTCAGAGAGGCTGAGAATTCAAAACTTGAACCTTGCTTCCCAGGCTGCTACAAAGTCATATTTGTCAAGGTAGAATACTAGAACATATTTTATTTAGCAGTTTTACAGCTTGATTAGGATGGTAGAATATATTTTATTTAGCAGTTTGTTAGCTTAATTTATAACTTTTAATATTTTGACATATAATATGTAGGTAGACATTTGTTCAATTGTTCTGGGTTCTCTAACTCTTAGGGTTGGGCATGGCCAGATGAAGGGTCTGAGGTGGGACAGTATAGCTACCTCCAGAAGCCAGAATATCTGAGCCTCGGCTCCAATCCATGGAAACCCTTGCTGCACTGGCAATTAAAATTTGCAAAAATTAGATTATGTTGCCACCAGGGGAACTATGAGAATGCCCTAATGAAATCATGATCTAAACTTCCAGGCCTCTCCCAGATATGATTAACAAAGATCGAGAATGTTTTCTATTTAATTAGGAATTTTATGAAGTAGAAGTCCTTAAGTAAGCAGCTAAGCATAAATCTCAATCTCTACATTTAATGGGATGCATTATTTAAGTTTTAAAATTCAGGAGTCTAGTGTTCGTAAAAACATTAGTCTGTCGTAAGATGCTAGAGCTTGGTTGATCACAGAGACGCTTTTGTTCATAGGAGTATCTGTAACAAGCCAGGTTTACTTTCAAATATATTTTCAACTGTAAGTTATTGGATTCGCTCCTGTTAGCATTGCAAATTAAATTTAGGGGAAAAATTATCTCTGCTTAGGAATTGCATGCCATGTATGAATTCTGTGATTTAATTCCCTTCTACAATTTAAAATATTTTTTATTATGAAAATTTTCAAAGATAAAGAAACATAGATTTTACAATGAAACTATGTAACCTTCACCCATTTCAACAATCACCAACATTTCCTTCAATTTTTTGTTTGGTGATAATGCCACACTAGTCTGAAGTAGAATTCTCTTTTTGACTGAAGGCAATGGGGTTTTTTCTTGGTTTGGGGTTGCTTTTATTTCTTTTTTTCCTTTAGCTACCTGAATGAGTTTCATCTTTCTTCTTTGTGTCAACCAGAATGATGGGGACCTGCTCCCCAATGGACATCTACAGATAAATAAATACATTCATTCCACATACGGATTTTCACAGCATTCATGTTTCGCTACTCTTCTCTCCTGATTATTGCATAAATGCTTCCATTGTTAACCAGAAAGTAAAATGCTTCTGGGAAGAAATTGGAAAGGTGACATCAATTTAACAAAGCCATTTGGGGTTAGCACAAAATGACAGGACAGCAGGAAGCAGTTAAAAAGCTTCTCTGACAAGAAAAGCTAAATGGCTCAGAGAGCTGTTCCCAATCAGACATGCTATTGACAAGAGACCCGTTCTGATAATGACCTATGAAAGACTGCATTCTGACCACACGCAGTAATTTGTTTTTCTAACCAGGGTGACTTAGCAAGGGTTTGGGTAAACTGCATGACTCCTGTGCAAATGACAGTCACATGGCAAAGCCCAAGAACTGGCACATTTTATTTATCTAGGCTGTAAGAAGCCACTTGTCATGTGTCTGGTGACATTAAGCTCTTCTTCCCACCCATCTCCATCACAGTGACAATATGGCCCCCTGGTCTTGTCCAGCAACCCGGTCCCTCCTTACTCTCCCACCTGTTGTGAAGTAGTCTTGCGAATCTGCAAGATAAATGTTCTTTCACCTTCAACCTTTGCTGATGAATGTGGGGATGAAGATGGGGAAGGAAGTGGAACAGGCTGCCCAGGTCCAAAGGCTGTAACAGGAGGTCAGTGAGCAGCAATGGCGAGGCCACTGAGAAAGGGAGGATAGAAAAGGAGGGATGAGGGTATCCAAGAGGACCTCTAGATCCTCATGTGAGGCTGGTTTTACCCAGAATGACAGAACAGCAAAGCGGACAGGAGAGTAATTTTGACACCATCTTCTGGACTCTGGTTATGTCTCAGGCTGCTGTGAGCAAGACTGGGCACATTTTGGTGAGGAACAAAGCACATACGTCTTTTTAGCTGTTGTAAGACCTGAGGGCGGCACTCTGTGAAGAGGAGTCAGGAGGGGCCTGGTTTCTCGCCTATTCTCTTTATCCTGAATGGCGGGTGGATCTGGCCTGTACTCCAGGCTGTACTTGGAGGCCCAGCCGCTGAAAATCCCCCAAGGAAAAGATCTACAAAAATCATTCATGGGATTCCAGCCAAGGCTTGTCAAATCCACAAAGGCTCCTTACAGAGTTTGGGCAGTAGGCCAGCAAGGTCTAACAGAGACACCTCCCTACCCCTGGCAGCTTGTCACTGTGCGACATCCCCCCCTTCACCCAAAAGAAGCTGACTCCTTTCCTTTATCCTTCTTCCAACGACTTTGCATCTCAGAAAATGGTCTCTCTCTGTCTCTCTCTCCTCTCTCTGTGTTCTGTGCTCACTCTCTTTTCCATCCCTATTCCTTTCCTGATTTATTTTGCCTGCAGCTATTGTTTGGATACTGTTTGTTCCCATCAAAACTCATGTTGAAGTTTAATTGCCAGTGCAGCAGCAATAGAAGGTGTGGTATAATGGGTAATTTTGTGGTCACGGGGACGGATCCTTCACCAATAGATTAATGTCATCTTGTGAGAATGAGTGAGTTCTTGCTCTATTGGGAATGGATTAGTTACTGCAAGAGCAGGTTGTTGTAAAGCAAGTTTCTTCCTCATGTGTGGTCCCTCTTTGCACACACCTGCTGTTCTTTCTGTTTCTCTGCCATGTCTTGATGCAGTACATGGTTCTCTTAAGAAGCTGAGCAGATGCCAGCACCATACTCTTGGACTTTCCAGAATCATAAGCTAAATAATCCTATTTTATCTATAAATCATCCAGCCTACCATATTCTGTTATAGCAACACAAAGTAAACTAAGACACCTGTGCTATCTTGTTTCTAGTTAGGCCACATTCATGCTCCTTTCTGGAGTTTTCTTGAGTCAGAGGCCAATCTGACTTACATATATGGAAGAGTTTGTTTTATTGATCCAATAACTGCTCAACTGACAAGGTGGGTGTTTTTTTGCAACTGTAAGAAAGAGTTCAGTTGATTTACTACCTGGAATCTATCTCCATAAATGAGACATTAAAGAATGACAAGAAGACCCGCCACAAATATAAAAAAAAATTTTATGTAGGACTTTCTTGCATATGTATTATGTGTATACACTGGAACCTATTAGAAATGGATGTAGCTACCTCTGCTTGGTTATGCTTTTTTGGGGTATTTGTCTTTATGGGAAGATGGGTTCCTTCTGAACGTAGGAGGAGAGGGTAACAAAAAGGGGGTGAGAAGCTTTAACACTCTGCAGCTGGGAAGAGATCTATCCTCAACTGCAGTGCTGGTTTTCTGATTGGGGTGAGTGATGGAGCCAACCTCTGGGAAGCCACCATGGCATGTGGCTCCCATTCACATTGAATGCTACCACCAACCCAAACTATACCTACAGTCATGGCATTTTTATAAGAGCTAAAATTACTCATTGGTAAACTTGAAAATATTTGAACTATATCACAATTACTCTATTTTAATATAACTTTATTTAAGGAAAATAAATGTTCCAAGCCCAAACAAGTTAAATTTCTTGAGCTGGCCTCTCTTGATTTCTGGTAAACCTCTGTGGCAAGTAAATCTCAAATATGAGGAATGAATGAAGTGATTTAGCAACTCTGCAGTTGACTTTTTGGCTGGTTAAAAAGTAAATATGATTCCTTGGTTAAATGCTATAGTCTGAATGTCTATGTCCTTTCAAAACTCGTATGTTGAGATCCTAACCTCCAACTGATGGTATTATGAGGAGGGGTCTTCAGGTAGTAGGAGGTAATTTGTTCAGGAGGGTGAAGCCCCTCATGAATGGATTAGTGCCCTTAGAAAAAAGCCTGAGAGTCACTTCACCCATTTCACCCTGTGAGGATACATGAAGAAGATGCCACCTGTGAATTAGAGAGTGGACTCTCACCAGACACTGAATCTGCTAGCACCTTGATCTTGGAACTCCAAGCCCCAAACTGTAAGAAATCAATTTCTATTGTTTATAAACCGCCTAGTTATTTTGTTATCATAGGCTGAACTGTCTAGGACAGTAAGGAATACAGGATTTGAGACACTCCAAAAGTTAAAACTTTCTGTTATGTGGAAGAAGGACAGTGAGAAAGCAGCCAGGGCTTCCCTCTAGGGCCATTGGCAAGAGAAGCATCCTTCAGAAAGGAAAGAAACACAAGCACAATCAACGACATTGTGCTACCTCCCCTAAGGCCACAGAGCAAAGACCTGACATGCAAATGCATGTGGAAGCTGTCAAAGAGCACCAAGTCACACTAGTGTAGGAAAGCCCACATAAGAAACCTATTCTGTTGAGGAGGCCTTGGTGATATGGTCACCAAATGCAGAGAAGATAAAGGAAGTCCTTGTCAAACACTGCTTAGGAGTAAGAGTGATGTGTCCAGACCAGTGGCTCATGAACTAGCCCTACCTAGACTTTTCCCACGTGCTGAGCTTCCCCAGGTTGAACACTGTGAGTTGGACCCATGCCAAGGAGTCCTGAAGAGAAGAAATGGGAGACAAGCTCTAGGTAAAAAGCTGTGTGAGGCTTCTTGCTAACCTGAGCCCCATCTTTACTCCCCTTTCCAGCCAATCCTCCTTCTACAGTTCTCTCTGGCTCCACGGGTTGGCTGGACTGTTTTCTGAAAGCATACAGTCTCTCCCCATCTTCCTGTATCTGGAAGAAGCAAATGGACCATCTAAGGTTTCCTTGGGGTGTTGCTATAAACAATAAAACACAGAAGAGAAAAGATCCTCCCTGTTCACCTCCACAACCTTTTTTTGCTTTTACTAAGGTCACATTTCCTGAGTTAAATTGTGCAGTGATGTGAGCAGGGTAGTATACAAGATTGAAGAAAGGTCGTAAGTGACAAGATAAAAATTTTATCTAATGAGATGTTTCCTAACTCCAAATGCAAGTTCCAGCTTGAGGAGTCAGCGTTGGGAGGTGAGATACAATCCAATGGAAAGCTACAGCTGTGGCTGGAGATGGTTGGGGCCTGAGAAGCAACTCTTTATCAGCAGAATCAACTAGTTACATGGAAGGAGAACTGTCACATGGATATTTGGACAGTCTGTGCTGAGTATGAGGAAGATTTCTCCTCCTCTCCTCTATAAAAGCTTCAGTAAAATCCTCAGCTCACTAATGCTTTTGGTGCAAGTCAATTCTCTGCAGGTAACTTCAAGTGGCAGTAAGTCTAGGTCCGGGTTCAAAAGGAGCAGAGTGTTTATCTGTAGGCTTCTCCAAGCCTAGGTTGAAGTTGTGGTCAGATGACTGTATATAGAGCCAAATAAGGCACCCCTCTCTGCCACCCACAGCCCTGTCTGTGTGACTTGCACTTTTCAGAAAAGTAGTAGTGTCTAATTCTCTACCCCATGCACCTGGGAGGCCTTGTGACTTGCTTTGGCCAATAGAATGCAGCAGTAGTGACAATTTATGAGTTTTGAGCCAAAGTCTCAAGAGGCCACGTGTGTTTCTTCCTGTTGCATGTGCCATGAAGATGTGCTGGGGCTAGCTTGCTGGAGGATGAGAGACAATCAGAGTAAACCTGCCCTAGCAGAGGGCAGTCAACCCTCACAGGTAGTGAGTAAGCCCAGTCAAGATCTGCAAAGCTGCCTAGACAACCTGTGGAAGCACAAATGTATTGCAATATGTGACTGAGGTTTTGTGTTTGTTTTGTATTATCTGGGTAAAAGAAAGCTGACACAAATGTATTTTGACATTCTGGGTGGCACGTCAGAAGCAAGAAGGAAAAAGACAGAAATTGGGGCTACAGAACAGGCTGGACAGGGACCCTGTGAAGCCTAGTTGGCAAATAAGTGAGCTTGGATTTGGAGGCTGGGAGAGGAGACACTATAGGCCAGCAGATAGCTGGAGGAAGTGCAGTGGTTACAGAGACAGTTCCCAGCATGGCCAGACACTAAGACCAGTTCATGGTGATTAGACCTTAAGTACGTGGCATGTCAAGTACATAAGCTGGGATCAGCACACTACTGATCAGACTGGATCTCTGGGTCTCTGAAGACCAGATGGAAGGATGACGAGATAGGGAGATGAACAGGCAGGAGCCAGATCAACTAGCAGAGATCAGGATCAAAAAGTTAAGGGTCAGAGACTGGGCCTTTCATAGCCCCACTGCACCATGGGGATCTCATCTCCACACTTCCAGAATCTTCATCCTTCTCCCCATCCCCTGACCACTGTGGTCTTCACAGGCATGGCTCTCACTGCCCTAACTGCTTCTCTGGCCATGATCCAGTCTATCCTTCCCAGATGCAGATGGTGGTTTTGTTGGAGATGGCGCCAGGGTCACAGGATCAAGGTAAAAGCACCAGACCGATTTCTCAGTGAATGGTGCCAGGGTCTCCAGCAAGGATCACAGTGCTGAAGCTGGAAGTCCATGTGGCTATAAAGGAAGGTTCCAGGATTTGTCTACATCAGGATTCTCAACCTTTTATATACATTAGCAGAAACCTTACTACCCCTCTCCAGCTTCATATAAACAACAGGACTGGCTGTGCCCAACACCTCCTAAATGAGAATCTTTGGAGACAAGTTGGAGGAGGCTCTTACAGGTTTACTTTGCAAAATAGAGGAGAATCTGGTCCTGAAAAGGAGACAGAGAATTACCTTCTGGGATGATAGAGCCCTCGGGAAATGAAGTCCAAGCACTGGCTCATGAACTACGTGAGACTGCTCATGAGGACATTCGTGGGGAAGACAGAGATGAAGCATAAACAACCATGGGGACACCCAAATAAAGTTGAGAGTGCTTCAGCACACCTGTGTTTACTTGAATAAAAACAATTAGCCATTCAAATATTCCCTGTAACATTCATATCACTCTAATAAAGGTCAAACCTGCTTTCAACATATAAATAATGTCAATGCTAAAACTGATTTCAATCTCAAAATATTTGGAGAAGGGGTTATATCTAAAATTGCGAAGGTTGCAGGCCACAGAAAGGGCTTATTTTGACTCTAGCATAACTAGTAAAGGTGATATTATTTTTTTTACCTGCAAAATAGACTCCTCTTGGAAAATGTCTAAAACTTGTTATGCACACACATGTTCAGCTTTTACAAAGTAATTTTCTGAGAAATCCTACACAATTCTCTAGCAGAGAAGCTGTCTGGCGTGCTAGAATCCATCTCATCAGAATAAATCATTTCTATCTCTCATTAACATGACAAAATTGAAATATTTATGAGAAGTTTGGTTAGAGTGTGATAATTCCTCAATAACACAGCTCTCTGTAGCTTTATATTCTCCCTATTGACCACAGCAATTTGAAAAAGCAACAAAATCACTTTTTGTCTGCATTGACAAATTGTTAGAAGCATGTATAAACTATACATAAACTGGTTCTCATAAATGCAAATGAGGAAAGTGCATGGGTTTAATCAGTGGCTTTTAATATTTTGTTTCATTTAATGAACATGTATGGGGCACTTTCTGTTTGCCAGGTACTATTGTAAGTGCTTTAGAAATAATGTATTTCATAGTCAAAATAACCATGTGAGGAAGTCACTATTATTACTGCCATCATTCTTGAGGGAACTGAGGCTCAGAGAGGTCAACTAACTTCCCAAGGTCACCTGCGGTTAGACCCATGGTCCAAAACCAGGCCTCGGTGTGGCTCCAGGGTCTGAACTATTTACCTTTACCCTGTTGACTCTTGTTTTACCTTCTTCCTAAAAGATTGTAAAGATGCAATCAAGGGTAGATAATCTATATACCAACTATCTAGAGAATGGTAGAGGAAAGACTGCCTTCCCTCTCCATAGGATAAATATAAGACAAAAGCTTGCATCCCACTTCAACAAGCCCGCTTCTGACTTGATGTTGAAAAGCCCCACTGCACCCTTGGTAACTCCTCTCTACACTCCTAGGACCTCCATCCTTCTCTCCATCCCCTACCCCTTTGGCCTTCACTGGCATTGGCATGGCTCTCTCAGCCCAAACTGCCCCTCTTTCCTCCAGTCTCATCTGGTATACCCTTCCCAAAGCTGTTTCTAAAACACAAAACTTGTTTTCTGTATACTCAAATCTCTATATCACTGCTTTATTTTCTGGATAAAAGCCAGACAATTTAGCCTAATACACAAAGTGCTTACTTCATGCCTCTGCCCAGTTCATCATCCTACTCCAAACCTGGCACATAGTAAGTGGTCTCATTCTTCCACAGGTTCCCTTTACTGAACTGTATTAAGCTGCCATTCTGTTCCTGCTGATATTTACTCTTCTGGAATTCCCTTCATTCCCCTCCCTCCCCCTCATGACAATTTGCATCACCAGTCTTCACCAAGATCATTCCAATGCATCCTTTACAACGTGGCTCAAGCATCATTTCCTCTAACAAACTTACTGTTCCACCGCAAGGTATGCCACATCACCTCTTACTGGTCTCTGACTCTCTAGAACCTCTGTGACTGCCTGGGATGATGCAAAGGATCAATAAATGATCGGTGAATGGTGTGTTGATCCCTTAAAATTCATTACCTTCTATCTCTTCTAGGGAGCTAAATTATGCGAAAAACAATATATTCTTTAGTCCGTTAATGCTTCCAAATATTCTTGGAATTTTTCTTGATGAGTGAACATCTACAACAGCCTTTAATTTTGAATTGGTTAATGTTCAGTGCACTGCTTCAACAAAATTATAAGGGGTGCTACAATAATTTAAAGTTTAGAATTGTTTAAGACAAGCACAAAAATAAAAACTCCCTAGGACACTTAGAATGTCTCTCAAAAGTACATTTTTACATATTCTACAGTATGGCAGAAGGTACCCTCTGCTTCAAGCTTTGAAAGATTATTTGAACTTCCCTAGTCATTATCTTTCTTTTGACTATCTTTTGAATATAGTTTAGGAAAGAAACTTCATATTGTATAGCCACAGTAAAGGCTGCTACGTATCAAAATATTTTGTAGACTTTCCTGGTTTCTCACAAAAGAGTCTGCATACTCTAGGCTGCTCATAGATTTATTGCAGCACTCCATGTCAAAGTTAACATGGAGGCCACTAGTATGACATATCTTTAATTTCTTTCAGGTGTAATTTTACTCTAAAACCATTGAAATAAGAGTTCATTAAATATAAAACTGCTCATCAGTCATAACAAAAAAAATATGCCTTAATAATTTTCTGTACTGTTGTCACATGAAGTGAAAAAGGACATCATCCTTATAACTTTGAACACACACCCACTCTGGTTACTACCAACAGCTTAAAGAGAGATCATTAAGAGAATTAAGGGCCAGTAGTCTAATACATAACTTTCATGATGTCCTACACATAGACGTATTTAAAGTACAGGTTTGACAAAGAGTGGGTTGTTTGGTTTCACTATTTATCTTGAGGTTAGGAACTTTTTAGATGGCAGGGCATAAAACAGCAGCATCTGCTAGTAAAACTGCTGTCCACTGGACACTGAAGTAGACAGGCATGTAAACAATGATCATGAGGATAGGTAGGGTTGGCAAAAATAGGAATTACACTTTCCCTACTGCCCTTCACTTCTCAAAAAAAGGTTTATGAGGCAACGGGGGAGATGCCCACGTTCGGAAAATGTATCCAAACATTCTTTGGAGACCAGTCTGTAACTGCTAGCGCCTCACACTGCTTGAAGTGTGGCAGGGTTGGCCACAATCTTCGCTTCTTCACAGGTACCTCCATCTCACCTACCTGGCAATTTCTTAGTTGAGAAACTTTCCACCAGTGTTTATGTTGGTTAAGGAAATAAATGAAGAAATGATTTTTGGAAATTTTCCCTAATATTAGTTTTTTAGAAAAAATATTCTGAAGAGGATAAATGAAGTGCAGAGCAAAGGGAATAGTCAATAAATGTAAATGGCTCTGTAAAAATGTTGAAATGTACTAATGAGGAATCCACAAAGTGTGTTCATCTTCTACTGAAGCACCTCAAAGGCACTCAAAACCCTGCTCTAATAAACACTCAGCCACAGGTTTTCAGAGCTACTGGCTTGTTTTGGCCTCTATATTTTATGCCATTTAGTTCCTCAGGAATGCTTTTCTCCTTTTTTCCCCCCCACCCAAGTGTAAACCCATGGCTTTCACAGAGTCAACTGGGAGCAAAGTGTACTCTCTGTGACATGTAGATCCCAAGTCCCAACAGTGAAGGAGGATCGTTCCCAACTGTGTTGCAACAATGAAAATAAACATAGATGGATTAAGTGGCAACAAAGAAGAGATAATGGCTAAGGCTTCCCGGGATTAAAGATCTTTGTAACTCAGATTGTAACTGTGATTGAAGTGATTGAGAATGGGGAGTTCCAGTGCCTTTGTTCTTTGGGAGTAATTCCAAAACTCCTTTGGGCAGGTAAGTTATAGAAACTAAACCCTGCATAAATTAAGTGGTTAAGCAAATATATAAGGTTTCACACTAAACTACAGCAGAAAAGCATCAGGAGCTGCAGAGGAAACAAAAGTGTATGTGCATAGTTATGTATGAGTATGTGGATGTGTGTATATATAAATTTTGATATGAAGAAATATAATGTAAAACTACTTGAGCACGTAAAAACTATATTCATAATTCTTTCGAATTCCTAGACTTAAGCTACTGTAACAAAGGAAGCAGCAGCATTGGTCACATCAGAAGCCAGATGTCATTCAGTATTAGCACCCCCTTAGTACAGGAAGATCTGGATATTTGAGCAACTATAGCTTCAGAACAGGGACCAACGACGAATCCATAACAGAAATATAAATGCACCCATTCACTCCCTCTCATTAACTTAACAGGTTTTGAACAATGCAATTGATTAACATATTCACTGTTGGTTAAGCTTTTGCCTCAAATTTTTCCTTCTTTAGAGATCAAAGATATCTGAACACTTAGCAAACAAATGCCTCTGTGAAACCATCTCTGCAAAATGTAGTGGCATCAAAAGTGCCAGAATGAATTTCTGACTATTTCAAGGGAGTGACAAAAACATTAAGGAAAACAAATCTATGAACTAGTTTTATTTTATTTGCATGTAACATGATTATACACATTCAGGTGTCTAACAAGATCTGCACTGTTACATTAAAAATACAGTACAATAACATTTAACATGAGGTACTTCATATTTATATATTTTTTCCTTCATAAATAATGCTGTAAGCTACTAAATTCAAGCACACTGATGCACAAGTGGCCACAGTGTCTTGAATTAGCTGAGCTTATTTAAACACCTTAATAAACAAAAAAGACAGTTCAGTGCAATAATTATGTAGAAATTAGACCATTTACGTGAATACTATTTTAAGATATGCTTAAAGAATATTACATTAGAACTGCTAGCCTAGTTCCCCTTTATCCCCAGGATGAACAACGACAAAGACTGCCAAATACACTGGGGAAAAGCATCTATAGTGTATTCTGCTTACTAAAATTGTGTTTATAGAGTTGCCTGCTTTGTTAGAACACTGGTTTCTAGTTTTAAAAGCTACAAAATCCAAGATTACCAAAGAAAATAAAGCAAGCACATTGGCGTTCATTCCATTTCATTGAAAATGCATAAAGGAGAATAGGTTTTAAAATGTAAAACTTCTTATTCTAAACACAATTTTCAAATTTTACCCACAGCTCTCAGGACCAGCCAATCAGATGGTAGATTTCTTTTAAAGTAATAACAATTAACATAAAATTACATTCTTCTATACACAGTGTACAGGATTTCACACGACTTTCACCAGCAGCTTGCTAGTTACGTGGCGGCCACTAGCTAACATGGGCAGTGACAGGGAGTGTTAGTGAATGAATGCGCTCTGCACTCTATGACTATCACACTCACCTCAACAATTTGATAGGATGCAATTGGTGTTAAAGTTTCTTCTCCTCTGGCTTAAAAACTAATGCCTTCTAATCAGGCCTACCAACCTGCATCATAGCTATGAGTTACTGAAATGTTTAACCATAATTTAAAAACCAAACTTTTTTGTAGAAGTATGTTTTTTAATAGAAAATGTACCTTTGTATTTCATCAATGCTTTGCCAAACTACCTGTAATCTCCCTATTAAGAAATAATTATAATTTTAGCAAGTTGTCCTGGAAATACTCATCTATCATCACCAATAACAGCTTTTCATAATCTATGCTAATAGATGTAGGTAATGGCAAGAGTAACTAAAACATTTCCAATAATCCAGTGTTATCCTCCCTCAGGGAAGCCGGCTAAAGGCAACAAGCCCACATCTATAAGGGAAGAAGTGGCCCAGAAGCACAGTGAATAAGTAAGGGCAGTCACTCATGGGCCTTGCTGGGGCCAGCAGGAGGACCATTACTGTCCCACCTCTTATTAGTAAGCAACGTAGAGAGGAGACAGTTCCTGAGCTGGCAAACACACTTGCATGCGCATGGGTGCGCAGGCACACACACACCCCAGGACTAACTCCTGGCTCCAGACAAGCCAGGTTCTGGTTTGCAGAGCAGGAGCAGGAGGCGGCCAGGGACCACACTCTGGGTGGCGGGGGGAAGCCATCTCAGGATCACACTGAGCAGAAAAGCTGCCCAGAAACACATGGACACTTCAACTGGAAATGAACACACTGGACACTGCCAGGGACAGGCACTAAACCAGAACAAGCCAACAGTGAAGGAGAATTTTTTAATAAGCTTTTCCCTCCTTTGTTTATATTATCTGTGGACAAGAGAGCTAGATGTGATGCTGATGTAGTAAATATTAGGTATAATCAAATTTGTCACTCCAGATCATTTTTTATACACCCTGCAGGCATATGCTGGTACTTTTAAGATGGCTAGGGGCCAGATTCTAGCAGTCTAGGAACAGGACAAAATTTAAATTAACAAAGAATATAATATATAATCAAAGTGGAT
Source organism: Cebus imitator (assembly GCF_001604975.1). NCBI lineage: Eukaryota > Metazoa > Chordata > Mammalia > Primates > Cebidae > Cebus > Cebus imitator. Next base: position 1,128,010 of record NW_016107346.1, read on the forward strand.
CAGGTAAAGTATATTTCAGATTTTAAAAAATGAACAAAGGTATCTTATTACATTAACATGTAGTGCTACAAAACTAGTTGTTACTCCATTTGTATAAATAATTGTTTGGTCCTCTTTTAATGGGAAAAAAGAAAATAGGAATTCTACACAGTATGACTTATACAAATAAGCAAACAGTGGGGATCAAAAGCTAAGTGGGGAGAAGAGTTTGACTTTTTCAAACTGCATATTCTTATGTACCATCAATTAAATTATTTGTAGTATAAGTCTTTTTTAGGCTTCCTTTTTAAACAGTTTAAATTTGTAGGACTTTAACTTTTTTCTATTGACAAAATTTAATTACTTCTAAAAGAAGTATCTATATTGAAATTTTTTGCCTTCTAAACTAAAAGAATATAAATCTGCTTGTAGAAGTCATGGCCTAAACAAATGCCCAATTCCTTATTTTCCAATTTTACACTGATACTCTGAAGTGTTTAATACCTAACAATCTTATGAATTTAGAATTTTTTTTAATCCCAGAAGCAACAAATGTAAAAGGAATAAAACAAGAGCCAAACATGACCACTGTCTACTTTCTAAATTACTCATTACAAGGCAAAGGCTTCTTTCAAAATTGTACACTGAGGTTTATCTGTTTCTTTGGGGATGGGGGGAACAGGAGTTCTGTTTAAAAATAACTCATTATCACTTTATTTCTGTTCATCAAATAACATTCAAAAGGAAATTCAATGTGATCTAAAATTATCCTCAGAGGGACAAAACTGAGAGGGTGGTGAAATGCTTGGGAAAGCATACAATATCCCCAGGTATATAGACGCAACTCTAAAACCACTAAAAAGCCTTAGCTCTTTTAAGCATACAGTTAAAAGCGGAATGCTGCATTTTTGCCTGTACATAATTAAAAGGTTAAAAGAAATTAGAACCTGCCTACCGCTTCATTCATTACAAATTACCGGTACTGATCACATATTTGCAGATGAGCTAAGCATCAAGCAAGTTGGAACCAGATGTGCACTTCGGAGCTCACGCTGCTTCAGGATGTGAGTTTTCAAGCATAGAATATAAGTTCAGGGATCTGCCCTCCTTGTACCCCAGTGCCATTGGTGCTATCTGAGGAGCACTGAAACTGGACAGTCACTTTGCCACACTGAACTTCTGTCATGCCTTCTTGTCCAAAGTAGCTGAGTTCATTGCCATCCAGTATCACACTGGCTGTGTAGAAAGTGTCTGGCTCGATCTGCACTGGGTATTCAAACCACACCGGAAAGGTATTGCTGGACCCATCTGAGAAGTACTTGCTCAAGTTCTGCCCCAGGACAACGCCTTGCCGCTTAAGTTCAATCTTGGCACTATATTCTGCAGAACCACAGCTGGAGCCATACAGCCCAAAGCCAGCAATGAATACTCTTTTATCAACTGCAAACTGGATGCTGTCACAGCGACCCCGATAGCGCCATTGGTTGCTTCGATAGGCACATGACTGGAAACGGTGACAGCGCTGGGGAACCAGGCCTTTGCGGGCTTTACTCACAAACTGCAGCTCGGGCTTTTTGGCTGCAGTATACCAGAGGAAGATGTCGTTGGTCTCATTGAGAGTTAATACTCCGGACTGTGCAGCACCATTTGCAAAATCATCGAGGGCCATTGTGGGTATGCGGATCAGGTAAAGTGCCTTTCCTAGGACCTTGCGTTTATTTTCAATGCTCAACGCTAGATCTTGTCGTTGGCATTCTACTTCAGCCCAGTTGAGAGCTGCTTCAAAAACCACAATTTCTTTGGCATTCAGAGTTTCCCTACGGAGAATACTTTCTAGAGTCTGGAAGTCGATATCACAGAATCCCTCAGACTTGAGAGCTAACTCAGCCTGGGCATCGATCACCTCCCAGCAACGCTGGGTCAGGTCTGGCTCCTCAAACAGGCAGCTCTGGGAGAGGAGCACACAGGCATTCTTGGCACTCAGGCTGGTCTCCAGGAAATTAACACAGGCTCTGGCAAGGTGAGGGACAATGTACTTTTTGGCAGCATAAAGTGTGGCCAGCACTGTGTCAGCAGCCAAGTCAATTTCATCACAATAGATATATCTGAAAAAAGCACATAACTTGTAAGTGGAATTTTTACAAAATGAGTACATCCAGCAAGAAAAGATACAACCACTTTCAAGTTTGTTCTGAGAACATCATCTTATGTGACAGTTATTACAAACATGTTTGGAGAGCAAAGAAACATCTGAAACATATTAATAATTAGTATTTCAACCCAGTAGTAAAAATTAAAGATATTAACCTTGTGCTACCATTCTAGCCTCTATTTTATAAGCTGCATTCAGTGTCATCTCAACAAAACAGAAGGAATTAAAACTGAAAAAGAACTGCATATTGGAGATAGTCAACATTACCAAAAAAAGTAAAATTCTATTACAAGAATAGTCCTGTTTTAAGAGCAATATATATGGTTTTACTGTGAAATTTTCTTTCTGTATATTTAGATAAAAACAACGCTTTTAATACTATGATGTCAGCAATTATTACATCTTGATGCTTTTGGAGTTTTCCTAAACACAAAATAAAATCTGATATTAAATATTTTTCAAATAGTTCCAAGTTCAGTGGATTATCAAATATGGACTGCAATGCTATCTTCCAGTTAATGTTACATAGAATCCAATAATAAACTTTTTATTTGTTTTTGTTTTTTAAACTCAAAACTCTTCCTTCTACACACATTGCTTCTATCTTCAGAATTAAAGATTACATTATTTCCAGATACACTGAATAAAAGACAAAGTAGGAAAGCTTAAATGTGTATGATTCCTGTGCTTCTGTGAACTGTCCTTACTTCAGGAGATAATATATTTCATGGGATACACTTTTTGGGAGACAGTGACAGTCTCCCAAAGAGGCACGTAAAGGTAGCCATCATCTGCTTCTCTTCTACCTGAGGTCCACAGCTTGTTTATCTTGAGTTTTCCTTTAGTTATTATATTTCACCTTAGTGAAACACATATAACTTAAGAAATTAGCAATAGCTTCTATAAGAAGAAAAAAACACACAAGTATGGCAATGAGAAAAAATGTCCACAATCACAAATGAAACCTGCCTTTTTGCTTGCAGGAACCTTTCTCTTCTCTGATAGGCTAAGTCACCTACTACTGGCAAGGCCACTTGACAACACACCTGCAGCTCAGTGATGCTCTAACCACGAGCCAGGACCCTGGGGAGGATCCTAGAACATGGTCAGCACTTTCTAGCTTTTACCCTGGAACTCTCAAGGGAGCAGCTGTTCTCTTTTTCTGACAACCCCAGGAACACTGGCTACTCATATTTGATGTAGCAGGTCACCACTTTCCCAACTACAGCATTAGAGCAAATGGCACCTGACTCATTTCTGATCTTATCACTTATCACATGTGAACTACATGTATCATCTTATAAAGCTATATCAATATATACTACAGGCAATGCATCTGTGGGAAAAGATACTTGTCAAATGATAATCAAATGACTTAGGTGAGATGTAATTCTCTGCCATTCTTGCTTATGTTTCCTAATTATCTATATATCAGGAATGATACAACATTCCTGTTTGACTGCAGTGAAGATAAAATGCTGAACTAGAGCTAGCAATCTCATCAGCAACAGAAAACACTGTCAAAAATACAAAGCTGATTCATGCAATGGGGATCCTTGCAGGTAAAATTAGTTTCTGTACATATATCTCCAAAAGCATACAAAGGTTAAAAGTAGCAGATTAGTTTATATTTTGGTACTTCACATGGTTACTTGCCTTTAATTTCCCTATCTCCCACTGTGAAAGTTCTTATCAGTGACAATTAGATTTCAAAACTGTATTATGAATAAGGAATTAAAAACTTTTAAGTGCTAGAACTAACTATAATACTTATTTTTCAGGAGACAACAAACAATGTATGGCAACATTTTCACCATATGTAGGAGTATTGCCCAACTTGTTGACCCACTGAATATTTTTCAACAAACATTTTACTTATTCAAATGAACTGAAATCCCTAGAGCAAGAGACAACCTTAAAGTTATATACTTCGCTGTGCTAGAATAAAGATTAGGAAAACTTATATAAATATTACTTAGAACAATAATTAAATTTTGGTCACTTAATAGGACTACCACATTGTTTAGTACCGTACATGATAAAGAAGCTAATTCTATAACGTGGTTAACATATACTAGAGCCTGCAGAAAACCTACCAGACAGAAAACTATCTTTTTTATAAATACATATCTTACAGTTTCACATGTGAAATGAAAGCTTTTCTGTGTAAAACCACACAAAACTATACGAGACTATCTGTATCTTTCTAGGATCTCCCCTCTAATATCAAATGCAAATACTTTTTACCCTTGAGAAGGAGTGTCTGATTTTATATAAGAGTATGTATATGTATGTGTACACAAAGATCAGATTATTTCAACAGATATTTCATTTGGTCTTAGGAGACAATAACTCTTAGAATACTCAGAAATCTCCCAACTGGTGATATTTAAATAAAGCAAGTAATTTCTGAAATTGTGAAGCAAAAACATTTATCTCTTTAAAGACTTTTTCACACACAATACTTTCAGAGAGAACACGTTCTATTAGATAATGCTAATGCCAGAAAGTTATTTGTCTTTAATCGTAAGTTGTTAAAAATCAGATCACTACACATGCCACTTGGTCCCAAATTCTATGTCAAGGTGTGATTATAAATGCTGCATAATTCCATATGGTTTCCACTGAAAGATAAAGTGTTTTTTTCCAAAAACATTTACAAGGTAAGTAGCACCCTCTTTCTTCATCAGTCTTCTTTTCTGTTATGTAGAACTTAAATTTAACTGTGAAACCAGCGGGTACAAATACAGCATAAACAAACTCTTTCCAAACATACAAATGATGCTTACTTCAGCATAGCAAGAAAAGCAGCAGGTTCGACATCTGGTATACGGATTTCATCTTTGTCCTCTGCAAGTTCTCCGTAAAACATCGCATGGAACACAGAGCTCCCAACAGCTAAAACATACTGTGTAGAAAGGGAAATCTTATTTCATACACTAAATTGAAGGCATTTCCAGCAAATCAATTCAGAAAAACAACCCTAGGCAATCAGGTTTACTAGATATAGTGTACCTAAACCCACTGCTTTGAAAAAGCCAAGGTACACAGGGTATCTTGCCACAGAAGCATAAGACCATGCTGCTAATTATCTCAAAGCTTTAAGAGATTAATGCACATGTCCCCTCATTACTAAATACATACAATAAAAGCTTACATAACCGAATTCTTGGAGAAGGGTAAACATATGACTTTCCTAACCTGTCACAACTTCCCATGACTGAAGAGTTAAGAGGGGATGTGTGAGATATAAAGCAGCATAGAAGGAAACAAAGAAAAAATTAAGCGTGGCCAAAGCCCTCTGGAAAGGGTGCACTCTCTCCCTAATCGAGTGAAACATGCACTGCCTGACATCGGCAAGCTGCCCACACCAAGTTCCAGGCTTATGGAGAGGGTCCCTCTTTGTAAACCTCAGGACTAAACCGGTCATGCAGCTGTTGCTTACTTTGTGTCCTGGCAACCGCTGAGTCCCACCTGGTGGCCCAACCACAAAATGTACATCTGCCATCAAATCATTATTGAACATCACCGCATTTCTATAAACAGAGGCAACTCATTAATTCACAGCAGCTTGCATTTTTAATACCCCCTTTCCCCAGCATAGAAAACCTACAAAAGACTTGCAAGCTAAGCAACAGTTCAGTAACTTCAAGGCAAAACAACAAATAAAGGTTCTAACTAAACAACTGTTCGTAATCATTTCAAACACATGGGAAGTAACTAAAGTTTAAAATAAAAGTTACACAAACTTTTAATAAGGCTAAGGACAAATAAAAGGTTCCTATCTTCTATGGTCCATAGGCAACCCAGTCACTTAAACATTACAGCTTGCAAAAACATTTTTATCTAAGAGGAAAACAGCTGTACTGTTTTGGAAAAGATACAAGGCAATTTTCCATTACCAATAAAAAGCTTCTGGGAAAAGAGGAAACACAGATTTGTGTTAAAATACATTACACATTTTGCAGGAGCAAAAACTTCAACACAGGAAAACTTTTAAAGTAAACAGACTAGTCCGGCACTTACCTCTCTCTAATGGTGGGATAAAGACCCTGCCAGTTTGGGGCCGGGATAAGGTTGTTATTACTGAGATTCTGCTGGTGGTACTGCTGGACGCTGGTGCTGCTAGAGTTGGCTGGCTTTTTACGGGGAAATATATCAGCAGCCATCTTCTTCTTTTTAGTCTTCAAGGTAATTATTTCATAACAAACTGGGGGCAACTTGCTGCTGTTGCTACTGCTGCTGCTGGTATTTGCTTTCTTCGAGCTTTTCTTGGACCTGTTCTTTACCGTCTCTGGAAGCATCAAGAAGAAGGTGAGACATTTCATGTTCTTTTCCTTGTCATCTACCATGAGTACAGTGTGTCTCTCTTTGGAGTTAGATATCCCAAATTGATTTGAACATCAAGGAAAAGAGATTAGCCCGAGCTAAGAGGTTAACTGAAACCAGCAAGCTGATATTTTGCGGCTTTTCTCAGCCAGGCAAGGTGACCTTTTCACTATGTTGAATAGAAACTGGCTTTAAGTTTTATCCAGTACTGGGTCTGTTAAATATATCCCCATCATGATTCCTGTTTCTCTTATTTGCTCATAAAAATAACTGTTTCCTAGATCACCTGAAAATCCTACACTGCAAAAATGACAGGCACAGAGCTGTAGCACTTGTTTTCTGAATTAGGTTAGCAAGATGGGCTGGAGCTGCGCGAGTCTGTTCAGCCGGCTGAAGTTGTGTGGTGAATGGATCGGAGGAGAGTAGGTATTACAGCCCTGCAGATGGAGTCAGACAGCCAGTGCTCCGAGCCAATAGCTGAAGTCACCAATCATGATTGGACCAAGCAAAACAGTGACACCTATTGTAGCATGCATAGTTCTGATATTAAAGGAACAGCACTTGCATTCTCTCGTCTGCTGTATATTTAAATAAGATAAACAACATACAAAATATATTTGACAACAGGAAGGGAGGAGTTTATGCCCACAGATTTCTCTTCAGTAGACATACATTATTTCCCTAGTTAAGCAGGATCAATTAACAAAGGGTAGGGACAGATATCTACCCTATTATTTCTACTAAAAAATTTTTTCCCGGCAGCATTTGGTTTCAAATACTTCAAACAAAATCCTCCAGTCTACAAACTGAAAAGGGTTGTTAATAGCAAACACATTTATTACACTTTAAAGGCAAAGGACGTTATTTTTCTTTTTCTCAGTCTCTTTGAGTGCAAGTCATACTGAGGCCATGTGTTCAGTTTTCCTCCCAATGTTTTCTAGCTTCTATAATGATCTTTGACAGAAGTCTCAGGTCACAAGATACTGTTAATTAGATTAAGATTATACCAGTACATCTAACTGCACTGATGCATAAGATAAACTCTAGAAGTAAAAATAAGGTTCAAATATAAACAATCTGATGATCAATGTTTAAAGGCTGTAATTCACTAAAAATATTTCAGATGGGGCCCTGTTCAGGATCTCAAAATTCAACTTAACTGTTAAGGCTACATTTAGTCTTATCTTCCTTTTAAAGAATATAATTTACAACTTCTAACACAGAACCAATAACAAGGCTATTCAAAATGATAAGTGTTCTGATTCTACCTAGTTAAAATGCAAGCAGGTTCTCCTGCTTTGCATTAGAAGAATATAAGCTACTATTTGATTTTTATAGTTGTGAATCCTTCAACAATTTCTAGAGTTGGTGAGTAAAAAAAAACACACACACACACACAAACACCTGCTACAGGTTCTATGCATGCTTATTTATTGTAAAGAGGGACTCAGGAAGAGATTTAGTCTCACCCCTATCTATTTGTATCACTTTCATTTATTCAAAGCATAGCAATCATTTGCTATCCCCCCAGGCAAATGCACCCTTCAGGCCCATATCCCTCCTTGTCGTAACAACATTTGTCTGAGTAACGACTGCCTGACGCAGTGAGTGCTCAGCAAATAAGAGTTAGGACTGTCATTGTTATAATTAATAATCTGCTAAGGCAGTTACCAGAAATCAGTCTTTAAATCCCTAGAACCCTAGAACATTAAATTGAACCAAGAAATATCCTCTTTATTGTTATTATTATTATTCTCAAAACCGTTTGCAATGCCTCTGCAAAACATACTCTGTAAGAGAAACAGGGCCTTTAGCACAGTTACCTGTCTCCATTTTAGAAGGATCCTAAAGTGCTGCTTATTTATTATATTCTCAATAGCAGAATTAACATGCACATACATGCAGACACCTCCAAATCACATACACTTTAACACACAAACACTCTAACAAGAGAGGGATCTAGGAACCAGTTTAAAAAGCACATAGAGAAATGCATGAAGAAACAAGTAAGCTTCTATTGATTTAACTATTCAGAATAGGATTAACACTAAAGGATTTCTCTTCTGCTCAACTGCTACTGAACTTCCTGACCAACTCCCTCTCAGGAAAGCCCCCCAATGCCAGGTAGGTCTTTTGACTGGGATTAATCTCATAGATATTTCTAACAAATCTAATATCTGGCTTTTCAGGTCAGAAGTAGTCAATTAGAATGGAAAGGGAAACTAGCTGCTTTGAGTCAGACATCCTATTAATTGGTAACTGGATGGAGACAAAATAGAAAAATCATAAAACATAGAAGAACTTAGAAGACTTTGTGATCTTTAATCATTTTGCATATAGCTCAATACCACCAATAAGTCTCCAAAAAACATGGCTCTTACACCACAAGTTAAAGAAAAAAAAAGTAAAGTGCATGCAACAGTTTGAGAAGGAGAATTATGCAATATTTTAGGAAACATTTTCTGAAATTAAAGATGACAGTTATTTAGAAAAATAATTTTTTTGTAGAAAATTCTGATAATACTAGTTAAATGAAGTAGTGCTAAATCTGAATCATCCAGAACAGTGCTACAAAGAGGGGCATTATTACTCCAATGTATATGAAGACTGATGAGCATGGCTGTTTAAAATCAAGACAGAAAAATTATCTGACGGCTACTTTTTCTTACCATGGTAAAAAGGCAGGTTATACAGGTTCTTGCTACTGAAAATGTAGTTGAAGGATCAGCAGCAGCATCCAGAGGGAGCCTGTAAGTTACCCAAAATCTCAGCCAGATTCTGGATCAGAATCTGCATTTCATATGGTATCCAAGTTGAAAAAACCTCACATAGATAACTACGGACTACTAGGATCTCTTCCCAATGATCCAGTATCAAATCTGGTGCCATAGGTTGCATTCAACTATCAGGTGAATTGAAAATAATTCAAAATAATTAAATATGGTTTTGACATTAAAAACTTAACAACCCCTTACATCTTGTTCTGAAATTCTGATTAGGCCCCAAATGTCAAATTCTAGGATTGAGGTATGCAGACAGCCAACTGAGAGGGACCAAGATAGCTGACCATTCTCTGGAAAGAAAGCACCAGCCTCGATTATTTTAAAAGATAATGATAGTGATGATTTCAGCTGGAAAAATAAGGGATTAAAAAATGTTGCCGGGCGCGGTGGCTCAAGCCTGTAATCCCAGCACTTTGGGAGGCCGAGGCGGGTGGATCACGAGGTCAAGAGATCGAGACCATCCTGGTCAACATGGTGAAACCCCGTCTCTACTAAAAAAACAAAAAAATTAGCTGGGCATGGTGGCGCGTGCCTGTAATCCCAGCTACTCAGGAGACTGAGGCAGGAGAATTGCCTGAACCCAGGAGGCGGAGGTTGCGGTGAGCCGAGATCGCGCCATTGCACCCCAACCTGGGTAACATGAGTGAAACTCCGTCTCAAAAAAAAAAAAAAAAAAGTAAACTATGAAGCAGACAAATCACTTAATATTTTTAAATGGTCTAATTCACAATTCCATTTCAACAAATTAGCAATGTACCATGGTAAAATTAGCAATCAATCTAGTTCAGTCCTGTCTGGGCCACTTAAATAGAGAAAGGGGAGTATTTGAACAAATCATTTAGCTTTTAAGGCCGCAATTTTCCTCAGCTATAAAATGAAGAGATTCACCCATAATAAACTGTTTTCAAACTTTACACTCTATCCACAGTAAGAAATACATTTTACGTTCTGACTTAATACTAAACATAAACACATATACAGGCATACACATGGAAAGAGATGGTTCACAAAACAAAACTTATGTTTAGCATGTTATGATATACACTCCGTTATTTTTTATTTTATTCTTTCTTTTCTTTTTAATGTTGGTCATAATCCATTCAACTGATCTTAAGACCACAGTTTAAGAAACACTGGTCTAGATTATTTCTAAAGGCATTTAAGGTTTAACATGCTAGGTTCTTTTCTATCAAGAATTCGGACTAGAGACCACCAGATGATGACAGGTTCATAAAACTCCTCAAACTGTATGTGAAATTGGCAGTATGTGTGCATTTATTTTTCTAGAAAGAGAAACCATAGCGTTCATCTGCCCTGAGTAATTGCAACTCAAATACAACAAAATGTTAGGGTTAAAATGTTATAAAAATGTAAGATTGATTTGAATATATTCTCTTTCATTTCCATAGTCTATTACATTAAATACAGATTATGGCTTCTTTTCCTCCTTGATTAAATACAAATAGTTAAAACTCTATCTGTTGAGTCCGTAACCCAGAAACATCACCCACTGGGTTGAAGGGTAAAAAAGGATAGCAGCCTGATGTCTACTGCCACATTTTGCCCCTAAAGTTTCTTTCCAATTAGCATTTTACCACCTGTTTCCACACCTCCTGAATTTTAGAGCGGTTTGAGACATGGTTAGTCTGCCCCAAATGAGTAAATAGGCCAAGAAGCCCATCAAATTTTTATGAAAGTATTCCCAAAATAAAACATACAGTGTATTAGGTGTTGGGCATATGGTGGTGAGCAAGACTAAAAACCAAACATAAAAGGTTGGTTAATAATAGTGGGTTTCAGTTGACTTTATAATTGCCAGAAAGCCGAATCACTGTTAACCTATTTCCATTCAATTCTCAATAATAACAAAATTATCAACAGATTTTAAGTTCACTTAGATCATCCTTTTCACCACTGAAGGGTTTGTCAGCAATCCTACCTTTATTTAACACAACGTTACATATTCAGTTTGGAGACTTGAATGAGGTTTGAAACCCAAAGGGACTCCAGAGATCATTTAATGCAACTCTTTTTCTCACAGGTATGGCAACTGTGTGTAAGAGCTACAAGGTGTTTGTGAAAATTCCACAGTAAAGAAGTGGGGCAACACCTGGACTACAAGACGGATCTCCTGACTTGTCGTGTTGTTTGCTTTGCCCACTCTAGTGAGTCCCTACTTCTTTTGTAAGTATGTGAGGTAATCACTATAGGTGATTACAAAATCACCTATAGTGATTACCTCACATACTTACAAAATGCTCTACTTTTATATTTCTAATCTACTTAAAAGAAAAAGCTTTCTTTTAAAGTTTACAAATATGAAAACCATGAACATATGCAGTCTGCACCCCTGTAGGGGGACACTACAGGTAAGAATGCTGAAAGGATACTTGTGGAATGAGATGGAAGGAAGGAACAGCAGTGAGGATGCTGCTCAAAAACAGAAGAGGCTCTCCAGGTAAAATAAAGTTAGAAACCAGCTATTCACAGTTAACACCAACTTCTATGTCAACAACTAATGATGCTGGCAACTCTTGTTTAACTTGCTCCAACCCTGGACTCCTTGTCTGACTTGTACATGGTTTACTACAAGGCAACTAAAAAGCAACAGCAGTGAGGTTAACAGAGGTTTAAACAGGTAAGGTAGACTGAAGAAATACCTATCACTTCCAAAAATGATTAACATAAACCTAACAAAGAAGAGTAGTTTAACCTGGTAAGTTATGATGAAATTGTGTTTTGTTTTTGTTTATTTGTTCCTTCAATACTGAGCAAAAATTATGCTTCTGACTTGGGAGGTAAAAAGATAAGCAACAAAATGTTCGCAGTCCCCAAAGTCAGGCAGCAGCTGCTGTAAAACAGACTATATACACTTTCTAAATTTGGAAATACGGAGTCAAGCACTGGCAGCAAAGCACAGTGAAAAAAGCAAGAGCCAATAACAAGTGACCTTAAGATTAGTATCTGTGAGCCTCATTTTCCTCATCTGCAAAATGGGGTAATTAGACCCAGCTATACCCTCAGGCTTATTGTGAAGGCAAGATTATATGTTTTGTGAAAGCACTTTAATCAAAAACACTCTACAAAGGTAAGCTTTCACCATTAGCAGCAATTGTACCCAAAGCAAAAAAATCTGTAATACAATTATCTAAAATACAAAAACTCAAAGATTAATCTAGCTTCTCATTCTTGTACTTTTTCAGGCTGCATAGTTACCGACATTTCATCCTATCTTCAGGCTTCCTCTAGTCTCACGTGTGGGCCAAGCAGGTCCCATGTTGCTATTAATCTTTGATTTTGTAGGGCAGGTTGAATAATAATCAAGATTTGTGCTGTGCACTGTGATTGGGTCCACACCCAATGGCCAATCCCACAGTGTTATTTCCAACCCTGCACTTGAATCCACACTTCAGGATGGGCGCCCATTGTGGTCTTCAAACTTTCAGGAGGCCGCCTGTTGGCTGATGCACTGCTATATCCACCTCCTGAAATAGCCTCCTGTGAATAGTCCATTTAGCCACCCAGCCATATCTCACTAGCATCTCAATTTGGCCTGTCTTAACAATAACCCAGTTTGAATTCCAGCACCAAGGGTGATAACTAAGGCAAGTATTTGGTCAAGGCATACCTCAGTGCTGTCCACAAGGATAAGGTTCACTGTCAGTTTCATTAAGTCACCTTTTCATGACATAGAGCTCCAGTTAACCTTGAATTGTGCTTTAGATTTGGGTGGGGTGGTGGGGGGAGTGCCCAAAGGTAGAATGTGGTAATTCTTAGAAGGCAGGGATGATGATTCTTTTTAAAATTCTATATGGCATTTAGCATGACATTTGGTGATTACAGCTCTTACGTATACACTGTGTCTTAGTGTGCACCTGGTTTGGAATACTGAACTACTCATCTAAATCCCAAATTATTATCTTCCATACATTTAAGTGATCTTGAAAAGTGGTATAGGAGTTTACCAGGAGATACTCTGAAGATGGCTATTAAAAGGAATATTGTAATTTCTTTTGTAAAGTTGATAATACTTCAATAAAAAAGCAATCAATTTCTAAGTTTTACATACTCCAAGCTTGTCCAACCCACAGCCCCCAAGAGGCCTAAGATGGCTTTGAATGCAGCCCAAATCAAATTCATTACCTTTCTTAAAATATTATGAGATTTTTTTTTCTGTGATTTTTTTTTTTATTTTTAGCTCATCGGCTAACGTTAGTGTTAACATATTTTATGTGTGGCCCAGGACAATTATTCTTCCAATGTGGCCCAGGGAAGCCAAAAGATTAGACAACTCTGCTCTAGATGAGCTCATGGTACATTTCCTCAGGTGTAAGTATTAACTACATGATTGCCTATCTTTCCCAATTATAGGTTTCTAGGATTTAAAAAATCTGTATAATATTTGGCAGAAATGGCAATTTATTTAATTTTCTTTACATTTTAATATGATGACCAATACCCAACTAAAACTCTATATGTGTGTGTGTGTGTGTGTGTGTGTGTGTGTATAAACATATATGTAAGTATGCACATAGAGGATACAGGTGGTAAATTCCTTGTGCCTCCCCCACTCTTGCCACTTTAACATCTCTGAAACTGGTCTGTATCTTTTAAATGATGGCATCTCATGAGTACTAACTATTAGGCTTTTTTTTCTTTCTAGTGGTATATAAATAATGGCATGTCTTACACCTGATGGCACCTTACAGTCAGTGAAATACAGTAAAATTTGTACAATTCAACAGAAAGAGAGAAATTTTTTCTTTAGGTTGGTTAATTATTTCCTTAACCAGACAAGATGATGGCTCAGAATTCTGGCTGAACTACATTAGAATAATTGAGCTTTCATCAAGTAGTTATTTGATAAAGTATATAATCACAATTCTCAACTGAGACTGCTACTATGACAACCATTGATATGGTAGACTATCTAGATGGAAATCTCAAAATGAGAATTTGCATTGCCAAGACTGGTAAGAATTCCAGCATTAATGTAATACGTTTCTAATATTTTCTCATGTCACACAATTGTACATAAAATTATAAATAAAATGTACATAAAACTGATCAGTATAAGCCTGTAACTCTCTGGGTAATATTTGCTAAAGATACTTTCTCAATCAATTCAAGATCTATTAACCTACAACTACTTTATATACAAGTTAAATCTGGAGCTGAGTGACTCTTTAGAAGATACTGCTTACTTTCAAACAAATAGAATCCATATTAAAATGTTAGCTTAAGAGAGAGAAACATTATCATTAATACAATGATGCCAGTATATGTATGACTCTCTAATAGGTACTTGAAAATAACCTATCCAAAGAAAAGTAAAACCAAGGCTCAGGAGGTCCCTTTCAAAAAGGCCTGAATGGGGCTGTTCCAACAGAGGACTTCAATCCTACTGGAAATGCTGGAATGGAAAAACCTCACCCAACCATTGCCATGGCTTTTTCCAGATCATTTGTTGGCTTTAAATAACAGAGGAAGAAAATAATACGTTTTGGTCAAATAAAAAAAAGTGTTTCCAAAGATATGTTTTACTTAGGCTAGTAATAGTTTTTTTTCTCTTTTTTTTGATATTTGAAAGATAGTCATCAAGAACATCTCCACAATCAGATCATCAAAGTCCTAAGCTTCTTTCACTTGTTAACCAAAGAATGTCTTGCTCTATTTGGGAAAAACACCTTTTCCAAAGAACACACGGCATGAGAGGAAAGAATCCAGACAACTCCCAAACCACCAGATATTCTACGTCAGTCCTAATTATTAGTGAGGTTCCAAGTGTCACAGCCAAATTTCCCCCACATCCACAACTAAGTGGTATACACTTAGGTCACTCAGCACTTAGAAATAAATACTACTCTCCTGTCCTTCAAGTTACTACCTTCCCACTATCAACACCAAAATACCTGAATGACATCAATTACCTTAGATTTTAAATTCAGCTCACTGTAAAATGAACAGGATAGGTTGGGAAAGGCAAAAATAGAAAAAAAAATTTATTTTATTTTGGTTTTTTTTTTGCAAAACCACATAGAAAAGACCAGTTACAATTTCACCTTTTGACAATCACTATACACATATCCTGCAAGGTATTAATTAATTGCTATTTAATGAAATGCCTTGCTTTGTTTTTACAATATATGTGACCAGAAAGAAATACAGTTATTTTGGGCAAACAATACAAGGTCTAACACTAAGAGGTCTGCTATGCTGAGTGAAATTTGACAAATTTTGCTGTGGGAAAACATAGACATCCATGAAATTACAAAGCAGCTTCACACCCAATTTCGAACACACCTTCTCTCAAGTAGATACCACCAAAAGAAAATGAAAAAAGGCACATACATTTCTAAAATAACAATAATATCCCCTAACAAAAAATTCAAGTAGAATTAGAAGGCTGTGATAGAACATTATTATAGAAACCAGTTTCTAGCATAGTAAAAGCTGTTCTAGAACCAAATTAAAAGATACGCTTTATGCTACCTTTTTTTTTTGAGAAGGGGTTTCACTCTTGTTGCCCAGGCTGGAGCGCAATGGCATGATCTCAACTCACTGCAACATCCACCTCCAAGATTCAAGTGATTCTCCTGCCTCAGCTTCCCAAATAGCTGAGATTACAGGCATATATGTGCCACCATGTCTGGCTAATTTTGTATTTTTAGTAGAGACGGCATTTCACCATGTTGGTCAGGCTGGTCTTGAGCTCCTGACCTCAGGTGATCCACCTGCTTTGGCCTCCCAATGTGCTGGAATTAAGGTGTGAGCCACTGCGCCCGGCCATTCGATGCTACTTTTAATTAGCTTAAAAGTATACAATCCTGGTCAACTGTTATGAAGTACACAATAGAAAGGCATAGTGTACTTTATATGTTGGTATAACCTTAAATATAACATCAAGTAATATTCATAGACTACCACCATTTGCTGCAGGAAATAATAATTTGACACTGATAAAGCCCTTCTTTGTTGCTTCGACTTCTGATGCTGTTATAATCAGAATAAAAACCGAGGTTCTATACCTACCTTGATCACATGTATTAGAGCTAAGAAAATAAAGTATTTCAAAAAAAATTCAATTCTCTAATATTCTCTAAAATAAAAATAATTATTTAAATTAAGAGCTACTATATAAGTAGGTCAGTACTTGAACTGCCCAGAGATTTGGAATAAAATAATCTAACTGCGCATGAAATAATGCAAAAATAAGTCTCACTTAGAAAGTGGGGACTGTTCATGAAAACATGTTCTTAAATCTGTGTTTCTCCAATCTCTGCGTCACTTTACAATACATATGGACCTTAACCATAATAAGCAGATTAAAAACATTAAAGTCAAAATATACCTTCAAAGAGTGGCAACTCAACTGTCAGTACGTTATTTTTTTTTTAATAATACATAGAGAAGCAACCACTCCACCTTGGTTAACAGAGATATGAACTCATTAAAATCCATGGTGATGATGACTGGAACCAGACCAAGGAAGGACAGTCAATCTCTGAAAATGGACATCACAACTTACATCTGAGTCAGGTCTCCCTGCATAAGGATTTTACTTGTCATCTGCGGAGATGCTATGATTTCTAAGAGTTCAGTATAGGTTGATGACAGTATTTGCTTGAAGTAACATTGTCTTGTAAAATTTAAAATATGACATCAAAAATGAGACGAAGTCAAATTTTATCTGTACTCTGTAATGTTGTTCCTTAAGGGGCTATCATGTGAATTGAGGAAGATCTCTCACATGCCAGAGGAGTGCAAACAAGCATCCGCCCCAGGAGAAGGGAAGGAATTCCATCTCACCTTTCCCAGTGAGGGGAAGCATGGCATGCAAAGTATTTTGGATCTCCATGACTGGCTGGATTTACAGTTATTTTGACTCATCCTCTTTATTCACCCACCCTGCAAACCAGACTGTTTTAACACTACAAATGGGTCTACTGCTTCATGCCATCCTTACTGCCCTTTCTTCTGTACAACCCAACTTATCAAAAGCCTATCCACCCAACCTTCAAGATGCAGTCCAAAGGATACCTCAGCAAGGAAGGATTCCTGGTGCTTCCAGACTCATCATGCTCAACTGAGTACTTTCTCACATTCAATGTTGCCAAATTAAAGTGTGCTTTCTCTGAGGACTGCATCTCCGTATCTGCAACAGTGCCATGCCCACACACCTGGCTTTCAATGGTTACACAAGAGGAGGTTAAAGACCAATACTTCCAAGTCCAATTAGAATTCTAGATTACACTTGTGGAGTATAACTGGTCCTAGACCAAAGTGGTCTGAGACTAAGGTCTATGGTGTTTCTAGCAGACTGAGATGCAAGCTTAGACTAGGTAGAGTGGCAAAGAACCTGAATACCTATTAAACGTGTCCCAGGGCTCTCCTGAACATGTCTAAACACAAATGCAGTATATAATACTACATTAATCTCACAACTAATCCAGCTGAAAACACCAAAGCTCAACTTAAAGCAAGTCCCTACATGCTTAGAGGTAAGGCCTTGCTTCATTAAAATTCTAAATTTGATGTAATATAGATATTCACAGAGAAGTGTGCGTTAACCAGGAAAAAGCACTGGTTACCAGGACAAAGTTGCCTTTATCAACCAGTCTCAATTCATGGCCTGGCATATTTATTTATAGTGCTAGTAAAGAATTTTAATGATTTAATGAAGTGGAAAGAATGATAAATTCTCAGCAATTCACATGAAAAGAGGAAAGCAGTCATATGAATAATCCAAAAAAAGGGTAATTAAAAAGACTTTCTAATGTGGTATTGAAATGTGTTTAGTCTGTACTTAACATTGAATCGATGAATTTCCACTACATTAGACACTTCTAATCTTCAAACAAAGTAATAAAATGGGCTGTGTGTACAGGGCAGTAGGAAAATACATGCCTCCCCCGCAAATAAACCACACTTCTAGGATGGGCAATGTCTCATTTCAAATTACTGCAGAGCAAAAGCACAAGTAGAAAAGTATACTGCTTACAACGTGTGAGTCTCTGTGTCTTACTTCACTAAGAAGAATCAGACGAGTAATCAGGTGTTTGACTTTTCTTACAAAAAATTAAGAATTCTCAACTTCCATCCATATATTCCCTTACAACATTGGAGTAATAGGCTGGGCATGGTGGCTCGTGTCAGTAATCCCACTACTTTGGGAGGCTTAGGCAGGCAGATCACCTGAGGTCGGGAGTTCGAGACTAGCCTGGCCAACATGGTGAAATGCTGTCTCTACTAAAAATACAAAAATTAGCTGGGCATGGTGGCACGTGCCTACTTGGGAGGCTGAGGCAGAAGAATAGCTTGAGCATGGGAGGGGGAGATTGCAGTGAGCAGAGATAGCACCACTGTACTCCATCCTGGGCTACAAAACAAGACTCTGTTTCCCAAAAAAAAAAATGGAGTAACAATAAATGGAAATGATGGTATAGTGGAATAACTTATTTTTTGGCCAAATCTAGAAAGTCTCTTGCTGGGCTGTTGTATTTATGGAACCTTTACTACCAGCAATGATTTTAAAAAACATTGAGTTAAAAATGTAAACAAACTATTTTAAAGTCACAGTTTGAGTTCTGTGGTGGCCAAAATAAATAAATAAAACTGCTTGAATTTTTCAATGACGAATTCACTGGCTAGAAAAGTATACTTCTTAGAAGGCAGGGTGGGGTAAATTCATTCTGTGTGTGCCTGTTGTTTGATGTGTATATGACTTAAAAGCAGTTCTGACTTGCACTGGTTAAGAAAGGATCTAAGTAGAACAAGTGACCAAATCCCTCTGCAACCTCCCAGCAACATCTGCTAGTGGTGATGCACAACAAAGGCTGCCATGGAAGGGATAATTTGCTCCAAACAGAAAAGGCAAGAGTTTCTCCAGGAACTACAAAACATAAAAATTGCTCCATAGTCTGGCTCTGTAACTTTTCTTACTATTGATGCTGCTGGTTTCTAAGTCATTTGAAGGCCACCCCAGTGACTCTGAGCAAAAGTGAACAGTGCCAATGGAGCAGTCAAGTCCCCTTACTTTTCCCCAGTCCTCCTCACCCACACCTGAATGATGGGGGATTTCAGCATAGTGGTAAAATGACCTGGGTAAATGCAAAATAGCGACTGTACATTCCCCTTTGCTATAATCAATGTATTGTTTCTCGGGGAATCTCTGGGAGATGCAACAGTAAAAAGTATTGATTTTAATAAACCAGCTATTGAGTACACACTTTTCAAATATTCTGCGTCATGAAATTGGGAAATAGGTACAAAGCATTTCCGGCGAAATTGAAATAGAATGGCTTCCTTGAGAAAAAAACCCGTGTACAACTATTTGTGTTACAAGTCAAACCAGCAGCTTTTTTGTTGAAATGCCATTGTTACTTGACAGAAGAAGCAAAGCACGCTTATTCAGACTAAGGTATTTGGCAGACTTTTTCTCAAAAATGAATGAAGTCAGCCTGTCACTGTAAGGAAAACTGACAGTATTTATTGCGATCATAAAATTCAAGACTTCAAGCAAAAATTAGAATTTGGGAACCTTGATTACACCACCATGAACCTGACAGGTTCCCAATGCTCAAAAGACTGTTCTGTTAAGAGCAGTGATATTAAATGAACGTGATTTTTGATACTGTATAATGAAATGTGTCAACACTTGAAAGATTTGCATAACTCAGTGAACCAACCTTTTCTGATAAGAATGCAATTACAATACAAAACCATGTATTGACAAAAGATCCAAAGTAAAAGATCGACCAATGGATTTAAAGTATAACGAGAGTACAAAATGTTCACTGATACAGTTTGATTCCATACAGCAATTAATCTTTAAGAAACTCGCATTTATGAAGTTTTGGTGAGGTATCAAATAGCCACAATCATTTGAAAATGCTATTAAAACATTCTTTTCCTGTTATACATCTGCATAGGCCAGATTTTCTTCATATGCTTCAACAAAAACATTTATTTTTAAATACACACTTAAATATTTTAATTTTGACTACAGTAAATATTAATAGACATGACCCCTATAAACAAGGCTTTTGAAAATAATTGAGAGAACAAAAGGGTCCCAAGACCAGAAAGTATGAGAACTGCTGATGCCCAGCTTCATAAGAAGTTTGGATTTTATTGTAAGCATAATGGTAAGCCTCTAGAGGCTATTAATATGATTTGGATTTGTGTCCCCACCCACATTTCATGTTGAATTGTAACCCCCCGATGTTGGGGGAGGGACCTGGTGGGAGGTGACTGGATCATAGCGGTGGATTTGCCCCTTGACAGTGTGTGAATTCTCATCGGATCTGGTTGTTTGAAAGTGCCTAGCACTTGCCCCTTTGTTCACTCCTTCCTGTCACCATGTGAAGATGTGCTTGCTTCCCATTCACCTTCTGACATGACTGTAAGTTTCTTGAGGCCTCTGCAGCCATGCTTCCTGTAAAGCCTGCAGAACCAAGAGCCAATTAAAACTCTTTTCTTTTTAAATTCAAGTCTCAGGTAGTTCTTTATAGCAGTGTTAGAATGGACTCATATAGCTATTAACAAAAAAAACTCTTAACAAAGTATACATGATCGGGGCCAAGTTTTTATATATACCTGCTTTTTCCTTTCACTCTCCTAGGAAACAGTAACTAGTTCTCAGATTCTCAACCATTCACTCCAAAAAATATTTTTGCACATTGTAGACAGAATGAAGGACAAAAGAGATAATCTCTGCCACAAGAATTAAGAGCTGGCCGGGCACAGTGGCTCACACCTGTAAGGGAGGATCACCTGAGGTCAAGAGTTCGAGACCACCTGGCCAATATGGCAAAACTGGGTCTCTACTAAAAAAAAAATTAGCCATGTGTGATGGCAGGTGCCTATAATCCCAGCTACTCGGGAGGCTGAGGCAGGAGAATCGCTTGAACCCGGGAGGCAGAGGTTGCAGTGAGCTGTGATCATGCCACTTGCACTCCAGCCCAGGCAACAGGAGCAAAACTACACCAAAAAAAAAAAAAAAAAAAAAAAAAAATTAAGAGCAGTCAAAGAGCTAATATTCCATCTTTTCAGTGGCACTGTTTGACATCTCCCCAACCTCAGAGAATTCACAGCATATAAGTTGCAATGTCATATTAATTGACATCAAAGACATTAAGAAAAAAAAAACTATAAATGAGCATTGAGGTAGACAAGTATCCCTAGAAACTTCACATAAACCAGCAAGACAGCAAACATCTCTCTCTGAAAATTTGCTTTCCCCTGTATCATATCTCCTTAGGAGATTCAGTTAGCAATCTTTGGTGTTCTCCTAAAGCAAGCATAGCTGCCAATGTTTAAGATAATTTGTTAACTTTTTTCTTTTATTTAAAGAGACACATAGCAGGCAGAATCTGCCTCTTCCTACTAGTATGGCATTTGATACTATACAATATTGAAATCTTCCTACATACTAAATAGAAGAAAATTATTTGTTGTAAATAAAGTTTACGTTAGGACTTTGTAAAAGTCCAAAAGAAATATTTAATTTACCAACAATAACATTTCGTTTAAAAATACAGGTAACACTTAAACACTATGGATTTGAACTGCTCTGGTCCACTTATATGTAGATTTTTTCAATAAATATATTAGAAAATTAGTTGGAGAGTTGTGTAACAATTCAAAAAACAGGTGAACTCCATGTTTTGTATTTCATGAATATATAAACCATGTAGCTATTAATGTATTTTATCATTTACCATAAAATATACACACATCAGAATTATCAAAATTTACGCACATAAACACATGCTGTCTGTATACAGTGCCATTCCCAATCCAGAGAAATATAAACAAATGTTAAGATGCAGCATTAAATCATAAAGGCATAGAATTAACTGTAGTATATACTATACTACTGTAATAATTTCACAGCCATCTCCTGTTGTTCCTGTGGTGAACTCAAGTGTTGCCAGTACTTGCCTATAATGTCATGTGATGTTAACCATCTCAGCATGAGCACTTTCTCTTTCCAATATATTGCTTATGGCAGTAAAATGTGATCTCTGGTGGTTCTTGCGTATTTCTCATCATGTTTAGTGCAATATAGTAAACCACGAATAACACCAGGCGACCCATATGAAGTGCCACAAGTGATGCTGGAAGTGCTTCCAAGAAGCATAGAAAAGACACTACAAGAAAAAAGTTGAATTGCTTGATATGTACTATAGATTGAGGTCTGTAGCTGTGGTCACTCACCATTTCAGACAGATGATTCATCTTGCAAACAGATGATGTAAACTTACAATATTAATGAATACAGTACAGTTCTATAAACATATTTTCACTTCCTTATGATTTTCTTATTATTTTCCCTAGTTTATTATAAGAATGTAGTATATAATACATACCACATACAATATATGTGTCAATTGAATGTTTATGTTCTCAATAAAGCTTCTGGTCAACAGTAAGCTATTAGTAGTCAAGTTTTTGTGGGTCAAAAGTTATACATGGATTTTCAACTGTTTGGGGTGGGAGATGGGGAAGGGGCATCAGTGCCTCTTTATGCTCAAGTTGTTCAAGGGTCTAGTCTTTTACCAGAGCTAGTATCCAAATACTTTCCCATCTTCACTCTTAAAAAATTTTTAAGAGGTTGTACATTTTAGTAGGATTCTGATCCTCACAACTACTTCACACTCAATAACTAAATAACACTATGGAACCACTGTAAATGCAAAATATAGGTTGTCCTTATCTTGAGCATCTCATTTTCCTCTAAGCCAACCCAAACACCATTATCTATTGATATCCCTAAGCCACACCCACCTAGTCAAATTCATCACTACCTGGTGATGATTTTGAGTACACACTAGGAGCTATTTGCTAGCTAAGAGTTCAGGACTGATTCTGACATTTTGGGGAGATCAACTGATAAGAGAAAACAGCTAATAAAGTAATAAAAAAATTTCAAGTATGCATGAGTTGATCCCACAGATCTTACAGAAATACTTATTGAATGGTATTAAATTAACTAGACAATCTACTAATTTAAATAAATTATACAGCATTTATTAAATAGGTGCTGAAATCATCTTGGGGAGGGGTGACAAAGTCCGCTTTGAGAGACTGACTGTAACTGCATGGGGATCAAAAGTGACTGCACACGTGCACGTTCCCTCCACTGCTGACCACTTTCAGATGGCAGCCCACTCTCCAACAGATGAGCGCCCACTTCATGCACTTATTTATCCTGTCTCCCAAGGCCACAAGAGATGGCGGAAAAAAAAAAAAAAAAAAACGGAAGAAACAGAGCACTCCGGAATGCACTTCCACCAACACTGGTGTCTAACTGGTGGTGTAGGGGGACGGAGCTGTGCAAGAGAATGCTACCAACAGCTGCCTGTAGCCTGAACCTGCATCCTGAGCAGAAGGGGGGACTTTTGGGTAGCTTCTCATTATATTTTTCTACTGAAAATAAGATTATTTTGGGAAGAGTCACCTGATATAACCTCAATTAAGAATTTTACCGATTTCCAGGTTTTCAAGGAATATAGATCATTCTTCAACAACATACTAAATGTAGACAGACTTTATTGTATTTGACTTTTTGCTACATGCTCTATGAAAAAAGGTATGAAAATAGGTGGCAGTCTACATTTGAAGTCCTTCTCTATCCACAGAAACCTAAAGTACAAAATAACAGCAGAGGGCCAAAATTAGTTCCTCACTAATAGAGTAAGTATGTTTACTGGTGATGGGTAGGCAAGACCACCACTTTTAAAAAAACAAAAAACTAGATAAGTAGAAGAAATGAGGTGGCATTATAAAACAAAAAGTCTCACAAAGGCAACAAACACAAGTCTCCAAAGCAAGCGTACAACTTTACCAAGATGTGTTTTCCAACTGGGCTGTCCATTAACGGCCTAAACGGAAGGCAATGTGACTTACCATAAGAAAGATAGGTAGGCCAATGCTTTCCATTCAGCCTTGGCCAATAGTACTGACTATTAAGGGTCCAATATAAAATGAATTTGTAACAGTACTATTTTCAAAAGAATGAGTCTTCATGACAACAAAAAGTAGATCTAATAAGAGTTGCAAAGGCAAGGCAAATTCATCAGGTAGGATAGATGCATTCAAAGCAATGGAACTCGTGAAATTTTATTTCTAATATGTAAGGTAATCATGGCTAAAAGGTTTGCACCTCCTAATTAAACATGGAAAATGCTCTTACTATATACTACCAAATAAAAATTAAGGAGAGATCAAATATACACAACGAACTAGCTATATCTTGAATTATTTTGACAGTAGAGTTGAAGAAACTTTTCACATTTTTGTGTATAGGTAACAGCTACTGGGCTTATCCATTTCTTTTTTTTTTTTTAGACAGAGTTTTACTCTTTCACCCAGGCTGGAGTGCACTGGCGCGATCTCAGCTCACTCCAACCTCCCAGGTTCAAGCAATTTTCCTGCCTCAGCCTCCAGAGTAGCTGGGATTATAGGTGGACAACACCACACCTGGCTAATTGTTTTATTTTTAATGGAGAATGGGTTTTAAAATGTTGGCCAGGTTGGTCTTGAACTCCTGACCTCAGGTGATTCGCCCACCTTGGCCTCCCAAAGTGATGAAATTACAGGCGTGAGCCACCATGCCAAGGTGGGGCTTATCCGTTTCTAAAGACACATAAATCATGGTTTTTGTTTATTGTCTATTGTTCGGTTGCATAAACAACCTCTAAAATAATCATCTTTTTTTCTTGCAAATCACACCACTTAATTGCACAGTAAATTGCAACAGTAAAAATCATACAAATATTTTTTGCTCTATTAAGAAAGAGAAGGGAGTCTGGTGTTTTTGACAAATTCTTGGATTTGAAGGACACAAAAAGAGCCTAGAAACACAGTAAGCAAAACTTTAAAATGAATGACAGGTTCAGCAAACCAGCATGGCACACGTTTACCTGTGTAACAAACCTGCATGTCCTGCACATGTATCCCGTAACTTAAAATAAAATACAATTAGAAAAGAATGCAAATACTTCAAAAGTCTGAGAAATGAGGAACCATGGAAAACTAAATGAAGTGTCCAAGAGATCAAATACAGTGCTCATCCACTTCTCAGATTTGTGTGAGCACTAGAGGGGGGCATGATAATTATTTATTATAATTCATATGAAAAATATAAAAATTATGTATTTTAAAAATAAAAATGACTGCTGGGCCAGGCGCGGTGGCTCACGCCTGTAATCCCAGCACTTTGGGAAGCCGGGGCGGGTGGATCACGAGGTCAAGAGATCGAGACCATCCTGGTCAACATGGTGAAACCCCATCTCTACTAAAAATACAAAAATTAGCTGGGCATGGTGGTGCATGCCTGTAATCCCAGCTACTCAGGAGGCTGAGGCAGAAGAATTGCCTGAACCCAGAAGGCAGAGGCTGCGGTGAGCCGAGATCGCGCCACTGCACTCCAGCCTGCGTAACGAGAGCGAAACTCCATCTAAAAAAAAAAAAAAAAAAAAAAAAGACTGCTACGACAGTTGCCATAGGGATGACTACAACATTCTCTTGTCTAGAAAACTGAAGGTAATGGACTGAAATCCTTTGATTTTGTGGATTTAGTAAATGGTTCGATTATGTGCATCCAGGTGACTTTGAGGATTTTAAAATCACCTTAGAAGTGATTTCAGCAAGATCCTCATAGGAAAAAAAGCTTAAAGGGGCCATGAATGATGTCCCAAACAGCAAAAAGGCATTAAAAATGGGAAAACAAATGGTTATTGCCCACATTAAGAGACAAATATCTGCAGACTGGTTAAAGAACAAAATACAGCAACAGTATATCATTGATATTTACCAGGGAACCCAGGTATATTTTGAAAAGCTCCCAGGTGATGCCATACCTACACTTGATTAAAAATTGAAATATAAAGAGAGAAGATTCTAGAATACCATTCACAGAATCAGGGTACTTGGCTAAGTTTTTCTGTTAGTTATGTGACCTGGTCCTACCCACTAGTATAGTTTAGTACTTTACAGACAGTACCCTATTTAATTATCGTAACCATTCTCTGTATTATCTCCATTATAAATTATAAATGTTCTTGAACTTTTCCCTTGCTGGTGGGATAAGTCAACATTAGATCCACAAATGCTTAAACACTATGCATATGTTGCTTCATTAGAAATTCACTGAAAAAAAAAATAGAGAAGGTAGACTACATTCATTCATTCAAAAAATACTTACTGACCACCTTCTATGTGCTAGGCACTTGGGACACATTAACAAACATACATAAAATATTCACCCTCAAGGAACTTATAGTATAGCAGAGGTGGGAAAGAGAGGTAATTCACAAAATAAATAAATAGTAACTTAGAAGGTAATAGATGGGATGTAAAAATAAAATGCAGAGCACTGCAAGAGACATATAGGATACAGATTGCAGTTACAACTAGCGCAATCACACAACCAAAATGCTATTTTAGTGAAGACCTGAAAGAGGTGAGGGAGTTGATCATGAATGTACCTGGGAGCTGGGGGGTAGGGTGAAATATTATAGGCAGAGAAAAAAATCCAGTGCAAAGACCTAAAATGGAAATGTACCAGCCATGTTCAAGGATTAGCAAGGAGACAAGGATGACTACGATGGAAAGCATGAGTGGGAGACAAGTGGGAGAAGAGGTCGGTTAGTGGGAATCAGATCATGCAGGGCTCTACTTTTTTTAAATTCTTTTTGAGACAGACTCTCACTCTGTTGCTCAGGCTAGAGTGCAATGGCACAATCTCAGCTCACTACAACCTCTGCCTCATGGGTTCAGACGATTCTCCTGTCTCAGCCTCCGAGTAGCTGGAATTACATGTGCATGCCACCATGCCCAGCTAAATTTTTGTATTTTTAGCAGAGATGGGGTTTTACCATGTTGCCCAGGCTGGTCTTGAACTCCTGATCACGAGTGATCTGCCCATGTTGGCCTACCGAAGTGCTGGGATTACAGGCATGAGCCACAGTGCCCAGTCCAGATCATGTAGGGTTTTATGAATCATTATAAGAAAACTGGCCTTTATTCTGAGTGACATGGAAGCCACTGGAGGGTGTTAAGCGTAATTTGACTTACATTTTTAAAAGATCGCTCTGATGTTAAGCTGATGGAAAATTAAAGAGAGGCCAGGAAAGAAGAAAGGAGACCAGTGATTTGCTAGAAGGCCACCACAATAATTCAGACAAGAAATGCTGGAGACTTGGACAAAGATGCTGGTAGTACAGATGGGAAAAGCAGTTAAACTCTGGATTCTAGATACATTTTGGAGATAGAACAACAGGATTTGCTGACAACCTGGATATAAAGTTGGAACAAAAGAAAAGAATCAGAAGGATTCCCAGTTTTTCTGGCTTAAATAACCTGAAAAAATGGAGCTTAGACCAACTAGGTTGGTGCAAAAGTAATTTGCTATTAGTGGGAAAAAAACACAATTACTTTTGCACCAACCTAATAAAATGGGGCAGGCTGCAGATGGAGCAGGTTTGCAGAGAAACATCAGCACTTTTGTTCTGGCCATACTTAGACCGAAGCGTCTTTGACATATTCAAGTTAAGTCAAAAAAGTAGTTGGAGATATCTAAGGTGGAAATATATATTTAGGAGTCTTAAGCAGCTACATAGTATTTTATTAAAGCCCTGTGACTATTTGTGACAACAAAGTGGCAAGAACTGAGGTTTGGCACATTCTAAATTCATAGGCTGGTGAGAAGAGAAAACCAGCACAAATTTGAAAACTGAAAAGAAACCAGAAGGAGCAGTATAGAAGGAAAGGCACCAAAGTGTAGTGTCCTCAAGAATCAAATGAAGAAAGAATATCTAAAAAGGAGGAATAACAAATTATATTAAACACTGCCAACAGGTAAAGATGTGACTTGAATGTTAGATTTAACTTGGAATGCTTGCTTGTGAAAAATCCCTGGTGACTATCTCCTATACCACCCCAACCAAGACAACATGCTCATACATTGAATATGTTATACTTCATTATTCCCATATGTTCAATTTGTTTTTATAAAGAATCATCCATTAGGAAGACTTTCATCCAATTTAATATTTGGGACTCAAATCGGTAGACTTTTTAGAAATACCAGTTGATAAACTGCAAATGAGAATGATCATTTGCTAATATTCAATTCCCATGTCTTAAAAACAAAATTACCTTTAGGCAACTTGGAAATGAAAGAATACATTTTCTTTGTCCTGATAAAGAACTATAATAAACCAAAAAGCCAATATTCTACTACTCTTTTTCTTATTAAAATAAAGAACACGTTTGTACATTATCACTATTACTATTTGATAATGTTCCAGAAACGTGATAATGTTCCAGAACGCTAAATCTAGTGTAAACTGCCATAGGACCAACATAAAAGGTATAACTATTAGAAGTAGATAAGTGTCGTCATCTGCCACTGACTATATAACTTGGGAACATACGAAAATAAACTGCAAAGCTTTTAGCATCAGAGCCAGCTATAAAATAAATACACAAAAATCAACCACCATCTTAGACTACCAATAGACAATTTAAAGAACCCATCATGAAGTTACAAAAACAAATACCTAAGAAGAATTATAATAGGAAACATTAGAACTCAGATGAAGAAAACAACTCTGCTGAGAAATAAAAGGTCTGAATAATCTTTCATGACCCTTAAAAGAAACACTGACTGCCAGGCGCAGTGTCTCATGCCTGTAATCCTAGCACTTTGGAAGTCCAAGGCGGGTGGATCACAAGATCAAGACCATCCTGGCCAACATGGTGAAACTCCATCTCTGCTAAAAGCACAAAAAATTAGCCAGGTATGGTGGTGCGTGCCTGTAGTCCCAGTTACTTGGGAGGCTGAGGCAGGAGAATTGCTTGAAACCGGAAAACAGAAGCTGCAGTGAGCCAGGATCGCGCCACTGTACTCCAGCCTGACGATAGAGCGAAACTGTCTCAAAAAAAAATAAATAAATAAATAAAAAAAGAAAGAAAAGAAACACTGATTACAGATGGCAGTCCTTGCCAACAAAACAAAATGCAAAATGATCTGGTATTTTTTTTAGTTCTAAAGATTCATCTTTGGATCCTTCCAGATTAAGATGGCAAATTTAACACACATATCCAATTACACCCTTTCCCTAAACCCCACTTAAGTGACAGTAAGGGATCTTTCTAGAAGACATAGAGACCCAAGGACTTAAAGAACTGTAATGGAAACTACAGATCATGAAAGTGGAAAGCAGATGGACAAGTGACAACTGTCTCAGCCAACTTGAGAGAGGGAATGCTACACCAACGGTGAGAAAAGCCAAGAAGTACTACTCACTCCAGTCTACTCAAAGACTAAGTATGAGAAACTCTAAATTCCATAGATGCCTTCCCCACCTCCTCACTGTAGACCATTGGCAGACAATCCCAGAACCCAGCAAGATTATAGATTTGTTCTTGGAAGTAAAACAGGCAAGTCTGCATGGTGAACCTTCTCCAAAGTGACTACACAAAGAGGATGCTGAAACCCCAGCCAGATTCCTCCATGAACACTGGAAACAACACCCTTTGCTCAGCAAAACACTAGAAGACTATTCAATGACCAGCCCAAGAAGACCCTACAAATGGCCCCAGTGAAAAACTCAGGAGAAATAGTAAACAGTCCAAAGAGGCTGCCACTGGGGAGGCAGAGTAAGGAATGGGGAAGAGGAGGCAGATGAAAGACCATTTATTTTATAATGAGCCTCTTAGACTTTTAAAACTCTGTGCATGTATTAAATTTAATAATCTTTATCTGAAAGGACAGGTGCATATAACTGCAATGTTAAAAGGGTAGTGTGACGTGCTCTGCCAGATATTTCTATGTATTCTAAATTTATGATTAAAAAGATGTGACACTGATTTAGTGATCAACACATAGATGAGCAAGACCTAAAACTGAAGCAGAACCCAAAGCTAGTCAAGACCTTAAAAATTAATAAAGACCACAAAGCAAAGAAGAAAGGAGGAACTATTTAACAAATGGTGCTGGTAGAACTCGCTAACTAGGGAAAAAGAGGAGGAGGCAGTCGCAGTATAAAAGCACTTCATATCCACATACAATTACAGAATTAAATGTAAAAAGATCTAATATATTTCCAAAATTTTGTTTCATTTAGCTCACCTTTCAGATAAAGATTATTAAATTCAATACATGCATAGTTTTAAAAGTCCAAAAGCCTTATTGTAAAATGAGTTGTCGTCCTTATCACCTTAGTCTTCCTCCCCAGAGGTAGCCACTTTTGACTGCTTATTGCTTCTCCTGAGTGTTTTACTGAGGCCATTTGCAGGGTCTTCCTGGGCTTTCCAAGCATGATCATTTACAAGGAAAAAAGTCAAGGTAGAGACCTGTTTATATAGAAATAAAAATTTTTTTTTGTTTGAAAAACACCAAAAAATGACTTAAATAATGAGCTGTGGAGAAGAAAAAAAAACACTAATAATATAATAAAGGTGCAATCTTTTTTTAATAAAAAACAGGTTTATTTTTAAATCGTCACTTAACAGTAAAGTGGACAAAGTACCAGAAGAAAGAGCTCCCAAAAGGAAAACAGAAGAAAAAATCAGATTATAAATTTCAAGTTACCAAAAAATATCAACTAAAAGACTGTATTTTTATATAAAAATCAGGAAAGGTGATAAACACTAAGTGCTGACACACTACAGGCAGAACTTACGCTCTGTAAGGGAATATATGATGGCATAAGCAATTTGGCAACAAGCCATAGGAGTCATAAAAGAGTTCACCTCTGCCCCAGGGTTTCTACTGCCATTAATCTAACCTGAGTAAGTCTGAAATACTTAAACTTTCAGACAAGGGCACTTTTCTCAGCTCAATCTGTGTGTCAGCTCTTACTTACTGAGCCTACATCCTTTGGTCGACCCTGCTGGTCTTCCTCTACTTAGTTCATTCCATCTCACCAAAAGTCTACGGTGCAGGCACCATGACCCTTATTCCAAGGAAATGCGATTAAAGAGGTAATTAAGGTCACTTAGGAAGTGGCCACGCTAGGATTTGCAACCAGAGGATTTAATACTGTATTCCCAGCCACTAAAAATAAAAATATTATGTAAAACAACAGAAAATTAGTTCAATAAACTTGGGTGTATCCATCATGAAAAACCTTATTTTCAAAGGGTTTACGAGAAAAGGAAACATCTCCAATATTTGCCTCATATTAAATAAAACTGCAATATTTAAACTATGGATAAAATTAAAAGTCGGCTGTGCACGGTGGCTCACGCCTGTAATCCCAGCACTTTGGGAGGCCAAGGACAGATTACAAGGTCAAGAGATCGGGACCATCCTGGCCAACATGGTGAAACCACGTCTCTACTAAAAATACAAAAATTATCTGGAGGTCGTGGTGCACACTTGCAGTCCCAGCTACTTGGAGGCTGAGGCAGGAGAATGACTTGAACCCAGGAGGTGGAGGCTACAGTCAGCCAAGACTGTGACACTGCACCCCAGCCTGGCGACGAAGTGAGACTCCGTCTTTAAAAAAAAAAAAAAAAAAAAAAGCGAATTTTGTTTAAAAGTATGTCTATGCAGACAAACAAAAAGGGTAAAACAGAAGCTCATCATCTAATTATCAGCTGTTTCTTTATGGAAGATGTGACTATAATTTTTACTTTCTTAATTTTTTTCAGTGGTTCGCAAAATGTCTCCAACAAGAAATACTTTAATTTTTTTAAAAGAAACATAGCAACAACAGAAATTCTCAACTATATTTGCTTAATTTGAATAAACAAAGGACATGTCAATAAATGCACATTAATGCACACTTTCAATGAATTTGTGACTGAACAACTAGGTTGATAGGTATACTAAAGTGAAAAGACTTAAATATCACATTTAAATGTGTGATGAAAGAAGAGAAGATTAGGTGAGAGATTATTATTTTAGCAGCCCAGCATCACTGCTACAACCACAAGGTTAATCACCTAAGAGGGATTTCCATCATTATTCCTTTTTCATAGTAAAATGAGAATAATTCACCTTACAGGATTTGCTTGATAGCCCAGTTAACAGAAATTTAAACAGCACATAAAATAGATTTTAGTAAGAGAAAACCATTTCAACTCCCAACACAAACATACAATTGGAATCCTAAAGGCATTTTAGAATTGGCTAAATTCTGATTACTTATATACCAAAGTTTAAAAGATTAAAAAAATTAAAAACCTGAAATATGTAAATGATCTATTTCTGTACTATTTTATTCAGAAGAGTTTTAAAAGTTCCTTGCAAGGCAAACTGGAATTCGATGCCCATAGAATACCTGATTTGAGCATTAAAAAATGGACATTTTAAAAAATGATCTTTGGATGCATGTGTTTGGGCAGAAGTAGGGGAATGTGTACACTAATTGTGCCTTCCCTTTGTTAAAGTATAATATTACAAGCGGTTTAACATTTTGTAGACAATGCTGGCAGAGTACTTTCTAGGAACAAAACAACTTAAAAGCTAATAATGGCTTTCTTTTCTTTTCTTTCTTCTCTATGTTTTCTAGATTTCAAGGATGACCTGGCAAAAAAAGCTAATAACGGCTTTTCTGCCACAAATTATCAAAAGTTTTCCCGCATAGATGTGGAGTTATATTTCGCTTTTTAAAATTTTAAACATAAGGTGTAATTTAGGACTTTAGAGAAATAGTACATAGAATTCTTAGGCATGTACATCTCCAAGAAAACTTGTTAAAAAATAAAAAGAAAACATTGTTTCCACTTCATTTGGGAAGTTTGTTAAACAAGTTATCAGTGTAAGAATTGGGAAAGAGTGAAAAATCAAGAAAGAACATAGCTGCTAGTAGTTACCCCATACAATGGCATTAAAAAATTATATGTATCTTAGAAAATCTTGGAACTGTATAAGCTCACCCTTACCTGCGCTGAGACCAAGAAATGAAAAGGGTGATTCAAAAATCTTCCGAACAGGAAGACTCCTATTTAAAAACCCAAGGTTAAGAGGACCCGCCCACTTCCCCTAGAGGACTCGTTGCTATGGGAACCCGCAGTAACCCTTTAAAGCCAGTAATCTATGGGGGAGGAAGAGCCTTTCGAAGGTTAGAGTTAAAACAGGGGATCCTGGGGAGCGTAGAGTGAGGGACTGAGGTAGGCTTAAAAGAAGGGGAAAAGCCTTTGGCTGGGCAGGGGGTCAGTGAAAGCGGACTTAGTAACCCCAAAAGAAATTCAAAACAGCACATCGAACAATTGTTGTGAGTGCTAGAGTCACATTATAGTTCATAAAGTTTGAATCATTAGAGACGCTTCCCTCCCTCCTTGGTAGGAAACAATCCCCACCTTTGTGAGTTCCTGTCTAGGAAAACGAATTTGAGTTTCATGCCACCAATTACAAACTGATTGCTACTACTATGTGAAACTAAACTCTTGACTTTCTTATATTAAACCAGTGTTTCCAAACTCGGCTGCGCGATCACCTGGGGATCTTTAAAAGATACACGGTGTTAATTGGTCTGGTGTGCGATTGGGCACGAAGAGTTTTAAAACTCCCCAGCGACTCCTCTGTGCAGCCAAGTTTGGGGAAACTGTATTACAGGATTTGGTGAGGTCGCCAGGGGTGTTTAAAAAAGAAAAAGCACCGTGATCTCCCTTGGTCTTTTGAGGACTAATAATAGAATTAGCTCGCTTTCACCAGGCACACACAGGACAATGGGTTGCTTGATAAATAGGGAACCCCGGCAGGCCCGAACAATACTTTCTTCGAACAGGCCAGGAGGTAGAAGCTGTTTCTTCCCAAGAGAGCAAACATCCGTCTTCCCGAACATCAAACTTCTACGTTTATTTTAAGAGCAAACGGGCCACGAATACTACTCAGAACTCGGAGGAGAGTTCCAGCCGCAGAAGGAAGCCGCCCCCGCCATCGCCCACCGCCACTCGTTGGGGTCCCGCAGTGCCCGAGGCCGCACTAATCCGAAGGGTCGGTCCCCGGAGTACCCCGCCCCCCAGCCCGAGCTCCCCGCGCCCCGCCGGCAGCGCCTCAAGAAAGTTACTCAGGGGAAGTTTGCTTGGCTTCCCACCGCGCGCCTCCCCAGGAGAGGGGCGCGGCCCCCGCCACCTGCTACGCGCCGAGGCTTCCCGACCGCGCCCCCCGCCTGAACCTCCGGAACCTCCGCCACCTCCGGGGTCACGCACCCCGCGGGCGTCTGCAAGGCCGTGAAGGCTCGTGCGCCCCTCCTTGGGGTCCCTCGGCTGAGGCGAGCCTGCCCCTCCACCCCGGACACCAGGACCCCTGCGCGGGCCGGACGCGCCCCACTGGGACCCCCTCGGGTAGCCGGTCCCCGCGGCCAGTGCCTCTCGAGCCCGAGCGGCGGGTGTGGGATCCCCCGGACCCCAGGGCCCGAAGCCGACCTGAGGCCCCCGGCCCGGCCTCGCCTCGCACTGCCCCTCCGACCGGCCGCCGGGCGCGCGCCCCTGCCCAGGCGGTCCCGCGCTGCGCACGCGCGGAGGCGCCGACCCGCTCGCCCGCTCGCCCGCAGCGCCCTCACTCACCGCCCGCGCTCCTCCTCGCCTCGGGCGACGCGGTCGTCCGCCGCCTTGCCCGGTGCCCGCTCCTCAAGCCCCAGCCGGGGCACTTGGACATCCAGCGCCCGGCGGGCTCGGCGGGCACCCGCACGCAGGGCACGCTCTGCAGGAACGAGCGTGCGTGCCCGAGCACCGGGAGGGAGCGGGGCGACAGGGGCGGTGCTCACGGAGGCGGCCCTGGATACGGGGCATGCGCAATGTCTATCTTTTCCTCAAGGTAGAGTGAGGGGTGGGCGGGAAGCCCCTGGCCTGGCCTGGAGAAGGCGGGAAGGGTAGAGGAGAGTCAGTACTCCTCAGTCTCTGAGAGGCGACTTCGTCCTTGTCCCACAAACTGCAGTTTTTCCCCTCACGGTCGGTCTTTTATCAATGAATGTATTAAGCATTTATTGAACGCTTGCATTGGCAGAGCGGATGCGCGGGATACAGGGCATCCTCCGGTAATAGGGGGCCGATTGCATTTGGCTTTGCGACTCCTTTTCAGGCACTGATACCAGCCCTCTAATAGATAAAGAGTGTGCGTAAATAGAAGTCTCGTAATACCTAAAATTGCAAACCTTGACTACACTTTTCAGCGATCTGGGGAAGGAGAGTAGCTGCTGGCTGGATTAATGATGAAAACTTCGTTGAGAAGCGAAAGAGGAAAAGTGAACACAAAGGCGTAAGTGGCAAAAAAAAAAAAAAAAAAGTCAAACAGCGTATAAACCCATGCACCGTATCGGGGACAAGTTCAATCTGAGTGTATTGTTCTTAGTGGAAGGTGAAAACAGCTGCTGGGAAGGTAGTTGAAGCTCATCTGGAAATAAACTTTAATGCTTAGTACAAGACTTCAGCTTTATTCCATGGATAATTGAGAGGCACTGAAAAAGGAGAGAAGGGGAGCTCGGTGGTGGCTTAATTAAATGCAGAATTTAGGAATATAAAGTGGAGATTAGAGATATGAAATGCTGTAGTGTATGTTCTAGGTAAGAAGTAGTAGGGTCCTAAATTCAAGAGTTGGTATCAGGAGTGGAAAGGATCTAAAAGTTTCCAGAGAGTGTGAAGGAAAGAATGGCTCCCTAACTAATGTCACTACCTCTTGGGAAGAGAGATGTTTATCATAATGGGCGCCTACCTCATTAGATTAGATCCTCATCCTTGGCAAAATGTGTATCAGTGGATAAATTGGACCTATACTGTTAGGACCATTAAATGCTTCTTTTAGAATGAGTTTGGCCCTGGGAGAACCAGGTGAAAAACCATTAATTTGAGAGACAGTGTATATAGTGAAAGACACCTGGGCTTTGGAAAACAAAAAACCCTTAGCTAAAGTCCAAACACCTCATAATAAACTATATTGTCCAAATTCCTTACTATCTGTGAGCCTTACTGTGTTCATCTGTAACATGGGATCATAACGTTTGCCTTGTATAGTGGTAAGTTTTATGTGTCCACTTGACAAACATTAGTCTAGATGTTTCAGTGAAGGTATTTTTTTTAGATGAGATTAACAATGAAATCAGTAGACTTTGAGTAAAGCTGAATACTGTTAATAATGTGCATGATTTTCATCCAATCAACTGAAGGT
Organism: Cebus imitator; assembly: GCF_001604975.1. NCBI lineage: Eukaryota > Metazoa > Chordata > Mammalia > Primates > Cebidae > Cebus > Cebus imitator. Next base: position 1,164,383 of record NW_016107346.1, read on the forward strand.
CTTAGTAGAAAAATGCTGACTTCTTCCCCCAAGCAAGAAGGAATTCTGGCAGCAGACAGCCATTGGCATGCACCTTTTCCCTGGGCCTGCAGCCTGCCTACCTACTCTGCAGATTTTGGAGTTGTCAAGCCTCCACAATCATGTAAGTCAATACCTTAAAATAAGCCACAGTCATATAAGCTAATACCTTTCTCTTTCTATTTTTCTCTCTCTAAACTGAAAAAAAGAAAAAAAAAATGGATTCACTCATCCTAGTGTCACATAACCAAACCAAAACTTGAGTTACTTACTTGCAAGGTCTGACCTTCTAAGAAATCAAGAGAGATAACAGTGAAACCCTATTAAGCCAACAAGATTTTGCTTACATCTGTAGAAGAAAAGTAGCCTTGAAATGACCAACCCTCTATTTGTTCTTTATTTCTGCTTTTCTCTTCTTGTTCCTGCCTATAAAAATCACACACTCTGTTTAGCTCATCAGTATTCCTTTCTGCGTTGTAGACTGGATGCTGCCAAGTTCATGAAATGCTAATAAAAGCCAATCAGATTTTTGAACTTAATTTGGTGAAATTGTGTTAATTGACATATATTTAAAATAGATATGTAGATATATATCCATCCTGTTGGCTCTGTTTCTCTGGAGAACTCTGGCTAATACCTTGAAAGGTTAGGAAGATTATGTAAATTAATTCTCATCTGAAAAACAAGCATTGTAATCTTTAACTTGTGAGGCTGTAAAAAATTAAACACAAGGGTGTAAAGCACCCAGTTCATAGCAGAGTCTGAGTAAATGACAGCTATTACTTGTGAATGAACACTGAAGGAAAAAACCAGCGAAGAGATAGGATAGATATTAGCACGTTGAAAGCCTTTTTTCAGTTCACTGGGCAATAAATATGTAAAAACCAAATTTAAGAGGTAAAAGAAAATTTTGGTGTCCCTAGCTCTGACACACTAAAAATCTGATAAATATTGCAATTACTTCCAAATAAATTTCTTAAGAGCCATTAACTAAAGGTAGACCCTGGTTGCACTCTAAAACACCAGACATGCAAAGCAGAGATATGAATTCATATCTGAACAGTTTACTCCAATTTAAGTTCCAGTTGAAGTCACTCTGCTTGTTACTAGGAAGGAGAAACATGGAAAGAGCTTCCTTTTGAAATAATTCCCAATCTCATAGAGTAGGTCATGGTAAAGCACTCAATCAATGTGTTTGTTGAATAGGCTTCTGGGTGAGCTTATTGTTTTGTTTTGTTTTTGAGACGGAGTTTCGCTCTTGTTTCCCAGGCTGGAGTGCAATGGCGCGATCTCGGCTAACTGCAGCCTCTGCCTCCTGGGTTTATGTGATTTTCCTGCCTCAGCCTCCTGAGTAGCTGAGATTATAAGCATGTGCCACCATTCCCGGCTAATTTTGTATTTTTAGTAGAGACAGGGTTTCTCCATCTTTGTCAGACTGTTCTCAAACTCCTGACTTCAGGTGATCCGCCCACCTTGGCCTCCTAAAGTGCTGGGATTACAGACATGAGCCACCGTGCCCCACCAGGATGAGCTTATTGTTATGGGGAGTATGCAAAAGTGATTAAAATATTCCATTTATTCTATAAATATTACCATTTGTTATGTACTAGGCAGCAACCTGCCCTCAGAGAATTTATCAAATGGCGAAGAAAGATGCATAACTATAATTTAAGGCAGAATGTGACAAGTGCCTTAAGGGGAACATAAATGGTTGGTCAATGGTTGGGCAAATTGTACCTTGCTCAGGTAGCTAATGCTGAGGTCTCACTTTCCTAATCATGCCTCCATAGTGGATCCTAGCTTTACATATTTTCTTATGATAAAAGCCAATGATATACATGAGCATCTTGTAAATACGTTTTGAGCAAAGTTGGTAAACATCAAGTAAGTCAACATTTTCATTTCACCGACACGTTTGCTTCTGAGTACACATTTGTGGGATACAGTTAGAGAGGGTGAGGCAGGAGAGACACAATCCATTCAAATGTAACGGTTTCTCCTTGTCTTCCTCATCATTTGTCTTAGCTGTTTTGTTTAAAGGTGATTTCACTTTAGAGTGAAAAAAATTACAGATAATTCTTTTGACTTAATGAGGATTTATGAGCAAAATACATAAAAACTAACATGAAGATAACAAAAGGCGGGGGTTTGGATTTATGAAAAGGTGATGAATGATTGAATTGGAAATCATTAACCAGATGGACAAAGATGACAATCATGTTTGTCCTATGACCAGTGTTGTCACAGGTGACTCCTTTTTCCTTTTGGCTGAGAATGAAATATTCCACCATGCATAAGAACAAGCAAACTCCAGGACTAACAAAAACAAATGATTTGGGGAAAATACCCATATTTTAACTTATCAGGATGATATTTCATTATGAGAATTTGTGAATATATTAATTTTATGAGTTTTGCCACAGTGACCTGGGAAATAAATGTAACTGGAATTAAAGGAAGCCCTGTGCTACAAAAGAAAATGTTTTAGAAATGGAAAGAAATGGACTCAAGTCACAGATGATAATTATCATCTGATGTTCCATGAAAGAGTCATATAAGCAAAGCAACATCCAAATGCTAAAGGAGCCAAGAAGCCAAAGAGGAGGCAGACAAATTTAGTTTTTCAGTGTTAGTAGATTTATTCGGGGACTTAAAGACAGAAACATGGCCTTGGGTGGCCACAAGACAAGTAAATCTCTGCACCTGTTACTTCCCAGAGCCAAGGCTTATATACTATAGGGAAAAGGTGTATGTATTCCAGCAAGACAGAGAAAGGCAACTATTCAAAACAAGAAAGAGTGCTATGTTTGTCACAATCTATAATTGGTATGATAACATCAAGGTTGCTTTACTCTAAAAACAGGAGTACCATTTCTTACACTAGGGACAGTAAGTAAAGTAGGAATCAGGAGGTATTCACGGGACTGAGACTGATCAGAAATTAACACTGCAGATTAACATCCAAGATGGAGCCACTTTTGTCTCCACATCTGATAAATAATAGGATGATACTAGGAGATGTGAAATAAGTTAAAATATATACTGGGCCAGAGTTTTAAATATATACGCATATAAACCTGGCATGGTGCCTTGCAAATGTAATCAATGTGCTAGCTCTAAATGGTTTAAAATTAGACTGAAAACAGAATTAGCCATACATTATTCATATGCAACATTCTCCCATTCTTGGTCTTTCTTTTTATTGACGCTATTCAAAAAAATTCAACCACATCAGTATTACAGGTAGACTGCTGCCCACTCAATAAAGAGACTGGTAATGTAGGGGTTTCTTACTACAAATAGTCCCTAACTTTTAGTGATTAGATTTACAATTTTTTACTTTATGATGATGTGAGTTCAGTAGAAATTGTAATTTGAATTTTTAATTTTGGTCTGTTCCCAGGCTAGCAATATTTGGCCCGATATTCTCTCACTATGCTAGGAAGTTAGCCACGGCTCCTAGTTAGCTACTTGATCACAAGGATAACAACTGATGCTCTACAGTATACTACATTTGACAAATTACATGAACTATTAAACACTTTATTATAAAATATTAAACACTTTATTATAACATTTGTGTTAGATGGCTTTGCCCAACCCTAGGTTAATGTAAGTGTTCCGAACACGTTTGAGATAGGCTAAGCTAAGCTACTATGTTTGGTAGATTAGGTATATTAAACGCATTTTCCACTTACTTTGTTTTCAACTTACGATGGGTTTATTGGTCTGTAACTCCACTGTAAATTGAGGAGCATCTGTAGAAGAGTACTTGATCATGAAAAAATCCAAATTTAATAAAATGCCTGGCAGGCACAATATTGATTATTTTTTACAGGTTCTATTTCCTGTTACCTTTAAGATTTTATTTGACAAAATATGATTGGTTGACACACAACTGTTCAATAAGGTGGCTTTTGCAAGTTTTCATGACATTTGTAACTTGAATTCTGTGTTAACTTTACGTAAGTGCAACATTGAAAGTACTATGTTGAGTATAATCATGACAATTAAATGGATATAAATTATTTTGCATAAGCAACAGCAAAAGCAGGACAAGAAACCCAGTGTTGGCTTATAGTTTTTCTTCAAAAATGAACCTCCTGTAGAATACTATATCTAGTTTTCTAGAATGTATGCAAATACTTCATTAAATCAGTTTTTGTAAAATTACATGAATATTAAAATAAGTATTTCCATACATCATATTCTAGATTAATGAGGCAGTTTGGATTAGTGCTGTTTAATGGAAAAAAAATATGGACCGTAAATGTGAGATACGTAAGTAATTTTACATTCTTTAGTAGTAGCATCTTAAAAAGTAAAGTTTCAGGATATAAAATCGATGTGCAAAAATCACAAGCATTCCTGTATAGTTCAATAATAGACAAACAGAGAGCCAAATCATGAGTGAACTCCAATTCACAATTGCTGAAAAGAGAAAAAATATAGCTAGAAATACAACTTACAAGGGATGTGAAGGACCTCTTCAAGGAGAACTACAAACCACTGCTCAAGAAAATAAGAGAGGACACAAACAAGTGGAAAAATATTCCATGCTCATGCATAGGGATAATCAGTATCGTCAAAATGGCCTTCCTGCCCAAAGTAATTTATAGATTCAGTGCTATCCCCATCAAACTACTATTGACTTTCTTCACAGAATTAGAAAAAACTAGTTTAAATTTCATATGGAACCAACAAAAGGCCTGTATAGCCAAGAGAATCCTAAGCAAAAAGAACAAAGCTGGAGGCATCACGCTACTGGACTTCAAACTATACTGCAAGGCTACAGTAACCAAAACAGCATGGTATTGGTATCAAAACAGATATATAGACCAATAGAACAAAACAGAGGCCTCAGAAATAACACCACACATCTACAACTATCTGAACTTTGACAAACCTGACAAAAGCAACAGGGAAAGGATTTCCTATTTAATAAATGATGTTGGAAAAACTGGCTAGCCATATGCAGAAAACTGAAATTGAACCCCTTTTTTACACTTAATACAAAAATTAACTCAAAATGGATTAAAGACTTAAATCAAAGACATAAAACCATAAAAACCCTAGAAGAAAACCTAGGCAATACCATTCAGGACATAGGCATAGGCAAAGACTTCATGACTAAAACATTAAAAGCAACGGCAATGAAAGGCAAAATTGACAAATGGGATCTAATTAAACTAAAGAGCTTCTGCACAGCAAAAGAAACTATCATCAGAGTGAACAGGCAACCTACAGAATTGGACAAATTTTTTGCAATCTATCCATCTGACAAAGGACTAATACCTAGAATCTACAAAGAAATTCAACAAATTTACAAGAAAAGAAAAACAACTCCATCAAAAAGTGGGCAAAGGATATGAACAGACACTTCTCAAAAGGAGACTTTTATGCAGGCAACAAACATGTGAAAAGAAACTCATCATCACTGGTCATTAGAGAAATGCAAATCAAAACCACAATGAAATACCATCTCATGCCAGTTAGAATGGTGATTATTAAAAAGTCAGGAAACAACAGATGCTTGAGAGGATGTGGAGAAATAGGAACACTTTTATACTGTCAATGAGACTGTAATTTAGTTCAACCATTGTGGGAGACAGTGTGACAATTCCTCAAGGATCTACAACCAGAAATACCATTTGACCCAGCAGTCCCATAACTGGATGTATACCCAAAGGATTATAAATCATTCTACTATAAAGGCACATGCGCAAGTATGTTTATTGCAGCACTATTCACAATAGCAAAGTCTTGGAACCAACCCAAATGTCTATCAGTGATAGACTGGATAAAGAAAATGCGGCACAAATGCACATGGAATACTATGCAGCCATAAAAAGGATGGGTTCACGTCCTTTTCAGGAACATGGAGGAGGTAGAAACCACTATTATCAGCAAACTAACACAGGAAGAGAAAACTAAACATTGCATGTTCTCACTCATTAATGGGAGTTGAACAATGAGAACACATGGACACGGGGAGAGGAACATCACACACCAGGACCTGTCAGGGTGTGGGGGACTAGGGGAGGGATAGCATTAGGAGAATTACCTAATGTAGTTGACGGGTTGATGGGTGCAGCAAACCACCATGGCATGTGTATACCTATGTAACAAACCTGCATGTTCTGCACATGTATTCCAGAACTTAAAGTATAATAAAAAATATATAATATACAAAATTATCTATATGTGATAGAACTATACACAATATTTGCATACAATAAAACAAAAAGTAAAAAAAAAATAATTTAATGTTGTATTTAACTCAAATATCAATATATTATTACTTCAACATGTAATAAATGTAAAAATATTATTAACAAGATATTTTACTTTTTACTATACTACATCTTCAAAATCTGGTCTGTATTTTCCACTTACAGGTCATCTCGATTCAGGCTAGCCATATTTCAAATACATACTAGCCGCATGTGACTCATGGCTATTTTACTGGAAAGCACAGATCGAGGACTAGGTTGTTGGTTCTCAAACTTGGCTGCACTTTGGAATTACTTGAAACTTGAAACATTTTTGATACCCATATCACAGTTTCATAATTCCAGCATTTTTGGTCTGGGGTGCTACCCAGGCATTGAGGGTCTTTTTAAAGGCCTTTTGGTGATTCTAATATGTAGCAAAGTTTAAGAATTGCTGGTCTCGCTTATTTACATATTTAAAAAAGCATGATCAGAACTTTGATATTACGAAATCTGTGGCAACTGTTCTCATATTTTCTTTATTTAAAACCAACAGTGTCTAAAAATCATACTGAAATATACTGGTGCTGTAGCATAAATAGTATGCATGGTACATGTACATCACTGGTATATTTTAATAAAATTAATAATTGCTAGTAAAATGTCAATGCTTTAATTAATATGACCATGAGTCCAGATGTAAATGGATGATTCCAAGTAAGGATTTTTTTTTTGAAACAAGATTTCACTCTGTGTCCCAGGCTACAGTGCAGTGGCGCATTCTCAGCCCAGAGACCTCCACCTGACCCTCAGCCTCCCAAGTAGCTGGGACCCCAAGTAGCTGGGACCACAAGCTCAGGCCACCACCCCCAGCTGACTTTTTAATTTTTTTTTGTAGAGAAAGGGTTTCATCATGGCTCCCGCTGGGGTTGCCCAAGCTGGTCTCGAGCTCCTGAGTTCACAGATCCACTAGCCTCCCAAACTGCTAGGTTTAGAGGCCTGAGACATCATGCCCAGCCTTCAGGTAAGAATTTAATCTCAGCACTTGAACTACTGAGTACTAGCACTTCTGTATATGTTCTATTGGGGAGGAAAAACTTTGCCTCTACCTCTTAGGTTCAGTGTTTGGGGACATGTAAACTAAACTGAAACTGACATATTCACAGGAAAATAAACAAAGTTTATCCATATGCATGTGGGAATGTACTAAAGTTGTGGCTCTATAAATAGCTAATGATGAGAGTTTATATGCATAGTTTTATGGTGTGTGGAGAAAAGGCTTCTATGGGAAAAACAAATGGGTTTCTAGGAAAACCAATAGGAGATAAAAGTTTGTAATACTGTGTGTTTATGCAGGTCCAAATGGCCTTCTCCATTTTTTTCTTCATAGCTGTAAAACTCCTTCAGAGAGGGGATTTATGGCAGCTTCATTCCCAGAAGTTTTTGTTTTTATTGAGATAAAGGAAACCCTGGAAATGCTTCTTTCTGTATCTATTGAATCTCAAATATCTTTATTTTACAATAATTTATATATCAATTCTGGAGGCTCCAGTGGATCCCAAAGATTTTTTACCTTTATAATTGTTTAGCAAATCTCCTAATATAGGAAGGGCCTCTGACAGTGGACCAGGAAACCTTTTCATTATGCCTATATTTATTTGATGTGTTAACTCTTGTGTCCAATACACTGTATGACAAGTATGAAAGCTAACCCATTTGCTTAATAAATATTTCCCATCTTGTTTTCTACTCCAGTGATTATTCATTATCTGTACCTAGTAGGTTTACTTAACATTACTGAGTACTTCAAGACTTAGTGGCTTTAAATTCATCTTTATTACTTCCATTAAGTCATAGGTCTGCTGGAAAGTTTTGTTTTGGGGCCAGTCTCCATTAATCTCTCTCAAGCATTATTATTTAGTGGGTGGGTGCCTGGGGGCTGGTTGATCTAGGACAGCCTCAAATGAAACAACTCAGTTCTGCTCCATGCGGTCTCTCTTGGAAGGCTGCCACTGCTCTGAGAACAAAGCCAGGCTAGCCTGCTGGGACATGAGAGACCAAATGAAGCAGGAAGCACACTTTCGAGTCATATTGCATCAAGTTTCCACTGTCTCATTGGCCAAAGCAATTCCCAAAGACGAGCCCAGAGTCAATGTGGGAGAACACTACCAAAGGGAATGGATACCGATATTAGCATATTCAATCTACTACACATAGTGCTTTATTCAGTTAGCCTTACCATGTTTTATTCTGTCCATTCCAGTTGCTCTTATTCCGAAATATTATCTATCTTAGTTATTGCAGTGTTGAATATCTCCTTTTTGTTTCTTTTTTCTTTGCTTTTTTTTTNAGTGGTTGTACAAATTTACACTCCCACCAAAATTGTGTGAGAGTTTCTGTTGCATTTTATACTTGTCAACACTTCATATTATCTGTCCTTTTTTTTTTTTTTTTTTTTTTTTTTTTTTTTTTTTTTTTTTTTTTCAAACTAAATGGCTTCCCTTTAAGTTTTATTAGTATACTGTTGTTTGGAACTATTTGTGTGTGTGTGTGTGTGTGTGTGTGTGTGTGTGTGTGTGTGTGTGTGTGTGTGGTTCAGTCATTTTTATACTTTGAAAACCCCTGTTTAAACTTGATTATATGAATAAATAGCAAAATGAATGCAATCTTTGCTCAAGTAAGCAGTCAGTAAACAGATGCAATGTGTTAGAGAGACTTTATGCTTTGTCTTGAGTTCCAAAAATATTTAAAGGCAACCCAATTTCAAAAAGATTAAGTAAGTAAGTCCTCATAGGCATACAATATTGATAAATGTTCCCTTCCTACCACTCACTGTCCATTCAACATTTGTAGTTCACATGTGCATTTTTCACTGCATTCCTTTACAATCAGCTCAGTTCATCATGTAAAATCACTTCTGGTTGAATTTTGATGAAAACATGCTAAAGAGTTGTACGTAGAGAGATTCTCAAACTTGGACATTAGAATAAAAGGCATTGTATTTTATCAACTGGAAATCTGACTAAACTATGTTTGAAAAGTAAAACAAGTACATTTTCTTCTCTAGGATTACTTATTTTGTGTCTGTGGTGTTGCAGGATCCTATAGAATTGTCTTTCCCCTTTATACAGACATTGTAAATCGTTTGTTCCTGGGTTATAACTTTATAAAATTAAATTACAGTTCATAGGGCTTTGAATTACCATGCAACATTTTGTGTCTATCTGAGTAAATGACAAAATAGACTAAGAAAACACCACCTTGTTATGTTATGTTGTTTGCCTTTTGAAAATATGCATTGTTGTGCAAATCCTAGCAAGGAAGAAAAGATTAAATTCTCTTGTGCATAGCCGAAGAAAGCATTCTTTCTGATCGAATAATAACTTGGACCAGGAGAAGCCCCATGGATTTGGATTCTCTCAAGGTTAGCTTCACGGGCTTGGGGCATACAGGAGCCCAATATAACAGCACAAATCTATATCCTACCACATCCTCTTGTTTTAGTTTTCCTCAAAACCAACCTTTAAACAGGATTCAAGTGAAAAGTAATTTATTCTGCAATGATCAGAGGAAACTCTGTTGTGAAGTAGTGAAATGAAACAAACCAGAGGAGTCAACCGTGTTACCCTGTGGTCAGCAGAGCTCAATCCTGCCTGGGGGAACTGGCAGGGATATCCTGATGAGGGGTGGAGGGAGCTGAAGTCATTATTTACTAACTCCCATTCATCAAGGCACAAGAGAGCTGAAATCATTATCTGCCAGTTTCCATCCATCAAAGACTGCAGGTGTTCTCAGAGAAACCAGTTTCCTAGTACCGATATTCAGCCCCAGCTCATGAGCTGAATGTGGTTCTGTGGCCAGAAGGAAAAAAAGGCAAGAATCTTACTTGCTGGTAATTGGAAATCATCCCTCTTGCACTTGAATGCGTAAGGGACTCTTACACCAGTATGCACCAGGTACCCAGATACACACAGCATAGCATAATATTCAGAGAGACCTGAATATTATCCTTATTCTCCTCAAGGATTGCCTTCTTCCCTATGTTGTCTTTAATGCCCTTTCTAACTCTCTCAAATTTTAATGCCGTCAATAGAGTTATGCTCTGAAGGTGGACATAGTAGACAGTGACCCACTGCGCCCAGTGAACAAGGCAAAAATACAGGGTTTGCCAAACCATCAGCCTACATGTACTCTCTGATCAAGGCACCTTAGATGCAAATGATTTCCAGAAAGTCTGGAAGAAATTGCATGAAGGTGTAGGTATGCAGAAGCAGATCTGAAGACAAAGTTTGCAAGCAGAGATTCATCTAGAACAGGGGTTTGCTCAGTTGGGGGAGATTTTACAGACTCTTCTCCAACTCCTCTCCCCACCAGGGGACATTTGACAATATCTGGAAACATCTGGTTTTCCTTGTCACAGCTGGGGCAGAGGTGCTACTGGCATCAGGTGCCTAGAGGCCAGGGATGCTGCTAAACATTCTACAAGGCACAAGGCAATGTACATAACTATAGCCATCCTCAAAGTTCCATTGTGATGCTGTTAGGAAACCCTGATCTAAAGAATCATCAGTGGAAGAGGAAGAAACTGCCAGTCATACATTTCAATTATCTCTCTTAATCTTTACTTTCAATTTTTACTTTAAGAAACAAAGGTTCCATTTATTTCTAAAGGTGATTCTAAGCATGTTGGGAGGCACATAAAGAAAACTCATTATGGTTTTTGAAACTTTACTAAATTGAATAAGGGAGTAGCAGTCTAACCTTTAAAAATGTTTCCAGATGCTGAACATTGGACTGAAATGCTAAATGGAAAGAACTAACTATTACTGATTAGTAGTGCAATGGCAAAAAAGGGCAGTTTGCTTTTGATGTATTGAGTCATGAAGGACAGAAAGATGCTGACACTTAGTGATTAATTTCTGGAAATGTGGTTGAATGAATCAAATTATGTATCATTTGATGCCATTAAATCTGAGTTCCTGCATTATATATGGACCTTTCACTTTTCAGCATTCTCAGTGTGTGAAATTGAATGTGCCATTTACAAGCTATCATGTAATTTTCTGTTTTCTGAAACAAAAGCAACAATCTGGGTACATTAAAGACTATTATATAATTGACAAACCTGCTTTTTAAAACTTGATCCAAAACACTTACAATTACTATCATTTGCCAAAGGGAGGTATTCCTTAACAGTGCAAAATTATTTAAAAATTAAAATGAAAACCCTCTTTTGCTTTTGTTCCAATAAGGATAACTTCCATGTGTATACATTTACACCGTTTACACAGTTTCTTTTTTTTTAAAATGCTCATTAACTCACTTGATTGTTAAATCAGCCATATGAATAAACAGAACAGATAGCATTATCCCCCCACCCCCGCTTTTTTTTTTTTT